>NC_141534.1:109830000-110168333 GCF_021556685.1 Rattus norvegicus
CAAGAAAGAGTGGGGAAGGGGGCTCTGACTTGAGTCCTTTTTACCTTCATTATGGGAAAGCGGCTTCAAACCTAAGTGGAGCCCAACCAGGGACCTCTTCATCACATTGAAGTCCTCTGAACACAGTCGTGCTCCTGATGCCGTCCTTGGCCCTGCAGCTCCTCCCTCCAAATAACAGTGAGAAATACAGGAGGTTTAACGTGAGCGCACTCATTGCATAGTCACACAGTCACACTTTGTCGTTATCATAAGCCCTGCAGCCCAGTGAGCTGCACCTTTACATTATTCTGGAAAGTTCTAGCAAACAACACCCTCAAAAGGTAGGAATCGAATTCTGCAAACTGGCAGTTAATAACACCGCAAGTGCACTCATTGGCTACCTACCAGCACCAGCTTGTTTACTGTCCTCACAGACTCTCTAGGAGAGCCTCTCGTCACCGCAGTGATACAGGTGGGGGACAGATGCCACAAATCATTGAGGTCGTATAGCTTCTGTGTGATTAGTGGTGATAATACCCATGTCACCCAGGCTCCAAGTCCAGGCTCAGACTCGTGCAGAGTTAGCTCCTGTGGGCTCCTTTTCTTGCTCTTGTTCTTTCTGTGGGTATATGACAAGGTCCCCCATGCGGTCCACACTGGCATGGAACTGGTGATTCTCCCACCTCAGCTGCCCAAGATCTGGGATTGTTGCTCAACCCCATCATTTCCTACATGTCTCCTTTGCAATCTTCTCTGTAAAAACCATGCCTATGAGGACTCAAGGTATGTGTTGGCCCCTCTAGCCCAAGGTTATTTGCTCAAGGGCATTGGAAGAACTGTTTTGTGAGAAACCAGGGCCATGCTATTTAACTCCTATAGGTGACCCCGAGTTGGACAATCCCCTCTCATTTCCCAGCGCACCTTGGCTCTGCACTGCTGCACCACCCTATGCAGTCTGAGTTGCATCTGACCTAGCTGGGTTATGCTATGGCTTCTTTGGGAAAGTTCGACACTTGCTTCAGATGCAGTGCGTCCACACCTCTGCTAGTCTTCCCTGCTTCCTCGTATTTTTAGCTTCGCACCTCGGCTTCTGTGAACTCTATGTATTGTTAAGATGTTAGGTGGTGGCCGTGCAGAGGAAGGATATTTGAGCTTTCCTGAATCTTCAACACTGCAGAAGAAGAGATACCTGTTCCACTGAGGCCCAGGTGACCTTTGCGAGTTAGTCTATCATGAAAAAAATATTTTTAGGGCATCACTGGGTAGGTATAGGTACATCTGTTGGAGTGGTTGCCTAGCATTCGTAAAGCCCTGGGTTTGATCCCTAGAACCACATCATCTGGACATAATGGTGGACAGGTATCACCCCAGCAGTCGGGAGGTACAGGCAGGAGGATAAGAAGTTTAAGGTCATCTTCTGTGACACGGAGAGTTTGGGGCCAGCCTGAGCTACTTAAGATCCTCAGTTTTTCACTTCCTCTCTTTGTCCACATTCAGACTGCTTATTCAAAATGGCAGCACACAGTCAACTTAACATTTATACTTAGTGCTGTGCATGGGAATTTCGCAGCAGTCTATTGAAGCACACAATAGCTGTCTTGGTCTTCTTTGACTTGGACTTTAGTTTGAACTTCCTAAATCTGATGGCCAAAACAAAAACATCGGAAACAAATAAACAGAAGTATTCAACCCACTTTAATCAATTCTGTAGACTCACGATCTACTGAGTTCGCAGGCCTTTGGAGGAGTACATTCAGTTAACTGAGGAGGAGCTAACCTCCTACCCCTCTGATAGGCTCTAGGCAGATCTCAGGTTGGGGCTGGAGTCTTCTGAGCCTAGTCACAGTCTACTGAAAGGACCAAAAGCCCCGTGCAGTGTTGGGGGATCGGATCTGTCCACAGAAGGCCTGAGAAGCCTGACAGGCCAGTAATTAGTGTTCGCTGCCACGATGGCTGCAGGGGCACAGGGAGATAAAGGTTGTGCATCTCTACCTTTACTGAGCCTGAAGCAGAGACCACAGAGCTGGTGTTACGAGATCACAAAGGAGATATTGGCCGAGAAGAAGAATGGAAGCTGGGTATCTCACTCACTCACAGCGCTCAGTGCTCTGTTCATGGTCAGCCCCACCTAGACACAAGTGTGCAAAGAAGTCTGGGGGATAATGGAGTCCCCTGTGTGATGAGCAGAGACAGGGTTCCCTAAAGGTTATGAACAGATCTGAGAATGGACAAGCAACTGGCCAATGGGTGTTTCCTAGATGTATGGGCATGTGACAAGAAGAGCAGGTCTGCTCTCACCCTTGGAGTTGGACACATTCACACCAGCCTCTGACATATTCTTGGGCCATCTGTGAGAATCTGGCCATTGCTCTACATACTGTGTTACCCTCCTCACCCTAATTACTCTCCAGATTGGAACCTCTCTCCTCCCTCATACCCTTCTCTCAAAGGCCATCATAGATTCCAAATACCTCATCACGCTTTGTGGGTTGGGTGATGAGACCCAAGGAGTCCCCTCAGGCTTGGGTCCAGACAGTGGTAACAGGTCATTGAATGGATCTCTTTAGCTTCCCTCTCTTGGAAGATCATTTTCATAGAGGTAGATGCCAGACCTGGGTCCCTTTCTCTGCCTTTAATTCCAAGAGTCTGAGGAAGGGTAAGGAAGATAACAAAGTGTAGGCTAACATCTTGAGGTTTGTTCTTACTGACATCTAGGATAGGAAGAGAAGCGAGCAGGCTGATTCACCCACACCCCTCCCCCCTTGGCTTTTCACTACCCTTCAGCAGCTGGGAGGCTTATAAAGGTGAAAGGAAGTTCTTATGAGCCAGTGTCATTGACCCTGCCAGGTCCATTCCTGAGGGAGACTCTGAGAAGCACTCACAGACTTTACCTCTGTGCTACAAAGCTGGTCTCACCTTGATGGCCATTCCCCCTCCCTTTCTTCTCCCTGCCCTGGGTTTCTTGCCTGCTTCATCCTTCCTGGATATATGGAGTCTGCTCTTCAATCCAGGTCCTAATATTCTGCAGCTCTTGCTCACTGGCACCAGTTGGGCCATAGAAATAGCTTCTTCTAAGGGCAGAGGGCATTGAGCTACTGCAGGCAGGCAGCAGCCAGCAAGTCCAAGCAAGCCTCCTTTCCCATCTCTGAGTCCACAGCTCTGGGGCTATAGGTGTGCATATGAGTGCGTCTGGTGTTTAATGTGGACTCTGGGGATTTGAACTCGGGTCCTCTGCTTATGGAGCAAGCACACATAACCACACAACCATCTCCTCAGCACCCTATCCTTGCCTCTCATTTTATTTTTGGTTCTGAGAGAGTGTATGGCTTTTGTAGCTCAGACTGCCTTCAAATTTGCTTTGATCCTCCTGCCTCTGCCTCCCCCAGGGCTGGGATTATAGGTATGCGCCATTTCATTTGGCTAGAATAGATTCTGTCTTTGGAAGATTTTTTATTATTATTTTAGATTCTGTGTATGCATGTGTATCTTTGTGGAAGTGCATGTGTGCCATTGCAGGTACCCTGAAGGCCAAAAGCATTGCATTCCTTTAAGCTGAGTTATAAGCCATTTAAGCCACTTAACATGTGTGCTGGGAATAAAAGCTGGGACCTTGTGCAAGAACAGCATATGCTAAACCCAGAGCCTTCTCTCCAACTCCAGGGCTTCTCATCCTCTTCCTCCTCCTCCTCCCTCTCTTCCTCCTCTTCCTCCTCCTTTTCTTCCATCTCCTCTTCCTCTTCCTCCTCTTCCTTCTCTCCTTCCTCCTCCTCATCCATCTACTTCTTGTCCTCCTCTTTTTGTGGTTGTCAAGTTAAATTTTTTCCATTTATTTTTAAGAATGCCATTACAATATATTTCAATCATATTCTTTTCCCTTCCCCAACTCCTCCCAACTTCTACCTCGACCTACCCAACTTCACATTTTTTTTTCTCAAAACAAACACAAAAAACAAGGCAAAACAACACAGCAGCAACAGCAGCAACAACAACACCCATGGAGTGTGGTTGGTGTTGTTCAACTACTCCTGACCATGAGGCCTGCCTGGGTGTGGCCTAGCTATTCAGTGTCTCTCCACTGGAGAAAGCTGACTTTCTCAGGAGTCGTCAGTTGCAAGTGGACCGGTCTTTGGGAGAGGTGGGACTTTGGGTCAAGTTCCCCTACTAATACATCTTTGGTTACTTTATACAATGCTAACCCAGTGACCCAGAAAGAAGACAGTATTTTGAAATGTTCTTTGAAGACCTAGACTATGTAGGCTTCGAACAGTCAGCCCCCAGGGGAGAAGGCAGCAACACAGAATAGAGGCATCTGCAGACTTCAAAGATGCCTTCCAGGAGCACATGCAGGGAGAGGGCTGTACAGTGTAGTGAGTGTAATGCCCTCGGTATGTGAGTTTGTACATGTGTGCACACACAAGCAGCAGTCAGGGGATTCTAGGATAGAGGCAGCTAAGAACTCAGAGAATCATGGAAGTAGGAGATTTTCCCGATCTCCAAGTCCTCGTCACCGTGTTCTAATCCTTCCTCTGAGCCATCCCTCTTCACTCCAGCAGAATTTCCTTTCTGATTTGTGGTCACTCCTTTGTATCTGAAACTCAGGGCTCTACAAGGTTACACTTGTTTCCCCAGGTCACAGAAGATGGGGCAACAGAAGAAGTACTAGAGCTGAGCCCTGAGAGTGGGAGCAACTACTCCCCACTTCCTTCTATGGAACAGCAGAGGCTGCAGAAACTCCCGTTACAATTCCCCAACACCCACACTCACGGTCCCTTTACAGAAATGTCTGAGCCGGTGTTTACCTTCCCCTGCCACCCCAATACATGCCTTTCTACCACCATCTTGGATGAACCAAAGTCTGCATTTGTTTCTGTGCCCTGACTGGTTCCACTGCCAGAATACAAAATCCTAGGAAGTGCATTGCCACACGCCCACTCTTTCTTACAATACTTTGAAAAGCAAACTATCCACTACAGCTCATGTACAGATTATGTTGGTACCCATCCCAGCCTCCACAGAATGCTCCCCTCTGAGGACCATCTTTTCAGGATTTGACTCCTCTGCCACCAGCAGATGTGGGTGTTTCTCGGCAGGCTGTGTTTACAGTGTCCTCCCATGCTCACAGACGTTCAAGAGTCAAGGCCATCCACCCTCTGCTCCCACCCTCTGCAGCTGACAGGAAACTCCCACAGCACTGTCTGTTTCAGACACTGCTGTTGTCTCAGTCCAGCATCATCAGATAGGCAAGCGGCTCTTCATGCCTGCTCTAGTCACTCAGATGCAATGATACAGTGTGAAGACCATGAGATACATAACTGATCATAGCCCCCCTAGGAGAGGGCAGAGAGACCCAGAGTGTTATAGCCACCTCCTCTCCCATCGTCTTGTCTGTACACACTGTTGAAGCCCCGATGATGAAGATGTTGGAGCCCAGAGAGAAACTACAGACACTCAGTCACCTTCAGCTGTGGAAGGATGACATCCACACACGGGCACTGTAGAATCCTGGTGACAGTGGAGGTTGGGGTTGACTTTCCTTCATAGGCGGTCTCTGGCTTCACCATTGTCTAGCATTTATTCTGTCGAGAGTGAAGCTCCGGCTGATTCCAAAAGATCCATAACTGCAACTTAATGTCATCACACTGAAATGGAAGGCTTGGAACAAATCTACCAGTTCTTCGTGTGGCTCCCCAGAGGACAGTTCTTTCAAGCTTCCTTTCAGATGCCTCTCGATGCCTACATAGTTGCCCAGGCAAGGGGTTGTGGTGATGACCTCCTAACTCTCCTTTGAAGAATTTCCTTGATACCCAAGTCTCTGCTATACATTCTGAGGAACAAAACAAAGGAATCTATGCTCTCCTTCGAGTTTAGCTGTGTTGTACATGATCTGCCACCAACCAGCGCTGTGACCAAAGACAGGTTAGTTGACCCCTCCGAGTCTCCTCTTTGCTCCTCCCGAGCATGATGATAGACAGAATCTATTCTATTTGTAGTTATTGAAGGTTTAAGTAGGGCCAAGTATTTAGATTGAATGGCATGCCTTAGAGTTGCTTGATAAATTAAGGTGAAGAGCTCTGTAAGCATAAAATAGTTGCTGTCTAGAATTTGAGGCGTTTTGGACAGTTGAGCTTTTCGGTAGCCCTGGGGCCTGTCCATCTGAACCCATTAGCCAACTCACAGGGCTAACTCGCATATTAAACTCTCCCCTGCCCTGTAAGACCATCATTAAATTCTGAGTCAGCGTTCCGACGAGCCACAGCAGTGTACTTAACGAGTGGATTGGATGTGCAAAATGGATTGCCCACTCATTAACGAGCTCTTCCTCATCTCGGGAAACATCTCTTTCTTGTGGCTGTTTCCCAGTGAGCCAGTGTGAAACACCACACAGGTCTTCTGCCTGAGCTCACACCCTCCAGGCTGTTTCTGATGGGTTTGTTGTCTCCGGTCTGGTTGGCCGGGTTGTGGTCTCTTACCCTGATATCGGTCGGTTCAAACTGGTAGAGTGAGTGTGCTCGTTTGATTTTTCTCGGGTTTGCAAATTCAAGAACCAGCTCTATTAAAGCCGTAAGGGGTGGGCATGCAGGCTGAGGAGGAGGACCAGAGAGAGGCCAATCTCTTAGCCATCTCTTCTGACTTCTCAGGACTCCTAATTCTTTGGAAATTCAAATCAGACCTGTGAACAGACACCCACATAAGAGGACACTCCTAAAATGCACAAGAAAGCAGAATCAGATGGGTCTAAAATCTCAAAGAAGGAAAGGGTGAAAGGAATACTGAGTGGGGCTAGGCTGGCAGTTGGAAGGGAAAAGAAAGAGGAGGCTGGATAGGAAAGAAGAAAAGAGCATAAGGGAGAAGAAAGTAAAGGAATTTCTGGGATGGCAAAGTTACTTTATATGGGGTGTGAAAACAGAAGTCCTGTTATCCCCCAAGTTTGCTTCCCCAGGCCGGTGTGAACAAGGTGATTCTGCTTTTGTTTCATTTTTTTAAAATTTATCTTATTTTAATTATGTTACATGTGTGTCTGTCTGTGGGAGCAAACATGTGAGTCTTGATGCCCTTGGAAGCCAGAGGCATGGGCCCCTCTTGAGCTGGAGTTTCCAGCAGTTGTGATTCACCTGATGTAGTTGCTAGGAACAGAGCTCTGGTCTTCTGCAAAAGCAGCGTGTACTCAATCACCGAGTAAGACATTTCTAAAATGCTCACCTATTCATAAGCCCACAACCACCACCCACTGTTTATACAGCAACTCACCCACTGACTCACCTGCCGTCTGTTCATCCACTCACCCATCTACTTACCCATCAACTCACCCAGCCACCCATCCCATCCCGCACATCAGTCCGTCCACCCACCCACCTGCCCACCCAGCCATATGCTCACCGAGCATTCATAACTCCATTCTTTTCTAAGTACAGAACCTAAAAAGGAGAATATGAGAAAGTATTGTAGCAAAGAAATGCCTCTTGTAACTCAAGTAAAAAGTCTGGACGTACATGATTCTTTTGCTGAACAAATCTTCAGAAAGTCTTCTTGCTTCCCACCCCAGAGTCTTTCTTCATTCCATCCACTTACCTTGACTGTAGTTGCTCCTGTCCTATTCTGCACCACCACCTCAAGGTTATTCCCTGCTTCCTTTCCTGACATGTCTCAATGAAACAGCTTATATGGTTCATTGCATCACATAAGTCTTGTTTCCAATTTGAAGTGCTCTATGGGTTGCAATTGCACTTACACTGAAATTTAGTCTTTCTCTGTGGCCTCAAAAGCTCCACTCCTCTCATGGTCCATCCTGGGCAGTGATTGTGTTGACCACCATCTTGTAGGGAGCATATGATGCTGCTCTACCACCCATCTCCTGGACTTTGCACTAGGCAGCTGCCTCTGCCTGGTGTTTCCCCTTTGATCCTTGTGTGGACAAGTCCTGCTCACCACTAAGACCTCACATTGAACTTGGTCTTAAAGAAAGCCATTCTCCATTCAATATCCTATTTCTATTTTCCACCCAGCTTTTGTTATTCTCCCAAATTATCTACAGGAGGTATGTGTTTGCTTTCTAGTCGTTTATTTTCTCCTTCTGTTCCCACGAGAGCAGAGAATCTCCCTGCTCCTTCTCAGAAGGCTTGCTGAGCCCGTGTTCTTAGGTGACTTGAGAGAGGATCAGAGAAGGTATGAACTGAAGACACAAGTGGGAGAGAAACACTTACGGGGTGGGATGGAAGATTTGAGAAAACAGATCATGCTGTGAGAGTCTGTGGTGGCTATTTATGGTTGTCAACCTGAATACACCCGAATTAACTAAAACCCAAATGGCTGGACACACCTGTGAAGGATTTTTTTTCTTAATTAAATCATTTGAATTAAGAAATGATCCAGTTCTTATGTGGATCTTCGAGGAGGGAAACATACACCTTTAATCTACATCCTTTGAGGTTGGAAGATGCACCTTTAATCTGGGCCATACCTTCTGCTGGTAGCCTGTGAAAAGGTCATGGAAGAAGGAAGCTTCCTTTCCCTTTGCCTGCTTGTTCTTGCCTTCATTAGGAAGCCCATTCCTTCTCTGGGCTTAGAACTACTTCTTCAGGCTTTCTGCATATACTGAAGACCATCTGAGACACCCAGCCTCATAGATTGAACGACTACTGGAATCTTGGGACCTCAAGATTGGGTTTCCAACTGTACTAAAAGGGCCCCTATCTTACTTTAATAAATGCATTAATTACGCAGACTGTTGGGTTCTGCTGACATTTCCACGTATACATATAATGCACCCTGAACCATCATACCCATTCCCTGGATTTGAAGACAACATGGAGGTGTGAGAGCCTTGTGTCCAGGAGTTAGAAGCTGAACCAGGTCCCCATGCTTATCCTCTTTACACTCCACTGTTACCTCTCCATGCAAAAGTCCCTCTTTTAATTACTACCCCTGATTGGCATCTGACCTGACTCCCAGGTTGATAATCAATCATATTCTCTCTTGAGACATTGATTCCAGTTCCAGAGTCACTCAGCAGTCTGTATGGTGCAATTGTGCTGAGACTAGTGTGGACAGACTGGTGGTGAAGTGGCATTTGGGGTGCTGCTGCAGTCTCCCAACATGACTTAAGGCAGTCCTAGAACATGGGAGACCTAGTTATGCCCTACCCCAGAGTTTCCATGTCTGGGAAAGTTCAGCTTGGCTGACGTGGGCAGATTGAGGGTTAAGATTCAACTAGAGGGGGCTGGAGAGATGGCTCAAAGGTTAAGAGCACTGACAGCTCTTCCAGAGGTCCTGAGTTCAATTCCCAGCAACCACATGGTGGCTCACAGCCATCTGTAATGAGATCTGATGTCCTCTTCTGGTGTGTCTGAGGACAGCTACAGTGTACTTATATAATAAATAAATTTTTAAAAAAAGATTCAACTAGATAGTTGGATATAAATTCTTAGCAAATATTAGCAAATTTTGCTGGTGGAAACCAGGCTCTTTGGCAGGTCAGTGGACATGGGGACATTTATATCTTCAGCTCTCACTCGAGATCACAATACGTGTGTTTGAGTCGGGGGTAGTTAAGGAGGAAGTGGAGAGTTATAGGTGAGAAATGGAGAGGTAAGGATGAATGAATGAATGAATGAATGAATGAATGAATGAATGAATGACTGGTCTTTCCCTTTACTCCATGACTTGGGATCTGACTTAGGTGAGAAATTTTTGTTTCTGTCAGGTCCAGTTACATCCTTCCACTTGGCATCGAGGTAGCAAACCACTCTGTGAAACGGAGACAGCTGGGCAAAGCCACTCTGGTTTCACAACACAAGAATCATCCCCAGATGGGTGACCCAGGGGACATGTCACATCCTTTTCTAGTTTCTGAAGGCCCGGCTGATAAATAACCCGTGCACCCCTTTTCTGAGGGTCTTGGCATAAAGATTTGAGTTTGACGTTGGGAAGCACTCTCCAAACCTCGGAAGGTGCTCAGGAATTTGCTTCAGGAAGGTGCTGAACACTCTGTGTGGCAACGGAAGAGCTCCGCCTTGAGGGAGACTTCGCACAGTCTGGACAGCTCCCTGGCGGGCTCTTGTCTGGGGAATTTTCGAATTTGGAGGGAGCTGACTAGGTACTCTGAGAGGTCGTTCCCTCCTCCGGATCTCCAGTCTCTTTCCTGAATTCTCAAAAGCATCTGCTCACATACAGGTGCTAACAGAAGACCCCACCCACACACCCACCCCATCTCCAGAGGGGCCTTGTCTATCTTTCCAGTCCCGGGGCGGGGGGAGAGACTCCGGACCCTGAAAGGGGACCAGAATGGCGAGGCTGCTCATTGGTTGTGAGGCACCATGTGAACTACACTGGTTGGCTGGGGGAAGGGAGGAGGAGGCAGTTTCCCGGGTAACGGGAGGGCAAGGAGCGGCTGTAGTGGCAGCGCTGGGGCTGAGGAGCGCCGGTCCGAGTACAGAGCGATACAGAGCAAGACTGGCTGGCGGCTGTGGCTTCGGAAGCCGGCGTGAGCACAGGTAGGACCCTGCGCTGCTTCCCTGGGGTCAAGCCTGGCCGGGCTGCCTGCTAGGACCGGCCTGGGGAAAGTTTGCTGCCCAATTGAATTGGCAAAAGAAGAGGACTTGAGGATGCTCTGGGCGGGCTTGTAGGTCTAGGCAAGGTGGGGTTGCAAAGGGGTCGGGGCTAGGCTAGGAGACCGCACCCTTACCCCAGAACCTTGAAGTAGAGGAGATGAGCCTGTGGAGGCATCGAATTGCATCACAGAGACATCACAGGAGGACGCTCAGCCACCCGCACAAGCAGGCTGGCCAGTCTACCCACCCTTGTTCAGAGATGATCTAAGAAACTTCCCCAGCAGATGCTAAGCTAGCTGCGCTGCATCCTCAGACCTTGGTTATGAGCTCCGCTGTGCACTTTCTCAGGCCTCTCGCGAAATTGTGCACACCCCCATCCGGAGTGGGCGTGTGCCCCTCTCAGTGTAAGCGTCCAAAGCAGCTTCCCATCTCCTTGCGCGTGTTCTTGTGTTTCCGAGTGCTCTGCGTGTCTCTGTCTCTACTCTGTGATTGTGTCTCTGGGTGTGTGCAGGCGTCTGGGTCCCTTCGTGTTTGTTACATTTGTGTGGGCATCTGAGAGCACTCTCTGGGGTGCTGAGGAGCTGAATATCACTGTTCCTGGCTTTTCCTGTCACGGTCTGTGTTTTCTCTGTGTGTGTTCTTTCTGTGTGCCAGTTTCGGGGTATGTTTGAGGGTGGTTTTTTGCCGGTGCCTCTGTTTCTGGCCACATTTGTTTCCGAATATAGGTCTGGCACTCATCCGCGCCTCTCTCTCTCTCTCTCTCTCTCTCTCTCTCTCTCTCTCTCTCTCTCTCTCTCAATGTGTGTGTCCCTGTATGTAAATCAAACAGCCATAGGTGTGTGTGTGTGTGTGTGTGTGTGTGTGTGTGTGTGTGTGTGTGATGCCTCTATATGTCTTCTGTCCCTCCTCTGCCTTCTAACTGGGTCTTTCCCTGTCAGCAAGAGGATAGGGGTAGGTGGATAGGTGCCTGAGATGGGACACCAGACCAGGCTCGGTACTGTGGTTCTCTCTCACACACTCTGCTCCTGGCAGCTGTGGGCCATCAGGCACTAGGAGGGGGTGGGGGGAGGTTCCCGAGCTGGAGCCCAGGCCCTGTGGGGTACATCTGCCCAGCCAGCTTTTTTCTTGCCTGCAAAGGGACTTCAGTGGCAGCAGCAGAGGCAGCCTGTACCGCCCAGCTGGAGCCCTAGTGACTTATTTTTGTGACCTATCCTTTCTTTTCTTGAGGAAAAGGGGAGAGCATGCTCTGCTCTCTGGCTTGCTCAGATAAAGGCACCGGTGTTGGCGGCTGGGTCAATCTTCCTGGCAAATATGCTTGGCTCACAGACTCCTTTGGAGCATCCTGCCCTGCACCCTAAGTCTCGAGCCCACCATACCTCCTTGGTACTCTTTCACACATCTCCTGCAACTTGTCTATCACTCAGTTGATAAAGGGCTAGGTCTGCAAGAGGCATTCAGCTCTCTTATTGGCACAAGGAAGCAAATGCTGAACTAGGGATGTGCTCCACTTATAAAATGACCTGGGTCCGGCATCCCTTTCACATCCCTCCACCTTGAATGCTGGCTGGAAATCAGGAGCAAGAGCTGCTGCGGGGTGGCAGGAGAAGACCACATGGATAGTGCCGGGTTTTGAAAACTTAGGAGAACTAAGCAAAAGGTGGAAAATAACCTCGCGCTTTAACATCTCTGGTAGGAGTGGGTCCAAACAGGAGGCCCTAACCTGCTGCTGTTTAGTACCGGAATTCTATTGGCCCTTCACTGATTCTGGGGCTTCCTACAGTAAAGGACCACAGTAATACTTTGAGGGGATCTTAGCCTTAGAGACTAGACTCTGTCTTGGTACCTGGTGGGTTGAACCTGAAAAATAGTCCTCTACACTTCTATTTCGATTGTCCAAAAAGGAAGAAATAGGAACAGGTGTGTAATGGGGAATTGAAGCCCTACAGAATCTGTTTTTGGTCCAGACCCCCTGGCAGTGTGTTTGAATTGTTTGCAATATGACTAGACTTGTCTTCAGGACTTCTACATGCTGGGGGCTGGCCCACAAGGCTCCCCGGCTTACCTGATAGTACCTCCTGGTCTATCTAGGCTTTTCCTCCTGTGTGTCCGTCCCATCCTCCACTTCCACTACCCCCTTGCAGAGGCTGACCGGCTGATGCCTGGCTGACTTAGGGCACAGAGGTGCTAGTGCTGAATGTCTTCATACCGGGACCAATCCAACAGGCGTGTTCACTTTCTAATGATCCGGTTAATGTTCTTAGTCTTGCCTCCCCCTCGCCTCCACCTACAAGCACACTGAAACTTCTGGAGACTTCTCTGTCAGAAGCCACATCGACGTGGCCTGACAGCAGCAGCCCCATGAGTACT
Source organism: Rattus norvegicus (assembly GCF_021556685.1). Classification (NCBI taxonomy): domain Eukaryota; kingdom Metazoa; phylum Chordata; class Mammalia; order Rodentia; family Muridae; genus Rattus; species Rattus norvegicus. The sequence goes on from NC_141534.1 coordinate 109,842,894, forward strand.
CTGCACCCTGGCACAGCCCTGGCACAGGAAGGCAGTGGCCCCTAGCACTGGTGCAGACTGCCTTCTAGAGAAAACAAAAGGCTTGCAGGAGGTGTGGCACATCTTCCCACTCCCTGCTGGCAGGGAAGATACTTCTGTGGTGACAGCGTCTGTCCTCCATGTGCTTTCAGGGTATATGCTTCTGTAGGTGTGATGGGATGTGACAGGGTCTCACCCGGGAGAGGGCTGGGTCAAGCCTGGTGGAGGGGCCAGAGCTGTTCTCAGACACAAGCAGAGCCCAGGGCTGGAGGAGATCCTTCTGGGCACTGGGGTTTCTTTCTCCTTTTTTTTTTCCTCTTTCCATTATTATTCATGAGCACAGCCAGGAGCTGTAAGTACAGAGTCTGAACTAGACAAATGGCACCGATCTTTCCAGAGCACTTTCGACATAGGCGAGAGTTTGAAAGCCAGACTTGAGTTCAAATTCCAGACACATGGCTTCTTAACTGTCTTTTGTTTGGGGGAAGTTGCCTGAACTGCTCTTGGGCAAGCTTTAGCGTGAGGCAAGCTGACTGGCACACGACAAAGGGACTCATTGAATAAATAAATTATGTGTGTCCGTGGATAGCACCGGTGGCATAGAAGGCATTAGAAGACCTTAGCAGGTCACATATTAAACGAACATTATCCATTAGTCATTAGCGTCATCTGCACTTTCTAGATGAGAGGGCTGAGGCTCAGCGATGTTTAGATACTCAATGGAGGTCACACAGAGAAGCAGCTGCAGAGACTCACGCTCAGCTACCTCTGCCTGGCTCTTCTATTCAGGTCTCAGCTGAACATCTGGAAAGGGCACTACTAGGGGAGGGCAGTTTGCTCGTTTCTTTGGATTGTGCACCAGAACTAAGGCTCCAAAGGCTTGCTTTTGCTTAGAGATCTCTTGGAGGGGCAATGCCCAGGGTGCTAATGGGTAACCCAAAGGTGCTTAGCTCTTTCCTGGATCCACAAAGAGCTTCTGAAATCTTGCTCTGAGGAAGTCTTTCCTGGACTTTTCTGCTCCTCGTTACTGCTTAATTCAAATCAGAAAGGGCAGCGTGACTGGCCGAACTCTGTTCTGGCCAAGTGGCATAGGACAAGACCCACTTCTCAGGGCTTCACCTGGAAAGCCATACTTCCTTCTGAAGCATCTCTCCCAAGTATCATTCCACTCTGGCCATTCTGTTCTTGTGAGAGCTCTGTTACCAACTCTCCTCTCTGCCTTTCAACCCGATTTGGCACTGAGCCGCTCGGAAGCCTGGCAGAGTGGTGACAGGGCGTGACTCCTGCCTCATTTCAAAGTGGCTGCTGGTCAGGGTAGCTTCGAGGAAGGATCTGGGGGCTTCTGTCTTATGCACACTCTGGCTGGATCTGACCACAGCTCCCCCGGAGGAGGCTGGCACTGACTGAACTGAAACTGTTTGGTAAGAAATGTTGGCGGGAAAACTAGTGCTTTTCAGTAAGGTTCCTCAGCCCCATCCCACCCCCCCCTACCCCTTCGGCCTTTGTCTCCTGAGGTGCTGATATTGAAAGGAGAGATATTTAAGACTGTTGATCAATGCATCTTTACGGTGCCACTTAGACCTAACTCCACCTCTCAGTCACCCAGGGAAGGATGTGCCCAGTGAGAATCTTCTGAGCACAGGTGCTTTTCTCCCCCGACCCCCTTTGGTGGTTCTCAGAGCTTCTGTGAAGTCAGGCAGGAGGTGACTGGTGTCTGCTCTGCCTGCTGGTTCCAGCAGCGAATGCAGCTAGTTCCCTGGCAGAGTTGCTCTCCGGATGTCTGTCAGATTGATGCTGTCCTTCCCCCTCCTTGTGGCTAGGGAATCTCTCCTGCCACACACCATCTCCCACAGCATTAAGCGGGGAGGGCGGTGCTGTTGCTTCTGGCCATCCCACGATGCCTCATTGCTGCTGTGACAGTGAACCCTACATGGGTTTGAAAGATAGCTCCTTTCCAGTGCCGCCCTGCTATTTCAAGAACCAGAGAGGTGGGGAGTCCATGAGCTCTGTCGCGCACCCTCCCCCCCAGCCCCAGCCAGGTTGCTTACCCATGGATGTGATCAGTGTTGGGTTCAGAGAAAGACTGCTGGGCCCAGGCCTTGCTGTGTGGCTCCAGATAGCAAGCAAGACAGCTCAAGAACCAGACTTCACTACAGACAAATCTGACCATTTAGCATTTTCTTTCCAGGTCCAGGTCTCTCCACATGAAGGAAGATGACAGCCGGGAGGGGAACCATCACAGAGACAAACACTCGCAGGAGCCGTGAGGAGCTGGCAGAGAGGCGTTTGTGGTGATTTATAGGAGCCAAGGGCTGCCTAGAGGGATGTGGATGTTATCAGCTCGGTGGATTAAATGCCCATTTACATTGTTATTGATATATAAATTATCCGTATCAAGCAGACAGTAAGGAAAAGGATTTCTTGGGCAGGAATGGGGCACACACCCCAGGATATGGACTCTTCTTTGCCCAAATTTGTCCTCTGGGCTCTTGTAAAGTGAGTTGCAACCCTGAAGTGAAACCCTGGTCCTCATCCTCCAACATGTCAGCGACAGCCTCCTCCGTCCCCAAGGCATCCGTGGCTAGCCAGGTTCCCAAGTGGCTTTCAAGACGATGGCAAGACTTCTGAACAGATAGCACAAGTTCCCTTCTGGTGGGACCTCGTCTGGTGGTGGTGCGCACAGGTTGCTGTGGTGTGGGGCACTTGGTTCTGCTGTGGATTTAAACTATCACCGAACAAGATTTTATGCCTGGGAAATGGAATCGATTTCTGAGTCAAGCCAACAGCAGAAGAGAAAGCCCGTCACTCATGGACTGGAAGATCAAAAGAGGGTGAGTGATGGGACTTCGTTTATTGTTTGCTGCCTGGAGCTGTAGTTGTTCTGTGGAGCAAGAGCTGGGTGGTCAGGAGAACAGTGTTCGTGGACCAGACCTGTCTGTGTTTCTCTGCTGAGGAGGCTGCGTGGTTTGCTCCTGACTTCTGTGTCCTAGTACTGTGCCTTCTGCTTTGGCTTGTTGGTGGTCATTGCTTGAGATAAATGAAAGGAAAAACTACTTTAGTGTAAGGAAGGCCAAGGCTTACATATGGTTTACAGAAGTTAACCAAAAGTCCTGGTGTCCTCAAAGCCAAACTGGGCTCCTTTGCAGGGTGGTGGCTCTGGGCAGTGTGCATGCGCACTTAGCCTTTCTGGGAATGACAGTCCCGACTGAGCTGGTTTTGTGTAAGGATTTTTCTGTGTTGTTTGCTGGCTCTTGTGTGCGTGGGTCAAAAAAAATGCGCCCTGTGGACTCTCTTGTCATTTAAAGTGGCCCATTGAGTGCAGACCACTGGCTGTGATTGGTCTGAAAGCCTCATTCACCCAGGACTTGTGTCTGCCAGTTAAACTTCAACTCTTCTTCAAGTGAGACTCACGGGGGAGTGATGTGGCTGTAGCTGATTGTTCCGGGAAGGAAGCTGAGGCTGGGTCTTCATCCACCAGCCAGGCTGTGGCCAGGGGCTAATCAAGGGTTAAACTTGCTCATGTAGGACCAGAGTCTGTCTGTCTGCAAGTGACCCCCATGTTTCCACTGAAGTGCTGGGATGGTACCCAGACTTGTGGTGTTCTACCGGGTGATGAGTTATCTATCGTGTCCCCTCCCTTGTGAATTTCAGAGATCAAGTTTCCCAGTGTGTAGTATGCATGGCTTTTTGACTCGTTAAAATATTATATTCTCTTATTCTCTCTCTCTCTCTCTCTCTCTCTCTCTCTCTCTCTCCTCTCTCTCTCTCTTCTCTCTCTCCTCTCTCTCTTTCTCTTCTCCCTCTTCTCTCTCTTCTCCTCTCTTTCTCTTCTCTCTCTTCTCTCTCTTTTTCTCTCTCTCCTCTCTCTCTCTTCTCTCTCTTTCTCTCTCTCTCCTCTCTCTCTCTTCTCTTTTCTCTCTCTCTCTTCTCCTCTCTTTCTCTTCTCTCTCTCTTCTCTCTCTCTCCTCTCTCTCTCCTCTCTCTCTTCTCTCTCTCTCTCTCTCTCTCTCTCTCTCTCTCTCTCTCTCCCTCTCTCTCTCTCTCTCTGTGTGTGTGTGTGTATGCTTTCGTATTGGGTTTTACTCCGTCTTTCAAAGAATAAAAATGAGTTGAAATACATCTTAAGAACACAGACACTGACTCCATTCCTAAAGAGCATACACAAAACAAAAGACACTCCTGAGACTGGGCCTCTCATAATTCAGGAAGAATGGCCCATCTCAGGCAGGCAGCTGGGGGAGTGGGACTTGCTTTTGGGTGTTTGGTTTGCCAAGTGTGGAGCCTGCTCAACCTTCCGCTCCAGTTTCTGTAGGGGCTTTCCCAGAGATAGAAGAATTGATTACCGTGAGCAGCCCAAGGAATGCCTGCGCTCGACCGAGTGTCAGCCAAGTTTGGCATCCAGACACTTAGCAGAGGAACAGTTGAGACCTCTGACACCATCGAAAAATTTAATTGGGCCGCCACACTAAGATAATGTGCAATTACAATGGCTCTTCCTTGGCTAGGTGTAACTGCTTGCATTTCCCATCTGTTCTTGGCTTGGGCAGGCTGGTCCACATGTACCCCTGAGCCTCTGGAAGGAGCACACAACCCCAAGTGAGGCTCGGCGGCAGCTGGGGTAGCATCAATTGGTCATGCTCAGCTGACATTCATTTTAACTTGAACTCTAGCCGTCATGGTGATTATTAAATTTATAATGATATATGTAAGATCCATTTTAATGGTTCTCCATGCTTGGGCGAGCCCTCGCTTGGGCAGAGAAAATAAAGCTTAATAGAGTATTACATTTCATTTTCTACTGAATTTTCTGGGCAGAGGTTGAAACTTGGCTCAGGAGGAATTAGATTGTTTTCTCCGATAGTTGTCGCGCGATCGAGTTCCGCGTTGCTCAAGAGGAAGTCTGGCCTTCCAGAATCCTGCCACTGCAGCCGCTTCTGTTGGCTGGCAGGCAGCTTCTGTTGTGTACATGTGTGTGTTTGTGGGTAAACACACGCCCCATTTGCGTCAAGTGTGAAACTAAACAAGCCTCCCGGCATGCAACCTGGAATGTCTTGTCCACAGAGCTGAAAGGCAACTCCGGCAGTGTTTTGGCTCCTGCCTCAAGTGAGCTGAGAACTCCTCTTTTGGGGGACTGGCTGCAAATCCCACAGATGAGTCTGCTGGGGGAGCTGGAGAGGTGGGGAGCCAGGGAGCTGGGGAGCCTCCATCAGCATGCACGAGTTAACAGTGGGCCTTCGTGGGATGAATGACAGGCACAGCAGAGGGCTAGGACTCTTAACACTTGCTGTATTCCCTGCTGTCCTGAGCAGCAAAAGATGTTTCTCATGGGCTTGGTGGTAGCTTCGTTCTGCTTGTGGGTTCTCTATGAATGGGGTAGCTGGTTCTGAGCCCATCTGGGATTTAGTCTGTGGAGACCCACACTCTGTGGGTGGAGTGCCATGAAGTACGGAAGGAGAAAGCCAGGCTCACGTGCCAGTGCTGCTTGGCCTTCACTGCATGACCCCTCTCTGATCTAACAGAGTCCAGTAATAGCTAATTACAGGGATAGTGTTGAGATTAAACGAAGTAAACTAGTGAGGCATCTGTAGTCGGGAGACATTTGAAAAACTGTGCAGTGTATCTTGGGGGTGGGTCGTAACGTTACTCCTTTTGTTTTAGAGGTCTACTTGAGACCGAGTTCGAAATGCCCAAGCTACACTTAAACATTCCAATTTAAATATTACGGAAACATATAGAGCAGAGAGGGTTTTCCCCCCCTATTCTAACTAGGAGCGATGACTGTCAACAATTTGATCTGTTCAGATGTCCTACCTGTAGCCTGTGGATCGCATGGGTGCCAAGGTAGGAAGGATGCAGCACAGCACACTTTAATGTCACGTCACAACGTTGTCACCATGTTGGACAGCCCTCAGTTACACCTGGGGCTTCAAGGCATTTCTTTTCAAACTGTTGTTGTTGATTCGTGCTCCTTCATAAAATGAAATCCTTGCTTTCTTAACATGTTGTATTTGGCTCTCTGCACACACACACACACACACACACACACACTCACACACACACATACACACACCACACACACACTCACACACACATACACACACATACACACACACATACACACACACCACACACACACACACTCACACACACACATACACACACATACACACACCACACACACACTCACACACACATACACACACATACACACACACACCACACACACACATTCACACACACACATACACACATACACACCACACACACACACACACACACACACATACACACATACACACACGCACCTATGCCCTGCCTTTTACAGATGGCTAAGGGTGTGCTAGCATCTCCCATGCATGTGGGCCTGTAGAGTAGTTCCAGCTCTGGAATTTTGTCTGGTATTACAAAGTTCCATTATTCTATCGTTCATGTATTCCTCAAGATTCAGAGATGGGTGTCTACACAGCAGGCATGGTTCTGGGCTCAGGAAAAGCTAGACAGCTGTGACCTCCTCCCGTCTGAAGATTACGCGTGGACCCTGTACTCTCCGGTGTCACTTCCTGCCATGATAGGCGTGTCTTTCTGTCCATTGCTTGTATCAGTGGCCAGTAGCCACAGCTGGCTGTGGAGCACTAGAAACGTGACCGGTCGGGCTGAAGTACCTTTACTTTCAATTCTGTTCATTTCGGTCAACATGGATCTAAACAGACACATGGCATTAGTGGCTACCATGTTGGGAAGTGGCTTTCTGGGCAGTAAACAACCATCAGATAATATTGTCTATTTGTAGACTGTGGCCTCTGCTAAAAAAAAAAAATTAAAAAGGAGAGCGAGGGGGGATGGGTAAAGGGGATGCCAGGGAGCAATCAATTTCAGTTTTTTGATCATTCTTAAACTTTCTTTTCACAGAAGTATGTTAGAGCCAGTAAAGCACAGGCTTCTAAAGTTTCGGGCTGGTGGGTATTTAGACATCTTATATATGGGTGTAGACACCTCACAAACTAAAGATAGGGGACATCTCTTTTTAAAAAACAATTAACTTTTTAAAATGCCTGTGAGTGGTTTGCCTGCATGGATTTATGCATACCATGTGCATGCCCGGTACACATAAATTTCAGAAAAGGATATTGGATCCCCTTGGAACCAGTGTAATTGATGGCCATGAGCTACCATGTGGAACTGGGAACTGAACTCAGGTCCTCTGTAAGAGCAACAAGTGCTCTTAACCACTGAGCCATCTCTTCAGCCCAACACATGTAACAGCTCTTGCTCCGAGCCTATGGATGAGTTGGGCATAAGGGGCTGCCTCTCCAAGGCAGGTGCTTTGGGGGTGGAGACCTAAATGGTGAGCAGCAGCTGGCCATGAGAACATCTGGAGGCAGCTGCAGTCACAGAGTCACAGGTGTGGAGCAGGTGTCATTCAGAACTCACAAAGCTCATCCGTCCTGCTTGGGTGATATCCTACACATAGCAGATCCCTCTGCCTCTCTGTCAAATTCAAATCCTGTGCTGAGTCAGGAATGAGGCAGAGAGGCCCTGGGGCTGCAAATCACCACAGACAGAAATCCAGTCGGGGAGTATGGCTGCACACTGAGAGTCCACTTACCCAGCACAGATGGGAGAAGTCAGACTTCCTGACAGACAGCTATTGATCTGTCAGGAGAAGGACTTGAGGATTGATTTTTCTTCTCTTCTACTTCTGCACAGAACTGTGCCCTCCAAAGCAAGCTTTCCCACGGAGGGTGAATGCTGGAAAACAAGCTCTGTTTCAGGCACTTCAAAGGTGCTTGATGACTGAGTGGCGACAGGGATAGTTTAGTTTGAATATTCTCCTGTCTGTCACCTTCTCAGCACGAAAGCTTCCCAGAGCCAGTTTTTAAAATGATTTTGGAGAGGATAGACTCAGGCTTTATGTAATTAAAATGTGTAGGGTTGGCCGAACTGCTCTAGATCACCAGTCAGTGCCTTATAAGGGGGCATACATCACCAGGCTACGTTATCAGTTTTTCCTTGTTTTTGGTATAATCACAACACCGGCTGTCCTGTCACCTGTGGCTGAGGCTTAGGATCATTCCAACCCACAAGGCCACTCCTTTTACACCCAGTCACCCTTTCTAAGCCACAGCTGGCCTGGCTTCTGTGTCTCCTCTGACGTCATGCCTGGAGAGTGGCATAGCATTGTGGAGAGATCCTGGACTTCACCATCCAGCCCTGGCCAGATCCCATCAGCTGCCATCATCCCAATCAGTGACTGTGCCTTCCCAGAGGTTACCGTCTCCAGCCCTTACCACTTGATAATGCCACGTCCATCATTTAGAGTTCCAGAACTGAGGCTGAATCCCTGCTAGAATCTTTTTGACCTCAGTCTAAACCTGGAAGTACTCGGTGACATTCCACAGCTGTGTCCCTGGTGCCATTTGTGCATAGTTTGTAAGATGTCGGCACCATGCTAGGCGCCACGTAAGTAGTATGTAGAGGTTGCTGTGACTAAGTTCTCCCATTCTCTCTGCCCCACATCTCTCCTTTCTAGAGTCTGATGATTTTCTCAACAGTCCTCATGTTGACTCCCATAGTCTTTTACTTATAGCTCATAGCACCCCTGCCCCACAAAGAATCCTCTCCCAAGCCACTCCTCCCTTTCTCACAAAGAATGGATCACCCACCCCCCTGTTTGCCTTGGTTCGGAACATCAAGATAGCTGCTCACGGCAGCCTCCTATGTCCTGGATGCTTTCTTACATCCTGACCTCTGAACCAGACAGTTGATTCTGTAAGGGAGGAATGCTGATCTTGTCCATTCCCTTGCCTCCTGGAACCCAGGGCAGCTCAGAATACAACTTACTTCAAAGAATGAAGGGTGTAGGCTGCTTGGGATCCTCTTTCCCTTTGATGATGAAGTTGAGTTTGGTCCTTCTAGACTTAATATGTTTCCACTCATGGACAGAGGGGAGAAAATAGGATTCAAGCAGACGTTCAGTGAGTTCTGTGGGGGACTGGAAACATCTGATATAGCAGACCAGACAGGGTCTATGGGGAAGCATCATTGTTTCCGTGGCTGGAGGGAGCAGTGGTGAAAGATGGGGCAGTTGAGCTGTGGGAGGAGCATCTTGAAGCTGTGATGCCTTCTCACACTTCTCATGGTGCACGAGCTGCGGAACTTGATCTGCGTGCACAGGGGCGTGGCAGTGGTTATTCCTTCCAGTCACAGAGGAGACACAAGACCCACGAACGTACTCATCTTCTTGAGGATAGATGGCCACATTCAGTGAGCTTTGCTGAAAGCAAATTTTATCAGTAGGCTAAGATCAAGGAGCTAACTTGTGTCAGGCACTTGCTCTGTGTCTGGGAGCTGCCGGGAGTTTTCCATTTTACTCACTTGGTTCTTTCTCAGACTCTTTGGGTAGGCGTTTTTCATTTGCTTTGTCTTTCTAGTGCTAGGGATCGAACACCAAGCGTTGTGCATGACAGACACCCTAGCACTGAGCTGTCTGCCCAATCTGTCCCCTGAATAGTTTTCATCATCCTTTTCATAGAGGCAAAACCTAGGTTAAAGGCTAAACAGCTTGCATTGTCTGAGAGGCTCTAGGACGTCACCGAAATCTTACCTCTTTGTTAAATGTCTAGGTCTAAACTTTTGATGTGATCACTTTCATTTCATTTCCTTTCACTGTTGTTCATGAATACACACATGTGCAGGGACGTGCGGTGCGTGGGTGCATGTGTATGTGCACATGTGTGCCTGCTCACCCATTGCACGTGTAGCATGCATACATATACACACCCTGTAATGAGACTGGCCCACATGGCATCGCACAAGTATCAGTCACCCAAGACGATGTCGCACACCACTCTGTAAGTCAGGTTCAGTAGCCGCCAGCCTTCTCAAGGAGCTGAGTTGCAGGCTGGTGACAACACAGACCTTCCTCCACCAGTAGTCTGAGCACTGAGGTGCTATTGGTGTGGTTTGCTTAGGTGCAGTGCAGGGGAGAGGGCTGAGGAAGGGTAGGCTTGGTACCTACTCTCATCCCTAGTCACCACTATCCATCCATTCGTCATTTATTCATGAGTACCTGCTGTCTGCCAGCCAGCTACCGTATGAGAGGATGATGGGCTTAGGTACTAACAACATGGAGGTTGTACCAGTTCAGCCAGCAGTGTCAGGGATATGAGGCAGCTGTCCTGGTTTGGAGTAGCCAAGAAAGTCTCCTTGGAGGATAAGTGACCCAAAAATCTATGTGGAAAGGACTGAATGAAAGCATAGTGGAAGGTGGGGGGTGGCTAAGGAAGCACTTTCCAGGAAAGTGGTTGCTTTCTGGTGGGGTTGCAGCTGGGGTGCCATTATCGATAGAATCTGTCCTGTCAGAATTCATGCATTAAAACCCTATCCCCCGACCCCCAGCCAATGTGACACTCACTGGAGATAAGACCTTTAAGAAAGCAATTAAGGTTCAGCCATGTCCTAAGGCTGTGGCCCTACTGTGATAGGGTTTGAGTCCTGGGGGGGGGGGCAGGCCCAGAGGAAGGCAATGTGAGGGAGGATGAGAAGGCCGCTGTCTGCATATCGAGGGGAGAAGCTGGAGAATGGGAGCTCCTGTATCTTGCCTTCCACTGCAGATCTTTGGAGGCGCTGTGCCTGTTGAAGTTATCCAGCATGTGACATTTGGTCACAGCAGCTAACCTGCCTGTTCTGGGAGTTCTCTGAGGGCACTCACCAGAACCAATGTTCCCCATGACAGCATGGAGTCCTACGGTAGTAGGAGGTCCCGGGCTCCAGCATTTGTAACATGTAGGTGAGGACAGAGGGAAGAAGAGAGTAGGCCCAGATGCAAGGAAACTGTCCAAGGAGGAGGAGGGTTAACAGGATCTGGATGTGGTCTCTTTGCGTTCCAGGCCATAGGGTCTAGAACGTATCTCTTCATCAAGGAGGATGACTGATAACCTGGCACAGAGGACCTCATTCTCCTCAAAACGACTCCCACACCTTGGAGATGGGGTCTCTCATTGGCCAATCAGGTCAGGTTTGTCGGCCAGTGAACCCCAAGCACCCTCTTGTTTGTGCTTTCCCAGCACTAGGAATGCATGTGTGGACTATGTTGTGTGTGTGTGTGTTGTGTGTGTGTGTATGTGTGGTTTGTGTGGTGTATGTATGTGTGTTTGGTGTGTGGTGTGTATATGTCATGTGGTATGTAGTATGTGTGCCATGTGTATGTGTTCTGGGGATTTGAACTCAAGTCCTCATTCCTGCAAGACCAACTGAGTCTCTCTCCAGGCTCTGGATTGTGCTTTTCTAATGCCTTTGGGGTACGCCTTGACTTGCACCCGCACCTGTCACAGGAGAGCAATTGATGCTCTCTCCACTTGGGGGTTGGGATACAAGAGCTACAGACAGATACCTGACTAGCCAAAGATCACATGGCACATTAATAATCCAAAGCAGGTGATCCCCCCTTTTTTCCCCATTTATAGTTACTTTCAGGGAGTAAAACAGTCTTGCTTTCAGGCTTTCATTTCGGCATAAATGAGTGTTTCCATTTTATCACTTTGCATACACTTTTCACTGGGGAAGAAGATTTGATGGATTTTTGGAGATCTCCTTCGGAAGGCACCAGAAACTTTGCTTTGCGTTGGAAGTTAAAACACAGTGCAGGCACCAGTCCATGACCAGCTCACAGGAGGCCCACAAGGACCCCTTGGCACAAAAGCACTGGGTTCCCTCTTGCCTTTCTGTTCTGCCCACATGGACTCCCAGAAGCCAAGTTAGAGGCTCTGGAATAGAAGAGGGCAGGAGACCAGTGATAAAGAAGCAGCGAACAGAGCCGCATCTCCTGCATCTTCAGCCGGCAGCCAGGGCTGGCATGTGCGTCAAACCTTCCTTAGAACTCACCTCCCCCTGCTGCTCAGTGCTGTTCCCATTTGTTCCTGCTTTAAACTAGCTTCAATGGTGTTTTCAACGAGAAGGGAAACCATGTCAAAACTGCCTCGGTTGTTTGGTACTCTTACCTACATAGCTGTGGGAATTTTGTAACTTTTCTAGCATCCTTCTTCAAGGTGAAATATAGGAATCTAGTAATGGCAGCCTGGAGAGGACCCTGAGACACTGCATAGCCACACTTAGGACAGCACTTAAGTACTGGATGAAAGCCATCAGAATTTTCAGGCTTGAAGGGGGCGGGGGAGGGGAAGCAGTCATCCCGGAACTCGGGTGTGCTTTTGGTTCATTGTGGTGACACAAAACTCCCTCTGATTTAAACCTCGTCTGCCATGCGTCTTTCTGGAGGCAGGTTCGTGGCCAGGCTCCTTTTCCTGTAACATTCCTATGGGAGCATCCTTGACCCCATCCTTCTGCTTGCCTCCTGCGTGGGGACTGTAGGCTTCTGTGCAGGTCTGAGACACCCCTTGCAATTCAAATTTTTGCTGCAGTGTGCTTTGTGAATATCCCCTAAAAGCCAAGTACCAGAGGGGAAGTCTGGTTACCTGGGGATCCATTTCAATTCATAAAGGTTCTCCAGCGCTACCCGGGTTACTTTCTCCAGCAGCTTAGATCAGAGTCTTGCATGCCTGGGGTTTGAATCAAAATAACGACATCTCTGACTCCCATCCTCGGGGCATTAAATTTTAATCTTCCTTCTCTTTGGGATAATTAGAAAGAGAGAGGAAGGGAGGGAGATGTGGGGGCTGGGAAGCAAACTGGGAGGAGACATGGATGGCAGAGACCAAGTGGGGGTCTCTGGAAGGCAGATTCTTCCAAAAGCAGGAAGTCACTCTGAGAACTGGTGAGCCATGCTGAATCCATTTGCAGGGACAAAGGACTGGGCATGGGGCAGGTGGCAAGGAGGATAGAGGCCAGGGTGGCTCCTGACAGGGACCTGGGGCAGAAGTGCACGCACACGCAAGAGAAGGAGACTGAGAAATCCTTTGAAATGATCATGGGACTTTTGTCTTGGCTAAGCTGACGGAGCAAAAGCAAGGCTTCTCAAAGCCTTGGCTGTTCCTAGGATCCACACTCCCTGGAGGACTTGACAGAGGGCCTTGTGAGGTAATAGTCTGCATCACGGTCATAGCTGGTTTGCTCCTCTGACCCCAGCCCTCGTAATGCTACCACAGAGGCAACAGCCTGGCCATCTGGGAGCATCAGGCTCCTGAGGCTCCTTCTGGGCTCCTTAAAGGGTGGGTTGGGATGAGATGAGAGGCTCCCTGGGAGATTCTAAGTGCGTGTCAAAATATTTCTCTTCTTTTTCCATCTGTGGTTATAAGTGAAAAATCCAGTGAGCAAATGTCCTCAGTTACATGAGCAGTGCCTCACTGGAAGCTATGAAGCAGAGCCGATCATTGTAGCTCCCAGCCCCTGTGTAGCCACAGTCGTCTGGGCTCACTCTTACTCGGGGCCTTAGGTTCCGTGGTTGTTTCCATATTAGGACATGCAGTACAGTGTCTGCCTCATGGCAGAGGGTCAGGAAGTGACTGTTGAATGAATGAGTGAAGGTAGACACTCCAAACGGGGATGGGTAAAAGGAGGCCTCCACTTTAGGGCTCCACTTTGATTATGATTATTGTTTGGTGTCAAAACAATGGCAAATTAGAGTGGAAAATGTTTCAGATGCCTGCGTGTATGAATGGAGAGAGGCATCTGGTTTAGGGGTGCTGCTTAGGTGTGGCTGCCTTGCATTCATGAGTCTTTGCACGTGAAAGAATTCCGAACCATCTTGCAATCCGGCATTCCTCTGCTACTGGCACAGATGCACCTCTCCTTCTGAGCTTCCATAGATCCGTGGTGATGCTAACCCAGGAGGTCATTCTGTGGATGACTACCTGGGTTGACTATTTAGGGGTACAACCAGAGGGAGGACAGTGGCTCAGATGCACCCCAAATGAGAAGCATTGAAGAAACTGGTGCAAAAATACCAACCTCCACATTTCAGGATAGACTGTCAGAAAGGCAGACACATGATGTCGCCCTTGATAGGGAAACACCTGAGCTCTCCTAGAGGAGACTGTGGAGTTAGGTCTGTGGTGCTCTCTCTCTCCATCCCAGAAATTCCCCAAAAAATGAGAGTGACATTCAAGAGACTCATTCTGCACAAAGAGAACAACTTCAGGTTGTCACTGTGTCAGACACACTTGGGAAGCGCCCACCATCAGGCAGCTTGAGGGGCTGGCTGCTCACCTCTCTGTGGTGTGGAGGTCACATCTCTACAGCTCACTGCTTCAGTCACCGCCACACCCTGTCCCTTCTTTCCAACATCCTTTCTCTACTGCTGTTTACGGCTGACCCTCAGCAGTCCACCAGCTCCCACCTGCTCCACCTTCCCCGTCTACTCCTCGGGAGAGCCCCGAGAGCTTCCTACTGACCCATCTCTCATGGAGAGGTTTGGTGGCAGACTTCCTCCTTCACCCTGGCCAGGCTCTGTCTGTCGATTCAGTCTTGACCCCTGTCCTGACAGAAGCCTGTCCAATCTAGCCATACCAAGAATCCCCCTGTCAGAGCCACACCTGTAATAATGCACACCTGTAATCCTCACCCTTGAGGGGCTGAGGCAGGAAGATTGAGGCTAGCCTAATCTCAAAAACAAAACAATGAAGAAAAAAAGAAAAGCAGCCCTTTTTCAGCCCACTCACTCTGCTTCAGCCATTAAGTTCCCAACTCTCTTTGCAGGGTTTAGAGTTAAACCGTGTCTCCCTACTGCATGCTCTTTCTTGTCATAGCCTTGACTAAACTATTTTTGTTGCTTTGAATGAGTATCGGAAAGTTCACACTTTAAAACAAGGCTTATTTATATTTGAGTGTTTGTCTCTGGGCACATCTGTGTATCACCTGTATGCCCAGCATCCCAGGGGCCCGAGTGCCCTGGAGTTGCAGATAGTTCTGAGCTGCCAGGTAGACGCTGAAGACTGAACCCAGGCCCTCTTCAAGAGCAGCCATCTTTCTAGTCCAGAATATTTACGTTTTCAAACAAAGATGATCTAGAAAGACAAGTCAGCCTTTGGGTGGGCACTGTTATGCTCATTCAGTTATGGCTAATGTCAGGTGGGAACCTTACCTTTGAGGGTGAACCACTCCAGAAAGAGGCATGACTGGACGAATAGTGATGTGCCCATCTCTACTTAATTGGATAAGATTTGCTATAAGAGGAGCAGGAGAGGCTGAGGGACGACAGGAAGCATGCTCAATAGTCCAGAAGTTGTCTCGTAAATGTCTCCTCAATAGAACATTCCCGACTTCACACAGCTCACAGCATGACCTCACATGAATGAACGCCATTATATGGATGAACATCAACTGGACATCTACTTAGGTTCCACACCACATACCCAACATCACGTGAATGGATGGTCAACCCAACATCTACTTAGGTTCCACAAGCTGACAAAAAAAAAAAAAATAACATCCCAGAAAGGCAGAACTTTCCATAGTGGAGAACGGGAGGCTGGGTGGTGAGAAGGGAAGACCTTGGACAATCAGAAGTCTGGATTTGGATTTTATCTTAGCATTTTTAAAATCTTACAGAAGTTCCTTGAGCTCTCTGAAGCTCATGGCCTTACCCAAAACATGGAAATCCTGACAGCATCATTATGAAGGACTTGGATATGGAAAGTACTTAGCACAGGACCTGGGGATTTCACTTCTATATGTGTCTTAGCTCACGCTGAGCTCTGACAAACTACACTTGGCTTCAGAGATCCACGTGGCTCTTACTTCCTTCTACTCTCAGCCTGCGACCCCGCAGTGATCCAGTTAGTCACTTCTTGCCCTCGGTCCTTCTGATTCTACCCTGACACTGTTTTAGCTTTTTTGCTGGAATTTGGGCTCTAGGTCACTTGTAGGGGGAATCTTCTTTTTGGGAGATGTGGCAGGTGACAGCCAGAATGTCTTTGGCCCTAGACCCCTCCCATGTTCTTGAGTTACTGCAGCAAGCTGAGGGAGGCAACTCACTCTATAGATAGAAATCGAGGGGGCTTGACGAGGCGAGTGGCGAATGCATGTTTCCCCCCTCCTGTGGCCATCAATCATTGGCAGGGAGCAGATAGGGCATCGAGAAGGAAACAGCAAATAGTCAGTTTGCATTACTAGAGCCACGTGAAGCCCGGTGCCTGTGGTAATTGAAAGCTATCTAATCTCTGCTCCATCCCTGGAGCTTCTTACCCGTCAGATTCCTGTGGCGTCTCCAAATCTTATCAACACATCTGAGGAGGCTGAAGGGAGGCTCCTGCCGGAGCTGCCTGCACTGGGAGAACTGACAGCATCTGTGGTAGTGTTTTCTTTTTTAACTGTGCAGAACTGTGTGCCAAGCACTGAGAGAAGCCTCAGAGTGCACAGACCACAGGCATACAAGCCTGAGATCCAAATCTGCCCCTTTCCTGACATGCGATCTGGACCGGCGTGGCTAGCTCCCCTGTGCCTCAGTTTCCTCGTTGGTAAAGTAAATGGTGATATCTGCCTTCTGGATTTGATCCGAGCTTGTGATAAACCTACAACCCTTGGGAATGTGTCTGGTCCGAGTAAGCACAGTGTGGGTATGAGAACACAGAGCCTGTGGCTGCTGCGCTTTCTCAGAAGTCAGGCTACAGCCCTGCCGCTCTCTCCGCTCTCTCCGTGGAGCAGACTGCTGATAAAGCGTGCTGTGGCCTTGGATACTCTCCATCTCTCAGAACTGCAGCTCTGGTCCCCTCCCTACTTCCCAGATCCCAAGCAACCTTGAATCATAGCTAGTCTTCGTCAGTGCCCTTCTGACTTCAGCCTGTAGACTGGGTTGTGGTATGGAGCTTGCTGCTGCCCCGAGGAAACCTAAAGGAGTCAGACATTCCCTTTGCTCTCAGGATCTTGAGTGGGAATGACTGAATTGAAGGGTCTGAGTCCATTTCAGGCCCCCGTTATGATTACCAGCGGCCTGATTGCTGTCTTTTCTAATGATCTCCTACCTCCAGGCTGCATCACAGTCATAGCCGTGAGCTTATACAGTCATTCTGAAGGTGAATTTCATCTCATCTCATTTTCTATAGACATACCTTTTCCTTCTATCTAACAGTAAGCATTGGCATTTACTCACCCGTCCATCTGACCATTCATCCATCCATCCATCCATCCATCCATCATCCATCCATCCGTCCATCCATCTGTCCATCATCCATCCACCCATCATCCATCATCCATCCATCTATTTCTGCTATTATCTGACCATACTGAATACACAGCATGACAGCTCCGCTTTCATCATTGCGACAGTCCGTGATATGGTCATCTTCATTTACAATACCTAGGCAGAGTTTCCCTCGAAGCTGCCAAGTGGACACAAGGTCAAACTAATATTCAAACCCAGGCACTCTGCGGTCCTACTACTATGACTGGTTTTCTACCCATAGAGCCCTTTGAACATCTCCCATCCAGACTGCCTCCCCTCCCCACCCTGGACAATCCCCTAGTGCCAGATGTCTCGAGTTTCAATTTAGTTCTGGAATTTTGTACCAGAAACTTTCATTGGATCCCATGAAATGATGACTCCATTCTACAAGACTGCCTGTACCTCGGGTATCAATGCCAGATCTTGGCCACCCCATCTTTCTGACCAGCTGGCATCAGTCAGGGGTTTCCATGACCATGACCTCTTTAGCTCTTATCCTATCCTACAATGGCTTACAGAACTCTGGAAGAAGTACAGAGGGTGAGGGAGCTAGGAGGAAACACAGCTCTCTATAGACACACAGCCCTCTCCGCATCCCGAATGGTCAACACCCCGGGCTCTCTTCCCTACTGTTGATACAGTTGGTGGAAATTCCGTGTTAGAAACGTTAGTTAAACCCATTCACAGCATCTCTAGCCATTTGCATTTTCCAACCTAGAGGTTGGAAAGTGATCATATGATTGGTCCCTCTGGCCGGCAGGCTCCTCCCAGAGGCAGCTAGGGGCAAACCAGTAGTTATCTCCTTATTAAATAAGAAAATGTAACAAAATTACAAAACACAAACAGCAGTTAGAAAACATAATAATGACGGCAGACACACCTTTCACCCCACCATCCAGGAAGTTGTCAGAGCTATTAGAGTTTGCTAGGAACCAAGGACAGGGCATAGCACAAAGGCCATAGCCAGCACCCTTAGAACTGCCTCATGGAAGGAAGACTACTCTCTGCTACAGTTGCATGGCCACTCAGGCATGTGGCGCATGCTTAATCCTCATCTCGGGCCAACTGTGCCTTGCCTGGCTACCAGAGAGCAGCTGGTGTCTCTGTACCTGTGTCCCCACAACCCCAATTTGATTCTAGTCATGTGCAAGTTCAGCTCCAGTAACTTGTCATAATATTTGTGTCCCCCACACTGTCTTCCCAGAGCCCAGGAGCTCCTGCATGCAGAAGGGAGGTCAATGTTTACTGGAGCAGAGAACCACAAAGAGTGCAGGGTGATCAAGCAGACAGACGTCACTGTGAGAACATGAGAACCAGGTTCAATCATGGATCCCCGGTGTTCAAGTCTCAGAGCTGAGGACCTGTTGTCAATCATATAAAACAGAGATTTATGCTATAGGTGATGTCTCCAGGGACTTCTCTTAAATGACTTCACAAAGAAACGGTCACTACCTACTTCTTACTTCCATGAAGTTGTTCTCTGTGGGAAGTCATGTGGGGAACCACATGACAAGTCTGGCTTCTGTTCACCATTTTCCTAGGGAGATATTTGGGCAAAACGTTATCATTTGAAACCCCGGAGCTTTCTTCTTAGGTAAGTGAGAAACATATATATTTCAACTGAGGTTTTGTCAGGTGTGTTCAGGGCCTCGAGGGGATGGCCATAGCTGTGCTTGGGTGTCTGTGACACAAGCAGCCATGGCTCGTCCTTTACCCGGCCCACTCTCCTCCAGCCTGCTGCCCCTAGCCGCTCTTCAAGATGCAGCTCATGCTTTTGCTTGAAGTCTCTGTTTCTTCTCCTGCCCTTTCTTCTCTGATTCCCTCCAGCCTCTCTTTTTGCACTGTATTCTTTTTTTTCTACCTGCAGCAAGGTTTCACGGAACCACTTGCAGGCTAAGCATGTTAGCTGTGGAGTGCAAATGACCCGGCTCAGCCATCTTCAGAAGGTCACCCTACCCCTGCGTGACTCAGCTGTTTTGTTCTGGCCTTCACTGGAGGGCCAGTGTGTGGCAAAACTGAATGTGGGCCAGGAGACAGTGACCATGCAGTAGAGAGGATGACCAGGAATGGTGGTCTTGGCTGACAGACTGGTCTGTGCTCCCAGGCAGTCTATGAGGTGCTGTCAGACAGAAACTGCTCAAGGCTGGTTTCTTCCCCCAGGAGCTGATCTTATGCTAAAGGACGGAAGAACCCTGTCGCTATTCAATGGGCTTAAACAGGATTCTGAACTGTGCATCCATCCCCTGTCTACTTTATCCAAATGACATTTAAATACATTTACCTTTTGACTGGTACTTAAACCCAGTTTAGAGAGGGAATGGTCAGTGACTAGCAAAAGGGTTTACTCATGTTTGTCTTCCTGGAGAACTCGGCTTCTCTACGAGGCCTGTGTACTTCACTCTGCCAAGTAATAACCTCCTATGACAAACTTAAGCCTAAAAGGGGCATCGCCACCACTGATCAGCGCTCGTAGAAGCAGCCAGTGAAGGAGAACTAGGGGCAGCTGAGGATGGGAGATGTCAGTCATCAAAATTATCTCCCTTTCACAGCCACTCGGAAAAACCTCCAGCTGCCCCTTCCCCTGGGGGTTGGCCTTTGCCCTGAATCAGCATGATGGGCCCAGCTGGGGGAAGTGGGAGCTGTCATCACGGGTCAGGTTACCAGTCTAGTCAGCATGATGTCAGGGTGGCTCATAAGAGCCCCAATGCTGTTGAAGGGAACAGACAAGAGGCACGGTTTGCCCAAGGATGGCCCATGCCCTCTAGCAGAGGCCTCTCCCATCCTGAATCCAGGTAGATAAAGAGGATGTAGGGATGGCTTCTGCTGACTTCCCTGCTCAACTTTTCAGCTTGTCCAGGAGAACAGTCTGCAGCCCAGCTATGCCAGAAGCCCCAGACTGGAGGAAGCCAGGGTGCTAGGAGGCTAACAGACTACATATTTCAGAAGAGCAAGGCAGAAGGATATCCTTCAAGAGCTAAATGGAATCAGACTTTGGTTGAAACCCAGACATCTCCTTAGAACCATGCCCGCATGCTTTCCAGTCTCAATTCGCCTACCAGATAAAGCCAGGGGCAATTGTACCTTCCAGATGTAGCAATCTTTCTCTAGGAGAAAGCCCTGGGGCCAACTGAGAGCCCCAGAGAGAACCCTGGGAATGGACTGCAGAGAGGAGAGCTGGGGATAAGAGAAACCCTAACCCTTTCCTCCTCGGTGTGACTAGACAAGTAGCTGAGGCTGCAAACTGCAGTCCAGCAACAGCTGGGATGTCCTTCCTGTGCTCCTGAGTGCTCTTCACTTGGCCTGGGGACTGTGCAAGGCATCTTCCCTGTGATCCGAAGATCTTTAAATTCACAGTCATCACCCTATAGACAAAGCACTGTTGTTTCGAGAGTCATTGAACCCAGGCCTGGCCCTCCATCTTTGCAAAGCACACAGGACCTTTGTCATTCCCTTGGCCCCTTCTGAACTACTGAACTACTATTCCTTCTGCCAGGAATCCCATTTGCCATCTGCTGGCCTGTTCACCTGCATGAGTTGACCTCTGTGGTGGCACTTGTGTAGCGTGACAATGAGCTTGTCAAGGTTTTAGGCTGTCTTAATCATTTTTTTGTGTTTCTATGGTCACGTCTGGCACACTATGAGTTCTCCAAGAGGCATTCACCGGAGAATAAAAGAATGCTCAAGCAAACAGAAAGGGCGTAAGATGCTTACGGTAGTGGCCTTTCCAAAGAGGCTGCTACCAGCTCTGTCAATAGGACAGCAGAGCCCACCCATGGCTTTTAGAAATGCTTGCCTTCTATTGCTATGGTCTCACTTTCTTGGGAGTCCACACGGCAGCCAGCACCATCCAAGTTATGTGTCCATCCTTGAGGGCACTAGGACTAGGAAGTCTTCCTCAGTGACACTCCCAGAGTCTGAGATTGGGGGGTCTCTATGAAGTACAACTTTCACCATTTTCTTAACTCTGCCCAGGTCTGACATCCTTACAGAGTTTAAGACCCCAGAGATGCTTTAATGAAGACATCACCTCATTGCCCCCAGAGCCCTGAATAAATGACCCCAGTGTGTGTTCATTCATTCACTCATGCATTCATTCAGCCTGGTTCCCTTCCATTAGGGCTCATAATCACAGAGTGACTGTCTACAACTTTATCACTCTCATGGCTCCAGTGTCACTCCAAGCAGGCAATTAGATTTTCCCAGAGGCCATATTTGGGGGTCAAGAGGGCAGGCTGATGGAGCATTGACAAGCACTCGGATGCCGGCTTTAAAATACACAGCAGAATCCTAAAGTAATAGACCGCCACTCCATACACACATGGGTCCCCAATATCCGGTGGAGGTTGGATGATAAGCCTGCCTCCTCTTTCCTTCCCCCTTAGGCAGAGAACAGCTGGTTAGATCAAAAGGTTCAGCGGGAGTCATAAGCATGGCAGTCATACTAATTTGTTCATGTGTAGAAAGAAAAAAATCAAGCTTTCTCCAGTCTCCCTGTTCAGTGTGGGATGGATAAAATAAAGCAAGATGGCAGAAAAGCGAGGGGATCCAAGGTCCCATGTGTCTCAGCAGGACAATGAGAAACTGGAACCGGGTCTAAATGTCCCCAAGCAGACTGGGAGTCTTCACCCCTGGTAAGACTGATAAGAGAACTGGATAAGGTCATGTCCGTGAAAATGGAAAGTTCGTCAATCCCCACTGCACACTGGGTGTTGTTACACGTCACGTCATATAAACATGCACTTGACACAATTCACAGAGCTAATGCATTGCATGAATGGACCGCCTAGCTTGAGAGATCAAACTTCTCATTACTTTCACTCATACACTTTTAGATTCTAGCTGTGTCATCAGGCAGGCCTCTCCCCTCTCCGACATTTACTGATACTGTCTGAAATTGTGAAACAGGGCCTGGAGTTTTGCTAATGTCCCTTTTGCCTCCAAGTTCCTGGATCCACCATGGATCCCCAAGCACTTTGCAAAGCTCACTTCCTCCGGCTTGAAAGTTCTTGAGAATGAAAGGGTAGGACCATTTTCAGACTGAAGCTAAGGAAGTGTGCTGGAGGGACGAGCCCACTGAAACACGGACCTGAGCATCCGAGCTGAACCTTGTAAGCAGGAAATGGATGCTGTAACACAAAGGCAGTTAGCAGGCTCCTTGGTGGGTTCAGCAGGATGCAATTATAGTTCTTAAGAGGAGGGGGGAAGGCTAGCATATGTTTTGAGCAAACTTAACAGATGCTGGGATCTCGTGTCTGTATCCTTCAGGGAGTGCTCTGTGACTGATGTGTCTATAGCACCTTTGTACAGCACATTGAGTGACTCATTGCAAATCAATTCCTAGGGTGCCGTTTAATGAAACTTCCATTGACGGTTCAGATTATTAATCCAAAAATACCTTGTAAAATGACCACAACTTTATCTCTGCCTGGGGCTAGGCTGCTGGATAAACATGATGAATCGTTCTTTCTGTACTTAGGCTTTAACGCACTCATCTTCAGAAAGAACCTCTTGGCCAGGCCCCCATCATGGAATTTGAGGGTCTGACGCTCTGTGGTTTGTTTGTGGCACAATAGTCTTTGCAAACTTTATGACTTCCTTGAAGGTTTTTCTCTGAGCTATGCTATGTAGAGATAGTTTCCAGAAGGTTCCCTGCCACCTAGTACATACTGATATAGAGAATAAATGACTGATTAAAGCAGTTCAGGGATTTTTTTTTCTTACTTAGCATTGTCTGTTCTGTAATAGTATCTGGGATTCCAGGATCTCTTTAGACTATTGGGATACCAGGAAGTCAAAAACAACAAGTCTAATTTTCTTTGTCAGGCGACTCTCCTTGCTAGAGCACCAACTAATCCGAAAATACTTCCAAGTGAATCCACAGAACCAAGTGGCTCTTGTTCCTAAGACCACAAGCAGGTTTTTGAGTTTGTGTCTCTGCACTGGGTACCTCAGAGGCAAAAGATTTCCATAATAATGAACGGTTGAGGATTGCTGAAGATGGACGCCTCCGATGTGTTGGATTGGGGAGGAACATCAGCCTTCACATTATGCCCAGTGGCTTATAACCTTCTGTGATTTCATAGCCATCGATCTCCCCTTTCCCCAACTTGTTCTCTGATTGGCCTGCTGCCCACAACCCATAATTGCTCCAAGTCACCCCTTGACCTTTCCTTTGCTGAGCCTGATTAATAACGCACTGGACACATTTCCTCGTTGCATCAAAATCCAATTTGGCCCAAACGGGTGAAAGAAGGGGCAACAAGGACAACGTAGGATCTTCATGCTGGATAAGCCTCTTCCCTGGATGGTCTGGGGGAGATGGAGGTGGGAGAAAAGGCCATGACATAACCTTTGTTCAGCAAGTTTTCCTCCAACCCCACAGCACAGTCTGATTCTAATGCCTCACAAGCAGTTACAGTGCAGGTGAGAGCTTCATCCGCTGCCCTGAGACTAAGCAGTAAGGGTTCCATTGTGTGCAGCTTCTGGTAGGTGTTTGCCCACACAAAAGTTTATGCTAGATATCTTGGATCATAATCGCAGTGTAAGGTTGGGATATTGAGGAAGGAATAGAGGAGGGGAAATGGAAGGGAAGAAGGAAGGAAGGGAGGGAGGGAAGGAGGGAGGGAGGGAGGGAGGGAGGGAGGGAGGGAGGGAGGGAGGGAGGGAGGAGGCGGGCAGGCAGATAGGCAAGAAGGAAAGGGATTGTTTCCTTTCTCTTTATGTCCTAAAATGGCTTGGGTAAATGCAAAGCAAGAACTAGACAAATAAGCTTGGAGTTGCTCAACCACAGAGAACATGGTGCTCGTGTTTGGTGGCTCCTCTCGTGGTGCAGAGATCCGCCATTTGTAGTTGCTTTGAAGGTCCATGTTGCTGGCAGTCCATGTTAAGGACACACACACCAGGAGATACAGCTTCTAAGCTTGTGCAACAGTCACCAGGCAGGTTTTCCTCGGAGGACTCTATGATGTTGTGGGAAATGTGTGTTTCCTTGGCTGCTTTCTCTGAGCTGCCCTTTACCTTACACTTACATCATAAGAGGCTGAGGATCCTTTAAGACCTTCCAGTCCAGGCTGTCCCCTTTACAGGAAGGGAAAATGGGAGTTTCAGATAGCAAGGAGCTTGATAAACGTCACAGAGCAAGCTGTCCTCTGTCACCTTTGCTATCATTAGAAAATAATTTCAGGAAGACAGAAATATGGTACCAAACTTCAAGTATTTATTGTGTCCCAGGACCTGTGTGACGTAGGTCATGCCATGTAATCACCAGAAAAACCCAACAGGTTACCACTGGTTTTTATCTCCACCTCTTCAGGGAGACAAGGCAGTTCTGAGATGAAAACTGGGGTGTAGAAAATAATGTTAAAAATCCAGGCACAGGGTTTCTTCCCTGCCTTGGACCATTTATGTTCCTGGATGGAAGACACACAGCCTTTATATTTTATATATGCCTCAGGTAGCACAGTAGTCTACCTTCATGCTGTTATCTACCTTCCTTTTGATAAACCAAGTTATTACTTACTATGTTTCATCTGGGCTGCTCTTAGCTCCAACTGGCCAATCCACATGGCCATGGGTTCTCGGTTCTTCTTTTTCCTCTCCTGCAAGTTCTTGTTCTATTCCACTGAGGCTTCTCTCTGCTTCTCCCAAGCCCATCAAACTTTAACCCCACCTATGTCTCCTCTGCCCAGCTATTGGTGTCAGCATCTTTGTCCACCAACCAGAATCAAGATGGGGGCAGGGTTCCAGGTGCTAAGTGAAGACTCCAGGTCTTGGGGACCTACCTCTTAGCATTACAATTGACAGTAAAAGACCTCAATACTGGGGAATACAACTTTTAAATCCCCCATTTGGAGTCTCCACGATCTTCCAGTTCTAGGCTGATTCTAGTCCTCCCTCTTTGATTTTCAGATGGGGACACCTGGAGTCCCCCAAGAAGAGCAGTTTGTCCAAGACCACTGCAAGTAAATGCACCTTGAACAATGTTATTATTGCTACTGAAAAACCACTAGTCGTTCTGAGCACGAATTACATGCCAGGGGGTGGGCTACATACTTTGCATCCTCTTGTTACATTGTTACCATTATACTAGGTGGAGGTAGATACTACTAGAAGAGGCAGGGGAAGGTGGGGAGGTGAAGAGTAACTCCTCCTCCTCCTCTTCCTCTTCCTTCTCCTCCTCCTCCCCCACCTCCTCCTTCCCTTCCTCCTCTTCCTCCCTGCTCATGAGTTAAGATTTGAGCAGAAGGCACCCAGTTCTAAAATTTGATTTGCCTGATCCTGCAGAGATGTAGGCATACATGTTTCCATGTCTTTTATCAGAAATGTTCCCAGCATTCTTAGGTTCTCCCATTACTCCTGTGTGCCTCGATTTCATTGCTGGCATCACTGTTCCTGCCCCCAGCATCTTTGGAAGTAGATGCCTCCCAGGCTGAAAACTGCTGAATGGGTATTCTGGTTCCTTCCATTAGGTCCCTTTATCCTTCAGGTCTGAGAGCTTTCTCCATTGCTCCCTCTATTTGGCTCTGCACTGAGGATCCACATTTGTTGTGAGTTAGATGACAGCTGGGTTTGCACTTTCTTTAGATGGAGCATGGGGTGGTTATTAAGTAGTTGTCAGCAAGGCTTCTTTTCTGTCTAGCTCAGGAGGACAACAGAGCCAGGCTGGGGATGCTCCACGGAGGCCCCCACACTAAGTCCTTAGCCCTCCATGCTTGAGGGGTGCATGTAGAGAATATTGACTTCATACAGGCAGGCTCACTCTGTCTCTAAAACCCTGTCTCCTGTGCAGGAGACAGGAGAGACACAACCAAAGAGGGCTTAGTGAAAATTATGGCTGAAAAACAGCCATGGAAGATAGGGAGACAGATCGGTGGGGAAAGCACTTACGACACAGGCAGGCAGAGACAGGATCGCTCAGCTGGCCAACTAGTCTAAGTCAGTCTTGGCAAGTTCTGGGCTCAGCAAATGCCAAGCCTCAGTTAAGTAAAAGCAATCAAGGAAGACCCCCTATGTCAACCTTGCACACACATATATGGACATGTTCCCACATATGAGAACACACACACACACACACACACACACACACACACACACACACAATGCACACCATGGCCACAGGGATCAGGTTCCAAGGGTCCAGTCCTCATCAAGACGACATGCTGATCCTTCCAAAGCACATGGCTGTCATGGCTGCTAGGATTTCCAGAAAACAAAGTTAATTCTGACCTTAACCAGTTTTATCCAAAAGAGAGAATACTGCTTCTTTCTCTAGCCTGCTATAGCTTCTCCTCATTTTAAATCCTGAAGGATTTACCGTTCCCTAGGGGCTCAGATAGACTAATACTATTCCTCACTGGGGAAATTTTGGCTTTCCGTAGATATTCACATCACTTCCTCAGAAACAGACCTCCTTCCATGCATGCTCACACGCTCTCCCTCTCTCCTCTAGACTCTGTGTGGTCTCTGAGGACGGCTCACTCTCCCACTGATGGCCATCGAGGCTCACGCTGTAGTCCTGCCTTTCTTCTTGAGTCTTTGAATATGATTGTGTCCCTTTGGTTTTCCCCTTATTCCTTTGTCAAACAGCCCCAAATAGGAGATTCTGGGTTCCACCATTCAGCCAGGTATACATACATTACCTGGATGTCTAAAAGGCCACGCCAATCCTCTTGCTGCTTCCCGAGGTTGTCACCTGTTCCCTGCCCATGGTCTTTGCCTCCACTTGGGAAGGGTTCTCATGACAGTCGAATTCTTCACCCATGCTTCCTCCGTGGAGAGGCCTCTGCCAACTGTGTCACCCAAGCCAGCCCTTCCGCAGGACCCTGCCTCCTACAGTCTAGCCCTTTAACTTGTTCTTTCCTGCTTTTGGCCACATCACTTGTCCTGCCTGAGATGACATTGTAGGGTTATGAACATCCACACAATGATCCTACTTCCCCGTATCACAGACTGAGAAACAGGCATGTCATATAGCAAGAGAACTGGTAACGTGTTGGTGTAACGGGTTGGTGTTGGCCCTCCTACGCTTTTGCAAAACCTTCCTTCCAGAAACAGCCATTCAATTTGGGTTTCAAATCTGTCCTCACTGAGGAGCATGGCCCTTGCCTCGGTCAGCCCACAAGTGCTACTCTCTCAGCCTCTCCTGCCTGCTCAGTGATCCGACTGAGGTCTCTGTATCAACTGCTGGATGCTGTGGCTTGAATGGAACTGACTTCATGTACAGAAGTACACTAGAGCCTCTTGCCTTCATGCGCACAGATGTCTAGGTCCTGGAACATTGCTAATAAAACACTAAATGACCTCGAAAGGTCTCAGCCGAAGGACTCCTCCATGCTGTTATCGCTTGGTACTCTGATAACTTTTTCATTTTCTATCTTCTGGCGCAGTGTGTGTGTGTGTGTGTGTGTGTGTGTGTGTGTGTGTGATCATTTTATTACTTCTCTTCACAAGATCCCCTTTTATTAAAAACACAAATATCACTATAAATATCTTGGCAGGGCAGTTGAAGGGGATTTTGAAAGCGACTAGGCAAAATGATAGAGTAACTATAGATGTAGGCTACTGCTCAGACAAATGACTACAATATCTCAGAGCCTTTTTTCTTCAAGGCAGATTTAATCTTCGCACCTCCAGATGGGTTGGAGCAGCCCAGTGCATGCTGGTTTAAACTGAGACATGCCAAGGGGTAAAGGCAAGACTATTAGAGAGACTGTTAGAGTATTGCTGTGTAGCCTAGGCTAGCCTTGAATTCGTGATCTTCCTGCCTTAGTCTCCTGAGTGTGGGATTATAAGCACTTGCCATTGCTCTTAGACTATTTAAAGAAAAACATTGTATTTAGTATAACATCTCCAATGTGTTCTAATCAAATCTACCCATCCCCTCTGTAGGCTTAGACTCTCAAAACCTACTTTAAACTCCCTTCTAGCCCACCTACCAGAAGTAGGGGAAAAGAAAGGTTAATAGGAAACGGGGGTTGTTCACCTGTTTAGAAGCAGTTCTTTGGGGAGATCCCCATCTTTGTTGTCAGGATACCAGCAGTCCAATCCAAAACACCAAACGAGAGTCAGTAGCCGATGCTGGATCCAGAAGAAAGCACAAGGCCCCACTGAATAGGCATGAGTCCGCAGAAGCAGCAAGAAGCAGCTGGAATATCTCAAGAAGATATTACTGAGAGAGTTACTCTCCTCAGACTCATGACCAGAGGAGATCAGCAGTATGGTGCAATGTGAACCAATGCAAGAGCCTCTCCTTTGTCTGTGGGGTCATATTTGTATTCCTTCTAAATATCACGTGGCCTCTCAAATGTCTGCTTCAGGGAAACATCCTCTCACCTGTGTCTGCTTCAGCACAACATCCTCTCACCTGTCTGCTTCAGCACAACATCACATGACAATTGACTCTAAAAAGAAACCAGAAAATTTCACTTCACCCTCCCTTTCAGTTCCTCCTCTTTTAACCCATCGCTTTCCCCTCCCAACTTTGTGTGGTTGTTTTAAAAAGCCACTGCCGGGCTGGGGATTTAGCTCAGTGGTAGAGTGCTTACCTAGGAAGCGCAAGGCCCTGGGTTCGGTCCCCAGCTCCGAAAAAAAGAACCAAAAAAAAAAAAAAAAGCCACTGCCTCCATTTAGTGATGCTCCTGTGTACATGAGTGTTAGACCACCCGCTGCATTATGGGTAGCCCCTCAGGGGGCCACACTCCTGAGGCAATCGACTTGTTCTCCAGCAGTCATCAGTTGACAGTTTTTCTTATTGTTGTATTTCTGACCCAGTGCTCTTCCTTACTGTTAAAGCAGGGTTGGCACTGGGTTTCTGTGCTTGTGTATGAAGCACCCTGACTGGAAAATACACACAACCTACCTCTCCATATTTGGCAACATTCAAAGGACAATCACACTGACTATCACATTCAACGTCCTGAGAACTCTGAGAGCGGTACCCTAGACACATCTGCAACAGACAACAACAACAGAGATCAGGGGGAGCATGCAACCCAGCTGGGGCCAGAGGACTGGCAATTGCACCCAAGTTCTCCCATATCAAATCAGTCCTACACTCTTGTATTTTCTCTTAAGGATAAAGGTCTGTTCATTATTTTTATTGTCCATTATCTACCCATTTACCATCTACCTACCCACCCCATCATCCACTTAAAACTCTTTATTGAGCATTAACTGTATACCAGACACTGTCTAGAGCTTCTAGTTTGGCAGAGAAGACAACAAGCAAATTGATACTTAGGATAACTTGTGACTGGTGCTGATGTGTTGACACTCACGCTCAGTAAGAAAAAGGAGGAACACTTAACCTAGCTTGGGACACTGGTCAGGGAAAGCCCCTTGGAGGAAGTGACACTGGAACCAGATCTTGGCGCGCGCGCGTGCGCGCCTGTGTGTGTGTGTGTGTGTGTGTGTAGCAAGCATGTATTCTTCTGAGTGTTATCAGTATTTTGTGCATCACTTTCTGGATGGTCCATTATGCCATTGCCAGCTGAGCTCCACTGTCAAGAGAGCAGTGGGGTGGGGCCCACTGGAGGAGGAAGCACAACTCCCAGTGAGGATGGCTGGAAAGGTCAGGTTTCACTGCAGCCCAGTACCCTCCCACTAGTTTCTCATTCTCTTGGTCTTTGCCTACCATACCCACGACTCACCTCCACCCTGTCTCCATTTCTGTTCTTTGTCTCTCAAGCAGATACAGAGTCCTCCCTCAGAGTGCTGGTCTGTAACATTGTTGCCCCTGCTACTGTGCTTGGGTATTTGCAAAGCTGACTCATCTCTGAGCCATGGGCTCCTTGGGAGAGGCATTGTAGCACATAGCACAGCGCATGGTATAATGCAGGCGAGTGGATGAAGGGTGGTGGACTTGACTCCCTCTAGAATACTCAGAATCAATTGCTTTCCTCTCAGTTATCTAGATTTTGCCTGGAAAGGTAAAAGAGCATGCTAAAAGGACAGGGCAGGCCTCCCTGCTTCCCACGTCAACAGTTCTGCCCACCCCACCCCCCAGGTTCCAGAGTTTTATTTCACTTCTTCTCCCTCTCCTTTTCATCTTTTTCTTTCCTCCTCTTCCTGCTCTTCCTCCTCCTCTTCCTCTTTCTTCATCCTCTTTCTTTTGGTTTTTGAGCTGGGGTGAACTGGCCCCACTCCACTTAGCAGTGATGCAGTGTTTGACAGTTTATTTGAGTCTCAGCCTTTTGAACGGTTTAAGGAGAAAGGCAAGGCTGGGAGACCCTGGAAGGTGGAAGATCAGAGCAGGCAGCATTTGACAAGGTAGAACTGTCTGGGGCCTGAGCAAACAGCTCCTCTCTGGAGAGAGGATCCAGGCTTCACTGAACATGTATGAGACAAGCTCCATGTGCGGGGAAGTGATGCGGACCGCAAACACATTTCTCCCCCTTGGCTCGGCAGCACAGCCCCTCCCCCACATGTCATTTAGCTTTCCATATCCAAGTTGCAGGGAACTCTTTCTGGCCAGCAGAAAACAGAGGCTTTGGGGAGTGAGGTACCTACCTGGTTCTCATTACTGGTCCTCGCTGCCTTTTTGAAACTGCTTAGGGGTTCTTTGTTTTCCTCGGGACTTTGTTTCCAAGTCTATTCCTTGGCAATACGTTCCAACCTTACTGCCCCCCCCCCGTGCTTTCTCCCATGCTGCTGCTCCTCAAAGCCCTATGTGAGGTGCCTTATCAGTTCCCTAGCAGACTCAAGGTGGCTGCATCCTGTGCACACCCTGGATCACCGATAGGCATGCTGGCAGAATCACCGCACGTTAATGAAGCCCAGAGCCTCCCCTGTTCGCAATCATAGGACTAATGATCAAGTTCTCTCTGGGATGGCAGGTGAGGAGCTTTCGGGGGGTGGGGGGAATAGCACTCGGCAGAGAACCCCTTCTTATAGAGCCACTCTCTTTTGATAAGTGCCTTGAGTGTGCAGCAGAGGACAGGTATGAATCCAAAACAGGTAATGATGGTAGCTGCCCCAGGTGCTGCTAAGGAGCCTGGCTTCTCAGACGCCCACATCCAGAAGGCAGGTGTCTGACAGACTCTAGCTTCCTGGAGGGCAGAGGCTCAGTTGTATGTATCCATTTTTCCCAGCCCCAGGCTCAGTGCCAGGACTTTGGAGAGAACCACAGCCCTGACTTCTAGCCATAGCCTTGCCCTTATTTGCTGTGTGGTCTTGGGAAAATGAATCGACCTCTCTTTGCTCCCTTCCCAGTAACAGCTGTAGGATAGAGCAGCTGTGCAGGCAGCACCTGACAGAAGCGGGAGAAGTAGGAGAGGCTGAGTCAGCTCTGTAGGCACGCAGCTGCGGGTGAGAGGGGCAGTGGTCCCCAGAGAGCTCAGCTGGAGCTGATCAGAAAGCAAGAACACTGACTCTGGGTGTTTGGAACCACCCAGGAAACAGATACTGTTAAAAGGCCAAGAACGGGAAAGGTTTTGGTTTGTGTGTTTGTTTGTTGTTTTGTTTTGCTTTGCTTTGCTTTTGAGCTAAGGTCTTGTGAAGCCCAGGCTAGCCTTGAGTTTTCGAGTAGTTGAGGAGAGCCATGAACTTATGATCCTCCTGCCCTGGGAGTGTGCCACCATACCCGGCTGAGATTTTTAGAGAACAAGTGTGGGGAAGATCCTTCTGGAGAATGTGCCATGAAATAATGTCGGCAGTAAGAAAAAACCTCTCGGGTGAAATTTAAAATAAGTCAGGCCAATCCTTCACACCCACCCACTGGAAATGGTCCATCTTCTCTATCTGTTCCCCACTTCCTAGCTTCATTCTGAAGAAGGCTCCTGAATGGCTACTTTGGAGACAGGGGCAGGGTTGGGGAGGGTGGGAGAGGCCATCTCAGGTCCTAGACACTCTCCAGGCTGACCCCTTCAGTTGCCAAGACTCTTTCCTCCAGGGCACTGCTTTGAGCATCTCTGTCCCTGGGGAGCTAGAGAATCCTGTGACATTCCTCTCCGAACGTGTTTCTCAGTGTTTCTGGTTTTCCACTCCTCTGAGACCTACCAGGAACCTACCCTGTCACATCCTGCTTATGACTTCCCTCACGGTGTGCGGAGCCCAGCCATACCACACCTGCTTAGCTGTTGACTGTGCTTCCATATTTCCTTGTCCTCCATCACTGAGCATCGAACACCCCCTCCTCGCACCCCCTGCCAAGTCACTAATAAGCTATCCCCAAAGCAGATTGAAGAAAGGTTGCCAGTAGCTTTCGTGCCCATAAGTAATGCAGTATATAATTAACATTGTGTATCACTTCTCAGGAGCCTTAAAAAAATGTATCCATTTTTCTAAACACCCCCACTCCTTACAGTTGCCGTGCTGTTTGCAGTTAACCAGGTGAGTGAAATCTTTTATGCAAAAGAATAAAAGACTCTAAATAATATAAGTAGTAGCAAGCACCTTCACTTCATCCTGGCAACATCTGAGATCCCAACACAGCATGCCAAGTTCATGAGGTGGGGTTCTCTCTGTATTGAATTTCCGTAGGCTACAGCTGTTCCTTGTAGAGGTGCCTATTTTGAAGATCTGGAAGGCACTGGCTAAGAAAGGTCACTGGTCCAGGAAAGTCACGGAATGGCAGAGCTAACTCTGGATCTCCATGCCCTGTAATCTAATGGTTGCCAGAGAGTGTGTGCTTCTGAGTAGCCTACCACGAGGTGGGGCGTGCAGAAAGGCAAATGTCCCATTTCCAGGGAGCCTTCAGCAAGAGAGCAGGGTGCAGCAAGACATTTAATTACCTGGCAAAGCACTGGTACCCAGGGCACTCTGAGGCATCATGAGTCCTGTGGCAGTGTGTTCACGGGAGAACATGTACCCAGGGTGGTGGAAGCAGGGACTAGGCACTCTGCATATACTATACATACAAACTCAGTCTTCTACTGACTCTCACCATCTTCATGCAATGCTAGGTGTCCATAGCATGATGACATCCCGTAGGGTGGTCATTCATCCCTCCTTGCTCAGGACCAAGAGGGTTCCTGTGACAAGTGCTGAGATTGGGAAGGTCTGTATATACTGGCCTCAGCTGTCCAGCTCAGGTCCAGTGACATGACCCAACCCTCTGCAGCCCATCTCCTGAATCCCACCTTAACCAATAGTGGCCCACGGTGGTGGCAGAGGTCCCTGCTGCCACTCACCCCTCTGCTCTCTGTGGTCTAGGAGCCCACCCTGACTCCTGGCTGTTATGGCCAAGTCCCTGCATTCCTTAAGGTTCATCAAGGCGTCACCCCTTCTAGGACGCCATTGCTCACTTCCTAGGCAGGGCAGCATCTCCCTGTCCCCTTATGGGTCAGTGCTTACCTATCCCCTTGTGGGTCAGTGATTACCATACCCACCTCCCGACATGTTTCTGTACCCGTCTGTTTCTTTCTCCCCCTGGACTGGAAGCTTTGTGAAGGCAGGCGTGTGTTTTTTCCACACTTCACTTTTCTGGCACAGTGGCTGCATATGCCATGCAGTCAACATTTAGAGATTTAATTACATAAATATTTCAGTCAGCAGATGGAAGGGCAGATGAGAGACTACAGGATGGGTGTTGGTGGCTCTGAAAACTTGTGTGTGTGTCTGTGATTGAAGGCCACGATGGACTGTAGTTCTTGTGATTGGGAGACTATGGGTCTTTCCTGAGACAAGGCGGGGAGTGTCACTTCTCCATGCTATGAAATGCCCTGTTCAGGGATGGCGGGAGCCGGTGGTAACAAAACCACAAAAGGAGGGGTGTTACCAGGCCAAGGCTTGGTAGGCACTGGAGTCTGGGGATGTGGGATCGGGAGAGGAGTGAGCCACACGAACCATACTAGAAGTGAAAGAACCAAATAGAACATGAAGGTAATGTATCCTGTTGGCTTTGGTGCCAGGAGACACTTGGAGCTCAGTCATGCAAATGGGGGCTGGTACTAAGGAAAGAAGGCAGAAGATGCAAAAAGGTGACCAGGACCCAGAGGCTCTTTGCAGAGACGCCCTTCCTAGGCTGCTCAGGGCAGGACAGGATGGGATAGCAGTAGGTAAGACCTAACGATATGGTCTCTAGACTTGCACGTGGGCCACTGCATCTGCTAGGGGTGACCAGAACTGTCTGAGCCCTAGATGGGCCACAGCTGGAAAGAGAAGTACCCCTGCCATCTTCCCAGGGCCCATCTTATGCACTGGGATCTCTGTGGACGAACTCTCCAGAAAGGCAGCTGGGAAAGCCAGTGCCTTTTAATCTGTTCTGAATGGAGCCCGAGGGGGAAGGGCATGGTGACCTCGGAGTGAGTAATGTGCTTGCAACTCCATGTCCCGCACACAATGGGTAGGGGGTGGGTGTGCATGGGAGACCACGCTGCTCATAGAATTCCTTCTCTCTTGGTCCACACCGAATGAGAGGCTGGGATTGTCACGGTGACCTTCGGTGGCGGTAGCCCAGGGTGAGGCCGACCTTGATGAATTGAACGCTGGGGGAAGCTAGCAGCTCAGCTGCTCCAAGCAGCCCCCCTCCAGCCAGATGCTTGGCTTTCTTTAACAACAGCCTTTTGGATAGAATGATCTCCTCCTTTTCACGAGGGCAGAAACTGGCCTCGGGAAGCCAAATGGCTTCAAAGCAGTGAGCACAATGCCCGGCCCAGCATTCCAAGAACAGCAGTTGACGCAGACCAGGTAGAAAGGCAGCTGTACCTCGGCTTCCACAATCAGCATCGCTTTACAGAAGAGGGAATTAAAGCAGAGACTTTAAATCGCTTGCCTACAGTCACACACCTAGCAAGCGGCAGTGACAGCACTGTGTTAAGGTGGTTTGACACTTGTATTCGAGGGCCTGACTGTTCACCATGTCACCTCACACACGGTGCAAACTCAGTTGCAGTTAGTGGCTTTTACTCTATCACCACAGAGGCACGGCTTGTGAAACTAAGGCTGGTGCTGAGTACAGGGTGCTGGCCCTGAGGTGCCTGTATTGGGTCTTTACATTAAACGCAGACATGGTCCGTGAGTCTTTCCAGTTACCTGGAAAGCCCTTTATCTTCTGCCCTGCCACCATGCTGTTTCTTGGGTTCCCAGCACCTTGCACATCCCTGTCTCCTATGTTTCCAGTTCAGTGG
Source organism: Rattus norvegicus (assembly GCF_021556685.1). Taxonomy (NCBI): domain Eukaryota; kingdom Metazoa; phylum Chordata; class Mammalia; order Rodentia; family Muridae; genus Rattus; species Rattus norvegicus. The sequence goes on from NC_141534.1 coordinate 109,878,093, forward strand.
CAGCAATGCATTCCCATTAATGGAGTTTGAGTTGAAGAAAAATCCAGCTTGCCCTAAATGCTACCAAATACCCCTCCCAGTCAAGATTCTATGGACTTCAAGGAGAGTCATAAAATGCAGAGCCTGGGTACCCGGGTGACTTCGTGGAACTAAGCCTCCGGCTCTACTCTAACATCATCAGATCATGATGTGCACAAAAAAGTCACAGCAACCAGCACCCCACCGGGGTCCTAGCAATGCAGACTCTCATTTGCCTGGACCTTGCTGAACCCGGGACCTCTTCTGTGAGGTCCACATAGCACCAACCGGGCTGTGTGTTGGGGGATAAGCCAGTGCATCTCATGTCGGTCCTATAGCACTGGTGATGACCAATACTGATCATCAACTTGACAGAACCCAGAATCACCTAGAAAACAAATGCCTTGGCGTCTCTAAGGGAGTGGGTTGACTGAAATGAGCATGCCCACCCTGAAGGTAGACAGTGCCAGCTCCTAGGTTAGGATCTCAGCCTGAGTGAAAGGAGAGACTGAGCTGAGCGCCGGTTTCATGCCTCCTCTGCCTCCTGACTGTGGACAGAACGTGGCCAGCTGCCTCAAGTTCCACATGTTCCTGAGCCTCGGTGGACTGTGAACCCAAACACTGTGAATAAGCACATTCCCCAGGCATCTGGATGGTATCTGAGTATATGTGGCCCCCTCAAGAAGGAATTCATGTTAGAAGAAGAAGAGCCTGATGTGGAGGAGAGGGAAGTCCCTGTGCACAGTTGTCCACGCAAAGTGCACCCACAGCATTGTAAATGTACCAAATACCATATAAGTAACAAAGTATACATGGCCTCTATTAACTGAAAAGGAATGATGCAGCGCCTCTGAGTGTGTGGTCTACAAATGTGGAGGACGTCTTGTTGATTTTAGAGGCGCTGAGAGAGGAACCCTGGGCCCCTCCAGCCTGGGAGGCAAGGGCTCTACCACAGAGTCACACCCCAGCCCAGCATCAGCTTTCTAATGCAAAAGCAGTTCTGCCAGCCCGCCAGCCCTTACGACTGTGCTTCTTCTGGCCGAGCTACTTCACTTCCAGTTCATTGGAAGAACTTTTTCTTGGACAACCAGAGACCCGGATGTCGATATGTTTATCCTCAGGATGCATTTCGGTGAGAAATGGGAAACAAGTTAAAAGCAGAGTAGCAGCAAATTGGTTAAATAAACCATGGTGCAGCTATCCAACTGAGAAACAGCCAGCCATCTAACACTAGATAACAGAAGACCTCGAAATTATATATATATATATATATATATACATGTATGTATATATATATATATATGACACGCATACATACATAAAAACACACACACAAAGAGAGAGTTATAAAATATGAATTCCATCAATCCACTTTAAAAGCGAAAATAGGAACATAATATTAAATTGTTTATCTCTAAGGAGTGGGCTTCTCCATATCTGCATTTTCCAGATTTCTAAAACCACAGGCATTACTTTGGAAAAAAAGAATAACCTAGTTCATAGAATTTACGTTTCGACCTGTCCTGCTTCATTAGATATGGCATTAGATGTCGTCGCTCACCTCTGTGGTATGACTGTTGACTCGGGCAGCATAAGCAACAGAGATGGATACTCATTGGCCCCAGGCATCAGTGGCGCTCTCTAGCAGAGGGCTGGCTGTGGTCATCAGTGGTTCCACCGAGTGCTGCTTGTTTGGTACTTAGGATGATGAGTATTGGATGCTCAAGTTAGTGCCTGGTACTTATGGAGTGTTGTGGGTGCACCTTGCGTGGACCCGAGTGCACAGAGACTTTCCTCCACATCAGGCTCTTCTTCTCCTAATGTGAATTCCTTCTTGATGGGGCCACATGTACTAAGACCCTGTCCAGATGTCTACTGAATGTGAGCTACTCTAGACAAAGCTGAGGACGACGAGAAGAAAACTGGAAACTCTCAGCTTTAAAGTAGAATCCCATGCTGAAGTGTTGGGTGGGACCATGGCCTCTCTTACAATAACTGGGCCCCGGTTTTTTGATGGGCGACTCTGAATTTGTCTTCGAGCTTTCCAAAAAGACACTTTTGAAAGAATCAGTGAGCCACAGTCCAGGAGAGAATATTTACAGTGTACACTTGACAAAGTATTCAAATCCAGACTTCCATGTATTCATGTCAAGACTTCCTAATAAAAGTGAACAGAAGAGGACGACTCAGTAAAACGTGAGCAAAATGCCCCAGCACGGATTTCTGGGAGGCAGATGCAAAATGACGGCTAAGCACATGAAAAGCACCTTCACATCGCAGTGGCCAGGAAAACACATCTCCCAGCCTCAGGGGAAATCTGACATTCCCAACAGCATGGCCAAAAGGAAGTGGGAGATTCTCAGTGTTGGGCAAGGATGGGACCAGCCAGGATCTTGGTTCAAGGCTGCTTTGAAATCTGTTTAGCTTTCTGCTCCTAAGAAAAACACATCAATGATCCAAGTGGCGTGAGAAACAGTTTCTGTGTAAATATGATTGCTGATCTATATGCTTAGGTCTGCATCAAGCTGTGTAAAGCTCCCAGGGACAGAGAGGCGCTTGCAGAAAGGTCCCATTGAGTTGCCACTGCACATCAATTGCAGCATTCTCTGAATTCTGAGCTGTATACGCGATCTTACATGCTTTTCAAAACAAATCTGAAAAGTGAAAAAAAAAAAAAAGCACACATAGCCAAAACAGACGTGCCCATGGCTGTTTTCTGTTTTATGCTCAGCCTGGCTTTCCAGAAAAGGTGGTTTTAACCCATCGCCTTTGTGTCTACATTTAGGTAATGGCACAGAAATCCACGTGACTGTGGAACTCTGGGTAATGACTTTCATCTCTGACATCGTTGAAATGTTTCATCACAGTCCTCCTTAAATATGGGTACATTTGACACCCAATTAGAATATATTTTATTATTCATTAAAATTTAAAGATTAATTAAGTTACTATATTTAAGTTATAAGTTGGTTTGATTTTGATCACAAGGCAACGGTAAGTCCATTTATCAAATAAGCATGTGACCAGACTTGGACCCGAGGTCATGGTCAGGACTCTGGCAGAAGAAACCAGTATCATTTTATAAAAAGAGATTGGGGTTCGAAGTTGGCCAGATGGCTCAGCTATGACCCTGTAGCACTTTACTGTGTGACCGTGGGCAAGACCCTATGCTTTCCTCAGCATCTGTCTGCTCCTGAGGGGAACAAATGCAATAATACCTATTTTACTAGTTGTTGTGTGAGCGAAGCATCTGTCTCCTCCTGAGTGGAACAGATACAGTAAGTAATACCTGCTTTACTCGTTGATGTGAGTGAACCATGGTGGTACACGCCCATGACCCTAGCACTTGGAAAATAGAAACAGGACAGTCAAGAGTTCAAAGCCAGCCTTACTGGGCTATATGAGAACCTGTCTCAAAAGCAAACAAAAAACAGGATTGGGAACATAGTTCAGTTGGCAAAGTGTTTGCTGTGTGAATGTGAAGACCTGAGTTTAATCCCCCCAGAACCCAAGGGAAAACTGGGGGTGGTAGCACGACCTTGTAATCCCAGCACTGGGAAGGCAACTCCCTGGGCTCACTGACTATTCTAGTCTACTTGGGTGAGAGAACCTGTTTCAAGCAAAACAAGATGAAAAGCACCTGAGAAATGCTACCCAAGGTTGTCTTTTGGCTTCCACATACACCTGTATACACACATGCATATATGTATCTGCACATGTAATCATACAATGCATGTATATATATATTAATAGGTAATTTGAAAGTTCCAGATGATCATTGTCTAGGTGCTCAACAGTTGAGCCTGAACCTCAGTGGAGACATGGGTTTGACACAGAGTTTAAAAAGATGTTCAGAGACAAGAGACAGCAGGGACCATCATCAAGAGCATGTGTGGGCCTGGCACAGCTTTTTCAGTTACTTCTAGTCTAGAGGTTTTCAAGCCTTCATTGAGCCACAGTACACCAGGAAGCACAATGATAACTGTAACCTTAGTTCGATGAACAGAAAATGAAGCGTTGGAAACAAGCCCAAAACTATTGTCACCATGGCAGTAGATACAGGGTTAAAAAAAAAAAAAGCTGAGGGCAGATAGGTACTTCTCATAAATCCCTTCTGGGGAAAGGTTCAAGCCAGAGAGAGGCTAGGTGGAACCCAGAGAGAAGTAGAAACATCTCAACCTGGAGATGGACAGTGGGTGGGGCTTTCTCTGGGGTGGAAGGTGGGCGAAGGCTCACTGGAGTGGTGGGAGAGGGCTCCTAGGACAGTGCAGAGAGACCCTGCCTGACAGATGACGTCTCAGAGTTCATCCCATCCCTCCAAACCCATTTAAGTCAAGACAGGCATGAGAGAGCAGCACAGTGCACAGAGAGGTGGCCAGAGCAGAGAGACAGTCAGGAATAGGGAGCGCATGGAGTCCCCAAAAGTGTGGTATGAGAGAAGCAGCCTGTGGCTTGGGCTGCCTGAGATAGACCATGGAGAAAACCTCAGTGCTTACAGAACTTTTCCCCCCACAAAATGGTTTTTCCCTCCTCAGTTTTCTCATCTGAGCGGACCAGAAAAGCATCTTCTTCCTCAAGCAGAGCCTCATGGGGGTCATCTGTGAGCTTTGAGGGAGCTGCCCAGGCCCAGAAGCTGTATGGCCAACCTGGGAGGGGTGGTAGGGGTCAAGGCTTGGACCCAGCATCCCTGAGACAAGGAGAAGACAGAGGCCTTTCTCACCAGCACACCCAGTTCAGTATGATAACTGCGAAGTGATTGATTTTCTCTACATCTTCCTCTTTACTGTAATTTGATTTAAATGGCGTTCCTTAATTTTCAAGCCTAATTTAAGAGTTCTATTTATAGAAAAATAGCTCAGTGGAGAGGAAATCTCTGCTCTCAGTTCCTTTCCATGAACTCTGGGTGTCTGGGTTTCTAGCCGCTGACTTCCTCGTGCGTCGCCAGCTTGAGCGTGCACGGCCAGGAGCTCTGTAGAAATGCAGGGTCCCAGTTTCCCTAACTTCCTGTATGATCACGCCACAGAAAAATTATAGTAGAAGACGAGTGTAGATTCAGGGCGGAGAGGAAGTGTGGAAGGGCAGAGGGTATCGGTGGTGGATTTCCGGGAGGAATGGCTTGGAGAATTATGTGTAACGACAGAGTGTAGCTTGTCTGGTGCTTACGTGGAAATGATATCAGTGAGAAAGTGGGAGATTGTATTCCATTCTAGATATCATTCTGAAAATTCACAATAGCCACTGTTTTTGAGATGCCTACTACGTGCCATAGACATCCCACACGTTCCTTTACGATTCCTTCAGGAACCTGACAAGGTGGGCAACCCTCTTCCCTTGACAGGTGAGGACACCGAGGGTCTCAAACCCAAGCCCGAGGCCATAAAAGCTGGCGTCGGAATCCAGACTGTTAATCCAGGAGCTTCTGTGAACAAACAGACAAACAGAGGGTGAGCAGAGACAGACCTGCTCTCCATGCCGTCTGGAAGCAGTCAAGTCCACCAGTCAGTCAGTTAGAGCGAAGTTTGATAAAGAGCTGCAATGCCCAAGGCAGGGCTCTGAGCTCTGGGAGGTAGAGGTTGCTGTGGCAGGACCTGCAGACTAGGGAGATAGAAGACAGGCACAGTGCACTCCCCTAATCTTCGAGGCTAAGTATCAAGGATGTGTCTCTCAAAATGGGCACATTAGCTACATACACGCTCTGTGACGGGGGCACAGTCTAATGCACGGTGACCATTCAAGATGGCTTCAGCTACCCTGGGTCCTTTGGGTGTCCATATGCGATTTAAGATTACTTTTTCCAATTTATGTGAAGAACTGTGTTGGAAATTTTGATGAGGATTGCATTGAATCCACAGGATGGCTCCTGTAGTCCTAACCCCGTGAGCATGGGAGATCTTTTCCAATTTCTTTCTTCAAGAGTTTAAAGTTTTCATTGTTCAAGTCTTTCGTTCCCTTTGTTAGGTTTACTCTAAGATATTTAAATGTTTTCGAGGCCATTGTGATAGCCCCTGCATTTCACAGGATTTGCTGTGACTGAGGCCTTTGTTCTCCAGGACTCTTTAGGTTCTGCCTCCTTTCAGGCCCCTCTGCCATTCGGGAACAAACCCTGCCCCACCTCTGGTCTCAGCTCTCCACAGTGACTGCCCCCTCAGAAGACCTCCTGGGCTCACCTACTAGAACTGTAATGGTGGCCAGCGCTGCTCACCTTTCCCCGGTGTTTACCCTTTGTCTCCTCACAGGTGCCCTCATCCCCGTCTTTGAGCATGTCCTTCTATGAATCCAGATACTCCGTGTCTCAAAGAGGTCAGCTATTTTAAACCTTATTGCTGATGTCAGGAGCAGTCCTTTCAGGGCTAGCGAGATGGCTCAACCGGTAAAGGTGATTGCCTCCAACCCTGACAATCATGGTTCAATCCCAGGAACCCCACACGGTGGAGGAAAAAGGCTGACACCTCCCCCTCCCCAATTGTCCTTTGACTTCCACACTTGTGTACCCACACATGTAAATGCAATAAGTGAATGGTGGTTGTGTGTTTGTTTTGAGAATTAACTCTCTAATGCTCTTCAGCCTGAGGCAGGAGGATCATGAGTTAGAGGCCCAACCCAAGCTAAACAGGGAGATTCTGCCTTTAAAAGACCAAGAAGTGTTGTTGTTTATGGTTCCTTTTATATCCTAGATATTAGCCCCTTGTCTGAAGTATAGCTAGCAAAGATTTTCTCCCATTCTGTAGCCTACATTTAAAAAAGAGCCTTGGATCCGGGCCCCTTGAGATGGGCACAGCATTCCCTGGGGAGGTAAAGCAACAGAAGCAGAAACAGCAGGATGTGATTATGGATTTGGGCGTTGCAAATGGCATCGCAGTAAGAACATAGTGGACATTTTAACACCTATCTGTGGGTGACAGGGCAGAGGGAAGGGGGCAAGGGGAGTGGAGGATTCTAGTCTGTGTAACAAACTTCAGAGTTAGATCTCAACTGTCTACGACTTTTCTTTTCCAGTTTGTTTCCCTCAATGCTTCTAGGATAACAAGTGGCAACCCTGGAGCCCGGCACCGTGCAGGTAGATGATGCCGTTCTTGCTTCTGGTATTCCCACCATCCGTCATGGTCCTCCATCCCCAGAAGGCCTCCTGCCATGAGTTTATTTTAATGTTGCTCTCCTTGAGAAAATGATATTTAAATGGAGCTAAAAATAAGTAATGGGCACAGATAATCATGAAGGCAGGAATATATTAGACTCTCGACAGAATGCCAGGGGGGTGGAGTTTGCTTTAGTGTTTCCTAACCTCTGATTCTGAGGTGTCAGATGAGGCTGGGAAGGTGGCGTGTGGTGGGGTTGGGGGGCATGGACATAACCTTGCCAGCTGGGTTTAAGTCTTGATGGTGCCTCTGCAAGCTGTGAGAAAAGTGACTTGGTCTTCTTAGAGACCATCCAAGGCTCAGCGTTCTCATCTGAAATGTCGTAACCTATGTAAGGAACCAACACAGAGACCTGGAGCAGCCCCACTGTCTTGCTGGTGGCCCCGTGTTCTGGGCAGTTCAGCAGGCATGTACCTAGTACCACGGAGACAACTTGAAGCTTGGCTCTTCCTGATGGCCACTCCCCCCTTTCTCAGCTCTGTGACTTTCTTACTGTGATGCCATTGGCAGCACCCCAATTTGGATTCGAGTTCCCCATTCCTGCTACTTACAAGTGAACGCTGTGAATGCCCCCCCCACCGCCTCCACCAGTTCAAAACTACCCAGCCTTCTTTGAGATATAGAATATCTAAACTCACAGGGTGTGGTGGGGGTTAACTCCAGGTTGGATGAGGTCACCCGTGAGGGCCCTTTCTTCCATGTGCAAAGGCATGAAGATTCACCCCAGCGATTTCGATCTTCTTAGAAGTGAGTATAGAAAGCTGGCCCATGTAAAAGTGGAAGAAGTTAGCTCTCTCTCTCTCTCTCTCTCTCTCTCTCTCTCTCCTCTTTTCTTTTCACAATGGGTGGTCCAGTCCAGGGCCTTGCACATGCAAGACAAGTGTTCTACCACTGACATCCACCTCAGCCTAGACTCTGCCTTTTTAAAGGAGAGGTGGGGGTGCATAGCCAGCTGCCATATTTAAACCAGCCCATAGTCCAGAGTGATCTTGTACTGAAAGGCAGGCACTGTGCCTGGCATGGATGTAAACCGGCAGCCTTTTGAGGTATTTTAGGTTAGATTTCTGTTCTGTGCTTGAGGAGACAGAAGCTCTGAGAGGTCCCCTGTGAACTGCAGGGACCCTCCCTGATGCTTAGGGGCCTTCCCACGATTTTCCCAGACTCTAACAAGTGGCATTGCTGGCGTCACTTGCACACCGGTGCATGTGAGATACCCCGGGCACTGGTAACAAGAAGCGGAGTGTGGGATGATCTGACTGGTGCAGCATAGAACATCCTGATTTCTCTTGGAAAGGTAGCTCTAGGTGTCTTGATAAATGTGTATGCATGTAATACTTAAATAAAGTTAAACATTCCTATGAGCTTCAAGGTTTTTCATTTCTTCATGCCCAAAGCTTCCCAAGTCCTTCTCTCTGGCTTTTGGAAGAGCTCAGCCATTTCCACCCATCAGCCTCACACCCTGCTACTCTGGAGCACTCCTGACCTTCTTGCTTTGTCCAGTTCTAACTCAGTGCCCAGTGGTCTCCCTCTCCCCAGTCTTCTCACGGAATAGGGCCTTTTGCTGTGTCTTGGGCACCTAGTTTCAGGGACCACACCGTAGAATCAGGAACTTCATTCTTCTTGAGTTGTTGTCTGGAGGTCTTGAATAAAGGTGTGCTCCAGCCTGAGAGTCGCAGCCCGATGTGCCCTGTCCAGTGTGCTACTACAGACCCCTGGCTGGCTTTGGAACCTTCTGTCCTGCACTTTAACCATTGTCTATATTGGGCTCATCTGTATCTTTAAGACCCTCCCCGATCCCTGTGCTGTGCCCCATTGATTTAGAGGGAAGGTGTGTATCTCTTTGTCTGTTTACGGGGCTTGTAAAATATGAGCTGTATTTGCAGTATGAAATTATATATGTGTCAATAAAATATAAAAAAATCTGACAAAATGTGTTTTAATTTTGCAGTGGAGATCATAGCAGCTGTCACATTAAAATTTATTCCTCCTCCTTGAAGGGGAAAAAAAAAAGCACCTTCTGCAGACAAAACGCTGGGGAAGAAGACAGTGTAATTGGGCCGCACCCCCAGGCTGTTTAATCTGGATTCTTTTTCTCTCTTTGCTGCCTTCTCTGCCTGGTTATTTCTTTTCCCAGTAGCAATTTATTTGCTTTAAGTATGAGACATACTGGATCGCAGGTCCTTTGGTTCCAAATTATTAGTTGTTTTAGAAAGAGAATTTATAATTAAAACAGTCGGTTTTTTTTTTTTTTTAAACTTGGACTGTAAACCTGGAACACTTTCTGCCAGAATCTATCCTGGGTCCCTTCTGAATGCTGAACTGCAAATGGCTTCTCAGCCTATAGACCACACGGCAGCTGGGAAAGGGCTTAGGCTCCTTCACACTCCAGATGTTTGTGCTGTGGGGGCCTCCTGATCCGAATGCCGAGGGAGACGTTTAGGCACCAAGAAAGAGGATTCTCTCCACTTCTGTTTTACTATAAGATGTGTGTGGTGCTTCTGTAATGGGAAACAAAGCCTGACACTCCAGGTCTGACCTTGACCTCCGTATACACATGTGAGGGATGGCTACCCAATGCTCAACACACTTTTGAGGGAAAGGAAGCCAGCCACAGACCCTCGTGTCTGCAGCCTCCCACATCGCTCTCCCCCCCCCCCCGTCCCCTTCGTTTGTTCACTGTGGCTCAGGATGAGTTAATGCAGTACCTCCTCTGCGCAGGGAGTGGGTTGGCAGAGAGGTCTTTGTACCCAGCAGAGTGAGGCCTACGGCACCACCCAGACAGGTTTGTCATTTTAGTCATCTTTCCGTTACTGTAACTCGATGCTTTAGAAAGTTCTAAGTAAGTAAATGCATTTCTCATAGTTGTGCGGGCAGAATGAGGGTGCACGTGGTGGCTGCCCTCTTGCTAGTGAGACCTCTGTGAAGTTTAAGGTGGTACAGGGCAGACCATCCTAGCTCAGGTCCCTCCTGGGGTAAGGCCCTATCATCATGTTACCATTTAACCTTCATTACTCCCGAGGTCCAACATCCAAACGCCATCATTATGTATAGAGTTCTGCAAGGGGACAGGTACTGCTCCCATAGTAGACAGACCCTCAATCCCCACCCCCATGTTTCAGTCAGTGTAATCCTTGGGAAGAAAGGCACTGATCCCTTGAACCCAGTGCTCACTCTGAGGGTCGTTTTCTTCTAGTCGTGTGCTGAAATAGGGTTGCCACCCACCTCACTTCAAATTTATGCATATTTTGTCTTAGCGTGTGCTCCAAAATGACTTATCTGAGGACAGGCTACCCTCTCATCCATCAGTCCTATGAGAAGGGGAAGGGCAAGACCACCAAGTTCATGGTATGGATTCCTAGTATGTATCCCATGATAGAAAAGTGCCCGAGGTGCAGTGAGAAGGGGAAAAACCTCTCTCCATGGGGAGAAAACCTAGCTGTGAACTTTAGCCCTCTGCCTCAGCTTCACTAGTCAATTTCTGTTGAAGGTTGTGAACGGCTGATCGGATGATGTTTTCCTGTCTGTCTGTCTGTCTCTTGATATTTATTCTTTAACATTAGCTTACTAATCTGCTTATTAGACTCGGTTATTCCAAGTTGAAAGTATGGCTGCTCTGATTCTCCAGACCACACAGAGTGGAGGGCTGGGTTCACGCAAGGCCAGGTCCTTTGTGAGAAATTGTTGTGCAACTCCGGGCTCTCTCTTAAGGCAGAGCTTTTCACTCTGCGAAGGAATTCAAAGCATGCAGCAGGCCGTCCTTCAGTAAGTTGGGAAATTCTGTGTGAACTTTGGAGTTCTGGGTTTTCTTAAATTGGGGCTTGCATGCAGTCACTGTGAGTGGCTTCTGAATCTGTTTTACAGGAGGAATTGAGGAATGTGGAGGAAAGTCTGCTTCTCTCTCAGGGCATTCTATGACTTGGGACCTTAGTGCAGTTTGTGAGTGCTAGGAGAGTCCGAGAGCATTCCTCCAGACAGGCCTGGTGGCCTAGTGAGAAGACTCCGTGTCTCTGTGTGTGTATGTGTGTGTGTGTGTGTGTGTGTGTGTGTGTGTGTGAGAGAGAGAGAGAGAGCACATACTTGTGCATGTGTGTGCAATGCATCGTGTATATGTGTTTGTATATGTATGTGTGTGTACACATTGCATATATGTTTGTGTGTATATATGTGTGTGTATGTATACGAATGTGTGTGTATATGCTTGCGTGTATTTATATGTATGTGTGTGTCTGTGTGTGTTTATATAAGAAGGGTATGTGTGTGTAAGGTGTGTGTATATGTCTAGATATTATGCTAAATACTCAAAAGCTGCTATAAACAAGAGGGGGCAGATAAGCTTGGATGACAAAAGCCTTAAACTTGGGTTAGGAATAGACAAGAGCAACTGAAGTGAGGAACTCTGACTTTCTGACTGCCAGAGTGGACGAAGGTGGGTGACAGACTCCAGGGTAACTCGTTTCCTTAGCCTTGTAGGGTCACAGTGAAGACATGGCTGTGCTGCTGTGGAGAAGACACAATCGTGTGTGTGTGTGTGTGTGTGTGTGTGTGTGTGTGTGTGTGTGTACACATATGCATCACAAATACCATTTCTTTTGCTGTTTTTGAGACAGGGTCTCAGAGTCTAGGCTAGTCTCCTGCCTCAGCCTTCCTAGTGCAAAAACTAGAGGCCATAAAAGTCATCCCTCTTATTGGCCTCCTTAAGTGGGCGGGCAAACACCTGAATAATACACACAGAAAGTTACAGTGGTCATTTCCTCTCTGTGTGCTGGTGGGGGAGTATTATTCCAACATTTTATGCTAGTTTTGTATGTGTACTAGTTTGTATTTTTGTAACAAGTAAATATTGACTATATAGTTTTTTTTTTTTTAAAAAAAAAAACAACTTAAAATTGCAACTTGAACCAACCTGGCCTCTGAACTGTATGTCACAGAGGGGAGATTAGGTCAAGGGGCCCGGAGTCTTGCCGTAGCATAGCTGATCTCTTTGTGTGGTACAACTCCATTCCGAGTCTCCTGTTTCCCATCTGCAAACTGGGAGGCCTGGATGGCACGCACCACACTAAGCACGGGCCCAGGCGCTCTGCTTCTGTCCAGGACGCAAGGAGCACGGAGAGGAAGACAGAGCGAAAGGGCAACAGCCCCACACCTTCGATGGAGCAGGAGTTGATAACAGCCAAAGGAGGGGTTGCCAATCCTGACTCTGCTTGACCTCTGCTGCCTGGAGCCGAGTAAGGGGTGTTCCAGGAATTCTGTGATGCTAGGCGGCTGCTGATGGCCTGGGTGATGTCATGTTTGACCTCCCCAACAGTCTAGCTCTGTGCCTTTGGTTCTCAAACTTCCTAGTGCTGCAGCCCTTTAATAAAAGTCCTCATGTTGTGGTGACCCCAAGCATAACACTATTTTCATTGCTACTCCATAACTGCAATTTGCTACTGTTATGAATCATAATGTAAATATCTGTGTTTTCTGATGGTCTTAGGTAACCCCTGTAAAAGGGTCAATCATCCCCGAAGGAGTCGTGACTCCTTTGAAATCTCTGCCTTAGTCCTAACTAGCTTTCACAGCACTGAGCTTTTTCCACCATGAGAACTGGTATGCCTGTCTGTTGGTGTTTACAGCGTCTTGTGATTACACACAGCCACCACTCTGGGCTCCACCCAGCCCCTCTGCATTCTTACTCCTGAATTTCTGATCCCTATTGCTCTCTTCTGCCCTGCCTGCCCCTCCTGCTTACCTAAATCCACTTTCCCTGCCTTGCTGAGCTCTGGATAGACCCACACTTTGAGATGACCAGGGGCTCTGCCCCTCTCTTGAGAGGCAGCCTCTACTCCCAGAGGATGTCAGCTGCCTGTCCCTCTGAGACAGGCTCCTAGTGGGTGGGTGCCTTTGCAGGCAGCTTCAGTCCCTGGCAAACCTCCCTTCTGACCTCTAGGTCATCACTGCTTAAGTTGCAGCCGTGTGCCGGCTTCAGAGCATACTGATTTTCCCAGGGCTTTAATAACCCCGAGTTTCGGCCTGCCCATTGGTCCTCTATCCTGCATCAGTCTCATAAAATGGACAGTTTGGGTTAAAAGATCTTATTACTGCAAAAAGAGATGTTGAATCACACGTTCAAGGTCGCTGGTGAAATGTGATCTCTTTGACTCATTGGCTCTGTTCCAGGGCATGGAGAAGTGGATATTAGAAAGATAAATTAGAAGTCAAAACACAATTCTGTTTCCCCTGTGTTTTGGGCTGAGTGTCTGTGATGAATTTTGTAAGGAAAAGAAAATATCAGAACTCCCTCCCCTATGATGTATGCCTGCCACCTTCAGAAGTGAGGTTCAGATAGCAGCCCTTCATTTCAGTTCTGACATCCCCAGAATGATAATCTCCATAACACCTACAGGGGTGCCTTCCCTCATAATAGAAGGTTCCCAGGGGCTCAGCAAATCCTCAAGCATTGGCTCTCTCTGTGCAGACGAAGTGCAAATGGCCAGGGGACAAAGAGGAACAAGGCAAGACTCTTAATATTCTGAGCCCCCAGACCCAATTATGAAGGAAGCAGGCAGAAAGATATAGCTCGTTCGTTCCCTCAGTGTGCTGCTGAGATGTTGGGACCCAGTCAAATATTTTATGTACATATTTCAGAATCTAAACAGAAGGCGTTATGATCAGGGATCATACCATGTATGATGAAGAAACTGAGGCTTAGAACTGTCAAAATTCCTAGAACCCCTGTGTGTGTGTGTGTGTGTGTGTGTGTGTGTGTGTGTGTGTGTGTGTGTGTGTTAATTTTGCCACTGAACCTAGAACATGGTCTGCTGTCCCACTGCATTCTGCCTCTGTACCTGGGGTGCCCAGGCACTGCCGTCAAGAGGCAGAGCAAAGTCCAGAATGGGGGGTCCACAGTGGTTTCCTGGACTCCTCTCTGCTGGGGGCACCCAGATTCCACTGGCAGGCCATGGGGAGAGGAAGTCAGGAAGGAAGATTCATGGTCTACGTTTTCCCTGGTTAGGAGCAAGTGCCAGAGGGGCTGGCAGACTGAAAGCTTTCTTTGAGAGTCTTAGGAGTCTTGAAGATGCCTAAGGCCCTTCCCCTTGGTGATCATGAATGAAACAGTTCTATTGACAGTGGATATGGGCACATACACTTTATTTGGGGTAAACCAGGGATTATATACCTCTTGGAGGAAGGAATGCCAAGAAAGGGAAGGTCATTGGCTGAGGGCTCAAGGTTATCTAGATACCTCATTAGCACGGAGAAGGACTCCAGGGCCTATGCTATATAACTGGCCTTCTCAGTGGGTGTTGTGGTTACCTGTTCCAGAGCAGGTACAGAGACGGGTAAGGAATGACTCCACTCCTGCTGTTCTCAAATCTCTGAGATTCCCAAGGTTTGAGCTATTCAACCTTACCAATTCTTGTGCCTATCTTGTAGCACGGTCCCACGTGCCCTATAGTCTGCCTGACTCCATGGTCTTTAATGCCCTTTAACGCTTTATGGTGCACCTAGACAAGGTTCAGGCCCAGGATTCAGGAGATGATCCTACGAATGGTTCTTCACAGACTGACAGATCCAAATCAATGATAAAACTGGAGATGCCTCAGGGGACATGCCATACCCCACGGACCAGCTCCAGGGAAGGCATCGGGTCCTTAACACTCACCACTCACAGAAGCCACAGCCAATGGGGCATTTCCTAAGCTCCTGCCTCTGGATGTGAGAGTTCTATCTGCAAACATACAGCATGTTGACACTTGGGCAAGCTGGTTACATGCCTGTTTACTTGAAGAAAGGTGTGGGTTCTGCACAGTTAAGTCCAATAGCAATAGTGAAGGCAGGCAGTGTCAGAACTCTGGAGACTAGCATGTAGAGCATCCCGAAGACCACCTGTCCCTGTTTCCCCACATTAGCCTCGCTCCCTCTTCCCCTGTTACTTTTCCTACTCACTTCCCTATTAAACACAGAGCCACTGCCCCCCCCCTGAAGAAGGGGCCACACGCTGCCTTGCTTGAGGTCTTGTAGTATATGTAGTTGGGCTTTCATTCAGGGAAATGGCAGAACCACATGTAGAAGGGTTACTTCTTTCTCATTGGCCAGCAAGCATAAGCCTCAGATCTCTAGGATTTCCCCTCTGAACTCTAAGTACTCCTGTGGTAAATCCCCCATCGCAGCCCTGTATGTCTTCATGGACAGAACTCAAAAGAGAACTTCCTGATAAAGTTGGGGTTGCCTTGGGGCATACACTTTCTACCTAGAGATCACCACTTCCAGAGAAGGTATGGAGCCCCTCCCACTATTACTGAGAGAAGACAGGATTGACAGACTGTGTGGGGGTCAGGACATCTTAGTCTGGGAAGTATCTTTGGTGCGTGGCCTGGGTCTCTCAGCATTTCTCCTGCTGTCATCAATTCAAACACTCACTCAGTGGGAAACAAATCTCCCTTTGTCTCTTGTGCACCAGACAGGGTTCCAGGTGTTGGAGATGCACTCTAGACAAAACAGAGAGTAAGTCCTGCCCTGATGGAGCAGGTGCTCTAAGAAAGGGGGGAAAAAGCAATCATCAAAATAAGACAAGAATATGGAAAACATATAGCGTGACAGATGGTTATCCTTAGTGTGGATACAATAAAATCTGACGCTGAGAACCGACACAGCAGTGGGTGATGGCACATTCCACAGGCCAGATGAGAGGGACTGGCCCATAGGTCAGGTAGATCTCAACAGAGTCCTGAGGTGGGAGAAAGACATGAGGTTCTGGGGCAAAGGGAACAGCAAACGCAATGGTTTTGCGGGGAGACCATGTTCATTGTTTTTCAATACTAACAAGAAGCCCATAATCTGGAGCAGAGCTGAGACAGAAAAGAGAATGATAGCAGGGGACATGGGGACAGCCTTGACAGACAATCCAGATGACAAGAAGTGGTGGTGGAGGAAGGTAGGCTCTGACTTGCACTTGGGAGGAATGCACTTGGGGGCTATGGTTCAGGGAGTAGGGGACAGAAGCAAGCAAACAGGTCCCTGCCACAGATGAGGATGACTGGAATTGTGATTGTAGCCATGATGGTATAGAGAAGGACTTTGGCTCTCGAACTGTGTTGAGCACACAAAATAGGATGCATGGTGTTTGCTGACACCTTCCTCCTGGGTTATGCAAATTCTGAAGAGTCTTGAGGTTCTGACCTGAGCAAGCTTGAAGAGTGACATTGATAATATATTTTGGCAGTGATGTGGCAATGGGGGATTGGGGTGGTTCGACGGTGAGGTCAGGATGGGGAGAAGGGAAAGCCTAACTTCCACCTGGAGACAGTGAACAGGCAGGTGGATGCCTGAGGCTGAGGGCCAAGATGGCAGGAGAATGTAGGACATGAGTGAAGGATATAGATGAAATGGCCAGGAAGGCACGTGGAGATATAAGATGTAAGACAGACTTGACTTGTTTGCTGTTTCTTCCCTTCCATCCATTTCAGGCTTCCCACTTCAGACATACCTTACAAACATGGATCTTCCCTAGGGCTCACCTAAAATTACATCCCAGAATATTCAGAGATGCAGAATGCTGGCCCCAGTAAAAGTCCTGAGTGAGTTTGGGGCCCCCCAGAAGGCCAAAGAGAGTCAGAACTAGAATTCAGGTGGTAAGCAGCCCCCTCAGGGCAGTCTTAATAGTTAAGATAAGAGAGTTTGCTCATGAACGGGAGGAAAGGCTGAGCATGTCTACATGATGAACAGCAAAGCAAGAACATATGGGCATCTCTCAGCTTTGAATCTGAGCTAAGGTCTGCTCTCAGCAGAGACATATGTGAAGTCTGCCGATGTTTGGGGAACAGTTAAGGAAGCAGCTCCTTGGTGGCTGTTGGCTGCTAGTAACAGAACTGATTTGGCTTCAGTTGACAATATTAGCATGAAGAAGTCATAACTTGGTGTTACCCTAGGATGCAGCCTGGGGTTCTGGAAAGAGTAAGAGACTTGGTCTGGGTTCAAGTTCTATATTGGATCGCAGTTATTTGTCTGACCATATGCCACCCTGGGCCTCAGTTACTCATCTCTCAGATAGGTCAAAGTTCCCTGTGTTTGTAGAGACCAAGTATGGATTTCATACACACCCAGCACCATGCTTAGTGAAGGTCCTCTACTGTCCTGCACTCTCCTCTGTGAGGAAAAATGGGTCCTCTTAAAAAGCTCAACAGAGACCAACTCTCTGAAGTATTCTTCTCCAACAAGGAGACCCAGGCTGCATAAACAAGAGAGAGTGAGAGAGAGAAACACTAAGTCTTTGCAAAGCCTAGAAGACTTATAAAGGCTATTCTTGGTGTTAATTTGACTACATCTGGAATTAACTAAAACTAGAGCTAATAGGTACATCTGTGATGGATTCTCAATTAAACTATTTGAAATAGGAAGAACTACCTTTCATATGGATTTTGAGGTGGGAAGATCCACTTTCAATTTAGGTCACACCTTCTGCTGGACGCTTATAGTACATGGGAGAAAGAAGCTCTTTGCTCTTGGCCTGCTTGCTCTCACTCTTGCTGAAAGTCCATCCTAACCCTACTTCTTTGGGATTCCAGCATATACTGAAGTTCAGCTGAGACATCCAGCCTCATGGATTGAACAACTACTGGTTTCTTGGACTTCCTGTTGTTAGACATTGTTGGACCAGCAGAACTACAGCCTGTATACCACTCTAATGCATCGTGTGTGTGTGTGTGTGTGTGTGTGTGTGTGTGTGTGTGTGTGTGTCTCCTTGACAGCTCTGATGGAGAAAGCTACCTAAGAGGCCTTCAAGAACACCCTATCTACCATTCCAATCTTGGCTCCTATGAATCTGATTTTAAGTGCCTCACGGAGTGGAACCAGGAAGCATTTGCTTCCGTGGCCAGCTTAATTTGCACACATACTGTCCAGGGCTCCTCCACACCATCTCCTATTGCAGCATTTCCTCCTTTGGAGATCTGACGAGCACTGTGCCTACAGGTTAACAATGCAGCACAATGTTTGCGAAGAGAGTTGATCTTGTGTGTCCTTACCAGCACTAGAAAAAAATATAAGTTGAAGGCTACTAACATAGTCCCTCTTAGAGGAAAGCAACTCATACATGTGAGGATTTTATTCAGTAAGGAGGTTGGAGAATGTGAGGGACCATTCACGTGATTCTGAGGGCATTATGAGGAAGAGGTAGCTCAATTATCTTCATCTGTGCAGTGGATGCCTGTTCCTCTGTCCTGTTCCAAATGGAGCCTTTGGGGGTGGAGTTTGCTAACAAACAAGGTTCTGTCTATCTGGAGAGTAAGCCTGGTCTCCTCGAATCCTCCCAGTCTCTCTGACTGGCCAGCTAGGTGCTGTCAGTCCAGATCAGGGGATATTGTTGAACTGAAGCCAAGGTGAGTCCCACCATCACCCTGACTTATGGTGTGGCTGTAGATCAGTGGCCTAGATGCATTTTTTTTTCAAATACAGAGTAGAGATTCCAATTTCTACTCAACCCAATCTGGAAGGACGATGTGGTCACCAGATCCCATAGTGCCCCCCTGGGATCATTGGAGCCAGGAAAAGGCACTCATCCCTCAGGACCCTTTACAGATGGTTCTTTTCCAGCCTGTGGCGTGAACAGGCCTCTAGGATGATGGAGGTTGCCCATTCTCCGTTTTGCAGATGAGAGACGTTGCTAATGTAATTATGATGATCACCTGGATGTAAATGGGTCTGGCCTGGCCTTTGGGTGGGCTAGTTGAACCAGTGAGAGCCTGATGAACTCAGTTCTTCACAGGAGGGTGGTGTAATCTCACTATCTAGCAGGTAATCATGGCGATAGGCAGGGCTGTGTCAGGGCCAGGTCTTCTCATTAGAGTCCCTTCTGCCCTCCCTATTAGAAGGTGAAGGTCATGGAAATTCTGTCCTAGATTATTCTGCTGCCAAAATATCTCTTACCGCAGTGCAGCCTGCCTCCAGCCACGAGAAATCAAAATAGAGCCTAATGGGTCAAGAAAACAATCAATGTTATCAGTGCTGCTGATGGGGTTTGCAGGCTGCAGCCCATGAAATATTCATTCTTCCTGTCCGTCTTTAAGGATACATTGTATATGTTAATGTACCATTGAAAGATACATATAATGTTAAGTAGCTTAAGACCCACGCCTTGAAGAGGCAAATTTATTTTTCCTTGGGATAGCAACGTAAAACATAAGGACAAAAACCCAGCCCTGCTGATGACATAAGTCAATGGTCACGGAATCCTCCTGTCTGCTTGTAAAAGCGAGTTTTCCCATTCATGTTTCAATAGGCAAATAAATAACTTATGTACAGCGCCCCCCCCCGCCTAATAAAATGTTTTACTGTCAGGTTTACTGAGCACATTTATGAAATCACACTGTGAGGCTCAGCTTTATTTGACCTTAATGACTCAAGGGCCAGGGAGAGCTGCCTGAATCTTCAACGTTCACGAGCAGGCGGTGGAGGGAGGAGAGCTCACAAATCAAAGGGAAAATCCGGAAGCCACAGCAAAAAACCATTTAAGATCAGCTCAGAACGTGCCCCTCTATTCAGGGAGCACCATTCATTGATTTGTATTCCGAGCGCAAGCACGATGTGCCCTATAGAGGAGCCTACACAATTTGTTTCTTTGTGTCTTCTATGGGACGCTAACTTTAAGAAGGAATAATTTACTGTACTCTGTGGAGGCCACAGGCCTCTTGGAAAAATGTAATCTGAACTGTGGTGTTACACTGAGGAAATGTGACCTGGTCATTCATGGACAGAATTCTTCCTGGGATGTCAGAGGGGTTCCAATCTATCAGATTCAGTCATCTTCAGATTCAGAAGTTCAAGTGTTGGCGCTCTCAAGGTCACCACGCTCCTGAAACATCATCCCAAGGCTAGCTCTCTATGGTAGAAAGATATTGCTAGGGGACACAGCCGATGTGTTGTTAAGGTACACAGCAGTGTCTTCAGAATAGGGCACTGGGTCAAATCTGCATTTGTTATATACCGTGGTGGATGCTGACCCAGCTATCGACGTTTCTAGGCTAAAACTTTCTTGTATATAAAATGAGGGCAACATCAGCCCCTCCTTCATGGGTCTGGCTTCTGCGATGAGTGGGCTGATCCAAGAAGAGCTGGGTGCTTTGAAACACAACAAGCATGTTGAGTCCCTTCATTGGATGTAGAGACTAAGGTCTCTGCTACACCTCGTATATTCCATTCGCTGCCTCTTTCTGCCCCTCATTAGTTTCACAATATGATGTATAGAACTTGAAACCACCTCCACTGCTTACTGTTCTATTTTTTGGTCCACTTGAGAATAAACAGCGGCTGCTTTATTCCCTTCACCCAAGGTGGGTCCCAGCACACCCAGACACTTGCTACATAGTCATCCTTGCTAGATAAATGAGTGAGTAGCTTATAGTGGGGTTTATTCATGTAGACCCATGAGCTGGAACTGTCTCTCTGCCACTGTCATCAGACCCTGATGCCAGCTCCATCCTTGGGCCCAGGGCCCAGCACAGCCGTGGTCCTCGAGTCCTTATTAAATGAGTGTATGAGAGTTTATATGGAGGAAGAATTAGAGAGAGCAATAGAGAACACACACAAAGAAGACAGAGTCCAAGGAAGCAGGATGGTAAGGCCTAACGCACGTCTTTCATTCATTCCTCACTGATGTGCTGGGGTGGTGGGACTCCAGACTGTAGAGTGGTACGGGCCCCACTCAGCCACTCACCTAGTACAGACCTGTGACAACTTTTCTCACTTCTCTGTGTATATCCAACATCTGCAATATAGAGTCATATCAGCACCTTATAGGGCATTCAAGTGACTTATCTGCAGGAGTGGCAGGCAGATAAGAGCCGAGACTTGGACAGTAAGTGCTCGCTACCCATACCTACACGAGGACCCCAGTTCAGACTGCCAACACCCGAGAGAAATGCCAAGCACGGCAGTTCACATTTGTAATCCCATCACTGGAGGAGTAGAGACAAGAACTCCAGAGCCAGCCAGTTTAGCCAAATCTGTGAATTCTAGGATTCATAAGAGACCTTGTCTCAAAAAAATAGGGTAGAAAGGGGAATACACTAAGTCAACCTCTGGCCTCCACATGAGTACACACATGTGCCCGCACACATGCATGCACGACATCACCACAACAGCCATTTATTTGCCATTCAGCAAACACTTACTATACCTCTACTAAGCCAGGCCTTTGCAGACTGCTTAAAATCTGTGGGAAAGTCACCCACCCTCCCTTGCTGAGAGCACTGCTGCCTTGTGCAGTGGAAGCCGAGGCTCCAGAGTTATGGTCCATCTAAACCTACAATGGAAGTTGGAAGCCAGTCTCCACAGACATCACTGCTGCAGCTTGAACAGAGACATGTTTACAGCACAGGCTGCATTGCTAATCAGATTACTTTTTAAAAAATTAATGGCATCTGTCACTTGGGCAAATTTCAAAAGTGCCTGTCTCTGCTCGTAGAAAATACTAGCTCTTAATTTTTATGCTAAATCAAGTAATCATAACCCAAGAGTTTAGAGATTTTTGCACTTAAAACATTGCTCTGTGATTTATTTCCTTTCAATGGGTTTATGATTAAATTTTAAACTCATGCTCCTGCCCAGTAGACAGTCACAGAATGAAGGGGGAAATGCTCTCTTTCTTCCTTAAGTTGTAAGTTGAGTTCAGAAGTGCTGTTTATCTGGTCCTTCAGCACCCTAGGCAGAGCATCTGGGCTGTCCCCTCCTCTCGCTGCTCCACACACGTTGCAGGAAGCTTCTGCAGACTTATAAAGCAGAGAGAGTTCAGAGTATGAGCCAGGACAGAGGTCATACTGGGGAACTGTCTGTCATAAATACGTTGCCCTTTGTCCGCAGCATAGGAGTGATGTTCATTGTCCTGACAACCCAGGATCTTGGTACCCCTGAATACTTATGAAAGAAACAGATTTGTCCAAACATATTTGTCCTCTGAAGGCTGCTTGGTTTAGACCACCAGTCATCCCAGTCCACGCACACCAACCCCCCTAAAAAAAAACAACCCACAGATGTATGGGAGGAGCGTGCCAGCATATTGATGACTTTCCTCACAAATCCTGACATTGGACTGGCTCCCTCCCTGCTCCATTCCCACCTGGCTCCTTTCTGATGCTGCTCTTTTCCCTGAATTCCCTCTGCCGTCCTGGCGTGCTTTACATATGAAGGGATGCTGTGGAAGCTGTCCATCTGTCCGGCAATCCCTCCTTCCGCATGCCAACAGACCACACTGACTCCACGGACTCTCGTACCCACTGTGTGGAAAGACCACAAGGCAGGCCATCCATGGGAAGATAACTTCGGTGACAGCTTATTCTGCCACTTTCTGGCTGTGGCACTGGGGGACTTACAGACTCTTCCTGAGCCTCGGTTCCCTCTGCTCCTGAAAATGGCAGATTGTATTTTATATTTACAATGTCTGGGCAAAAGCGTAGTGCAGAGTAGGGGGTTCTGGGGAGCAGCATCTGTTCTCACACCCATGATAGTTTTAGGCTTCAAAGGGAGATAGTGGGCTACCAAGGAGATCCCCTAAGTGTGCCTAGGTGTTATGGAGGAACAATGCCACATGACTGTTATCACCTACTTGTAATCCAGAGAAAGGTCCAGGAGATAAGTCAGTCAAGGTCATGGGGTCAGAATGGGAGAAGCCTGGCCAGTTGAGGAGGAAAGTTATGCATGCAGAGAAAGAGAGAGGTGGAGTGTAATTTTACTAACTTCTGAGGTCAGCTAATCTGGTCTGACAGAAGTCTAGGTCCAGCCTGACTTTTTTGGGGGGGAAGGGGGCCGTTACTGAGCTTGAGGGAGCCATGCAGCCTTTGTCTTGTCATGGGATTTGAAGGAGCATGGCCACCACCAGCTAAGTAGGCTTATATTGGTCCCTCTCCTTGCTGGGCCAAAGTCTGTGAAACGAGCCTCCTATCCAGCAGCATATGGGAAGGTTCCAGGATATGATGGAGAAACCCCTGAAGAACAGTAAGATGGCACCATGTGGGGGAGTGCTTTGCAGAAAAGGGAAGGGAAGACAGCTGGTAGATAGCCCAGAGTCACGGGGCAGATGGAGCAGGAGCCACTCTGTTGTCTAGGCTACCCTGCCTCCCCACATGCTTCCTGGGACTTCCCAGGATTCCCCATTCATCAACGTACCTGTTGGCTCATGTTACCACACATCTCCTTCTTCCTGCCACCTATTGATCCTTTCCCACCAGTCAGCTTTTTGTCCTCTCAGAGTTTTACTGTTCCTACTGCCCAGCCGTGAAGGGGCAGCCTCCTTCTCCTCTACGCTCCCTCTAACCAGGCAGACTGCTTTACTCCTGCCCCAACAGCCATCCCCTTGGATGCTGCACACATCCCTGATGGACAAGGGCATTCCTTGGCATCACTTTCCCCAGTCGCTCCTTATACCCATTCGCTCTCCCATGCCCTGTCCTGTCCCAGTTGTCTAAGGCACACCACAAACTCCTACCCACATCTTCTCCCCTACTTGGGGTTAACTTCCAAATTCTCTTGGAGGGATTTTGTTTGGAGGGCTGTATGTTTCAGCTTCCATAGCTCAGTCTGTTTCCTAGTGCCAGATGGAGGCTCATTTTGATGAAGGCAGGGGAGGAGGTGGAGGTCCTCACCCTGATTGGCAGGGTGTGTGCCCCTGTGCATGTGTGTGTGTGTGCCCCTGTGCATGTGCGTGTGCATGCGTGTGTGCATGTGTGTGTGCGTGTGTGCATGTGTGTGTGTGCCCCTGTGCATGTGCATGTGCGTGCGTGTGTGCATGTGTGTGTTTCTTGTGAGCATTATTATTTTCTACAGTTACAAAATATAACTTCTGTTTATTCATTGGGTCCTAAGCAGCTGTGAGCATCTACTCCGTGCCCGGCACGGTGTGAGATGTTGGCAGTACCGCCAGGTGTTTTCCCGCCTCCTTGTATTGCAGAAGAGTTATAGTCTGGACAGGTAATGAAGCACTGCCAGTCTGGACAAACAGGGATATACCATGAGAAGCTGGGAGGCATTCCGGAAATCCACTGCAGAGCGGTTCAGGAAGATTTCCATCTCATCTGAGACACAAGTACAAGGCCTTCGATGAAGTGAGAAAAGTGGAGAGGGCAGCAGGTACAAGGAGAGGCTGGCACTAGCTAGGTATGGTGTAGGTTGGAAGACCGTTGGGGAGGAGTGAAGTGTCGTCAGATGGTTCCAAGACACAAAGGCATGGTGAGGGGTTTGACTTTCCTCTGTGGAAGTGGAGGCTTGCTTTTCAGAGATCCCAACACGGCACTGTGGTTGCGGAGTCAACTCACGGTTCAAAGTTCTGTCCACCTGCAGCCCCCAGCACATCTCCCAACTCACCAGTTCAGCTCACTGTCACCAGCCTCCCTCTGCGACCGGCGGGTTTTTTTTTGTATGTCCCATCGCTGTCCAATCAGCACAGTCTGGCTTAGCGAAGCTCCCGGTCTCCGGCTGGGACATGATAATGCATGCTGTCCTTTGTTTCATTGTTCAAATATGTGTCTGTGATGTGGCGGGGACTGATAAGTAAAGAAAATTGTGTAGGCTCACAGCAGACATCTCATGACCTCAGGAGTCCCCCAAGATGCACGCTCCCAGCAAATTGTCGGCAAGCCCATTTATCACCGCACTGACCTGGGACTCTGTGCACATTTCCCTATGAAAACAGCCCGGTGCCATCAGCTCCCATCTGCCCCAACGCCACCATAATGAAGCAAGCTTTAACTAACCCTGGTACCCACTGAGCAGCCCCACGCAAATGGCTTTCGAGAGCCAGACGTCTGCACTGGGGACTCAGCCTCTTCCTGATGGTGAGTTCAGGGGAAAGCCAGCACACCCTTGACGCATTGTTTATTTATTTTTTTTTATTTTGGCTTGGGTAATTGGATAGTATTAATTATTTATGTTTCATGTTGCAAGCAGGCAGGAAAAGGGCAGGAGGGAGGGACGAGGCTGAAAGGGGCAGGTGGACCAACCCAGACGATGGCAAGCAACCAAAATATTCTGAACCTCGGTCCAGTATGGGAAAGTGTGTGTCCTTGTTCGGAAGCCAATTGCTAGAATGTTTCGTGTGACTTTCTAGGAACCATTCTGTGTTCCCACAAGATAAAAATAACACCCTGCCCCTGCTTGGGAAGCCCTTTGGACACTGCAGTTCCTCCTGCCACCTGAAACTCAATGGCCCTCCATCCTTGCAACTTTAGCAAAGCATGCACCTTTCACACAGAACATATGGTACCTGCCTATGAATTCCAGAACCCTGAGAGATACCTAGCTTATCCCCATTTCACAGGAGGAGAAACTGAGACTTAAAGGCATCAATGCTTCATCCAAAGAAGAGAGAGGGCAGAGATGGGAATTGATCCTTGCTGAGGCTGACCGCACACGTTCGTCTCTGAGAATGCTAATACCCCAGACTAAAGACGAGCATCCCCAAGCTCCAGTGCCCCTGGGAGTTAAACTGTCTAGTGGGATCTAGTCAGGGATGTGGCTGGGAAGTTCCCTGATGGTCGCTATTTATGCATCGCGAAGCTAAAGGTTGCTTCTTTAATTACACAGAGAAAATAAGGGGTTCTTGGAGGATCGGTGGCAAAGTGACTCCAATTAAACCCTTAATGAGTACATTAAGCTGTGTAAATCACATGTCTTCTTTTCTCCCTCTGGGACACTGCTTCCCTTGGTGAGCAAATCCCTGGCCCAGCCTGTATCAGCTGGGCCTCTGGGAAGCTCAGGAGATGGGCTCATCCTGGCCCAACAGGAGAGAGAGAGAGAGAGAGAGAGAGAGAGAGAGAGAGAGAGAGAGAGAGAGAGGGAGAGGGAGAAAAGAAGGAGGAGAAAGAGGAGGAGGGGAGGGGAGGGAGGGAGGGAGGGAGGGAGAGAGAGAGAGAACGAGAGAGAGAGAGAGAGAGAGAGAGAGAGGGAGAAAAGAAGGAGGAGAAAGAGGAGGAGGGGAGGGGAGGGAGGGAGGGAGGGAGGGAGAGAGAGAGAACGAGAGAGAGAGAGAGCGAGAGAGAGACTTCCTTGACATTCTCTGGTGCTTACTTACTTAAGGCTTCTAAAATTTAACAAAGCAGAGAGACCCATGCAGGCCTTGTCACCCTAGAGGCTCTTGAGCAGGGAATTGGCTTTTCTTTCATCTCCTCTTTTCCCCCAAGTTCACTGTGGTGGCTGAAATCTGGAAGCCCCACTTGTGCCTCATGGAGTTGATTGGCTCTTGGTTGCCTGGAGCACCTGGGAAGGGTTCAGAGGAAAAGTGGAGATGAGCAACATGGCTCCCCCTGCCTAAATGGACCAGTGGGAGCTGTGAACAGCGCAGCTCTGAGAGTGTCTGACTCTCCTTGAGACCAGGTAGCCTGCCCTCCCTCCCTTCCTCCTATCTTCTGCCCTTCCATTCTCCCTTCCTGCCTCTCTCACCCACAGCACATATCCAGAGTCCCTGTACCCTGGGCTTCTGTCCCAGCACTGACCTTTACTATTTAATTTACTTTTCTCCAAACCCTGGGAGGCAGAAGCCAAGAGGGGCCGCTCGCTCAGGAGCACATGCAGCAGCTGCTGCCACAGGTCAGCTCCCAAATCAACCTGGTATTTTTACTGCACTGGGGAGGAGGAAAGTGATGGAGTGCTCCGGACTGAACTGGGAGTGATGAGAGCCCTAGGGAGATGGAAGGAAGGGGCTGGCTGGGCTCTACCAGAAAGCTCTCCTATTTGGCTGCACAGGAAATAAGACCCTACAGAGAAAAGGCCCAGGATGGAATTCCCTGCACCAGAACCCTCTGCCCAGGGCTTCTCCTCCATCACTGTCTTGCTTTGGTTCAGAAGGAGTACATATGGAGGAGTCTTCCTCACTAAAGAGGAACATTCCAGAGCTGTACAACCAGTGGGGACAGCCATGGCTGCCAATAAAGCTGGCTGGTCCTGCACCCCTCACCCGGGTCCCCTGCACCCCTCACCCGGGTCCCCTGCACCCCTCACCCCTCTCCTTTTCATCTTCCTTTTCATTGGGGACGTCAGAACCTTGACCTGACTCATGAGTGATTTCCATTTCAGACATGCCTCATTGCACATGCAACATGTTTAACCAGTGTCAGGTGTGCCAGACACCGTGTGAAGCACTTGAAATATATTCTCTTCTCATACCAGCTCCCTTGGGGAGATATTATTATCCCTATCTTAGCATTCAGAAAATAGGGTCCCAGAGAGGTTGACCAACCTACCCAAGGCCACAGAGCCTTGGTTGAGCTGGGAAGAAAAAAAAAAAAAACCTAAGGATCAAGATCCCGAATCTTCTAACCTGACTACAGCCCCATGCCAATGTTTCCAGTCACTCTTGGGTAGGTAATTTTCAGTGTTCCTTCTGTTAAAAAAAAGAAAGAAAGGCAATTAAGAGATGCTTAAAGACAGCCAACAGATGTAGCAATAGGGAGTAGAGCCACTATTGGATGGAGAGGTCCCTGGACCATTAACCTACAAACTGCAGGATGGGACCTGCCTCGGAGACTCCCAACACAGGAGGGCCCTGTCCATCAACAAATCACTGGATGTGTTGTACTGGGCACTCAGTACAAACCGTACAGGAATAGGTCTTTCTGTGGAGACACATTTGAGGAATGTCACAATAGAGAGTAGGGGAACAAAAGAGGCTCCGTGTGTGATAGAATTGAGGGAGCAGTACAGCGTAGTCAATGAAAGAGCAGGGTCCACTCCACACTTCCTTGGCTTGAATCAGGCTCCACCACATGCAGTCTCAGCCTCGGATTCCTCATCTGTAAAGTGGGGTCATCTCATATCAAGATCTAGTTCTCTGTTCTCCTTTTAACCTTTTAGCACTGAAATGCTGCTGACTCTAGACAGGGTCAGTAGTGAATAATTCTGATTTTCCAGACACACAGACAGGGGGACTGGTTCTTAACAAGTGGTGTGATAGAATGAAAGGGGGATACCTCACTTGGGCAAGCTTCATTCTCCTTCAGCTGACCAAGAACTGTCCACAATGAGGCTAACACCCTCTGCCTAAGGAGGACCTGGTGTTGGGCTCCTTGTGGTCTACAACATTCTGATCCACTCATTTGCAAGTTATTTTGAACCAAGTTGCTGTTTGGAAACTCAAACCATTCATCAATGGCCTACCTACCTCACCACCTCCATCCATGTTTCCAGTTCCACATGAAATCTTTCTGTGGAGATGCCTTCCCCACCTGACTTGAACAGAGCAACATCCCCTGAACATTGTCCCCAGATCCCTGTGTTCACACTGGCTATCAGACAGAATTTCTGATCCTAATAAGACTGATGAAACAGTCAGACACTATTTTGTCCAAGAATTAGCAGTCACCATTAAAATTCAAGAAATCAACTTAAATTAAGAAGCAACTGAACTCGTTTGTGTCCACTTCCTAGAGACATTCAAGAAGCTAGTGTCCACTACCATTCTTGGAAAAAGACCCTTTCTTATTTTTTTCCCATTACTTTGTTAAAAAGAGCCTAAGAAGACCACCCTGGGTTGGGAAAGGGTGTATTTGGTTCACGATTCCAGGTTATAGTCATTCCTTGCAGGAAAGTTAAGGCAGCTAGCTAGTCACATTATATCCAGAGTCAAAAACAGAGAGCAATGAATGAATGCTGGTGCTCAGTTAGCTCAGTTTCTCTACTGTGTAGGCAAAGATCTCAAGCCTAGGGAATGGTGTTGCCTGAGATGGATGTGTCCACACCTATTAGGATAACTAAATCAATCTCTCCTAGGTATCTCAGAGGCTCATCTCCCAAGTGACTCTAGAATGTGTCAGGTTGATGATTAAAACTAACCATCTCATACCCTATACTCACATAAAAACAAACAAACAAATAAACACTGTTAGGCCAACATCAGGGTGCTCTGAGGTTGTTCTAATGGATAGAGACTGAGGAGAGACTCCACAGAGCCTCTTTCCTCCCTTTGGGGCACTGAGGTCACTATTCATGAGCAGAGTCTTGTGTTTGGTCCGACCTGCCACGAGCATCTTTACTCTTCCTCATAATCGGGACCCCGTTACTTGGTGAGGCATCTTTGAGGTTGGAAGGGCAGTTACTGCTACTATGGTCATAAAGGTGGAAGGACTGAGGACAGTGAGAAGTCATGTGCGCGAGGTCATTAGGTTAAGGCTCTTCTGAAGTATGGAAAGGACCTGTGTCTGCTCCAAGACCTTTTAACTTCCTGGCACTGAGTTCAGTGATGGAAACCAGGTAGTTGTCATAACTGGTCACCTGCCTTCCATCTATGGGTGTTTCTTGTTACCAGGAGCTAAAGATGAGCAACAGGTGAGGCGCCCATTGCGTCTATTTTCAGGACATTGACAGTCCCTGGGGCTTGCCCCCCAGAGGAGTCATTGATGGGGTGAGCACACCGCACGCAGGTGCTGTGAAGCTTATACCACACGGACTGCATCTTTCTCCCAGCTTTTCCTGAGGCTTTGCTGAAAATGGGTTGGCTGGAGTGGAAAGCCATGGGAGAAATGAAATGGGCAGAGGTGAGACAGGAAGGAGAGGCAGCAACTGATTCCCAGTGGAGCTGACAGACCGTGGAGAGATGCTGGGCCTTTTCAAAGGGCTGCTCAGAATCATGAAAAGGATTTATGTTTGCTGAGCTGGGGAGTGGCCACTGTGGAGACAGGAAGACAGGAGGAGGATGGCTATCAGCAGTAGCAATAGGGAGTGAGCTGTATGTGAATCCTAGGAATAGAAGCTTTGAAGACATGATGGATAATGACCTCTGAGCAGAAAGGGAGAGAAGAGATGGGCCCGCACTGGGGTCTACACACAGTAGAAGTTCAGAAAACATTCGTGTGCCCAAGACAGTTGATGCAGATACATGAGTTAGGGAGCTGTGTCCTGATGGTTTGGGGTCATTGGCCTTAGGTGACACTGTGCTGGCATTTGGGTACCGTTTCCCCTCCTTCATGGCTTTGTCTGTGAGCTGCACTGTCTTCTCTGCAGTACTTGTCAATCTTGTTGACACACCACATTTGGCAATCATTTTATTTTTATCACTTTATTATCGTCTTTGGAAGCCAGGCACCACAGGTGACCTCCTCAAAAGCTCTCTGCAGAACCGCCGTGTATAATTAGTAAATGGGGAAATGTGTCACATACAGAGGAGTCTCCACTATGGCTCTCCCTGGAGCGTGGGCAGGCCTTGTTTCCCAGCTGGGGACACACATCAGGACCACTAAGGAAGGAGGCCAGCCCAGGAATTGCCTGCTCTACCCTCTGTGCTCTAGTTGGCAAGAGGAAGACGCCACAGCAGGTGAAACTCCAGGCCCTTCTGCTCATCCAACAGGAAAGGAAAAGAACAAAACAGAAAACGCTAGAAAAATGGAGTGCTGATCCTTTAGAGCCCAGAGTTCAGAGTCTGAGAATTCATTAACTTCATCTTAGCGGTATTTTATGTTTATGCCTGTGTATGTATGTGCGCATGTTGGTTTGTGTTCTTATGGGCATACATATGTATACGGGTGCATGAGGTCAAGCTCTGGTGTCATTTCTCAGGAGCCAGCCACCTTGAATGGTTCTTGAAACAGGGTCTCTAGTTGATCTATAGCCCACTGAGTAGGCTAGTCTGGCTGGCCTTGGAGCCACAGGGACCTGATTGTTCCTTCCCAGCACTGGGTTTCCAAGGACCCCCATGATGCCTCACTTTTTAAAATGGATTCTGGGAATTGAAGTCTTCATGGTAAGCACTTTACGGAGCCTCCTCTCTAACTCCTTTTGGCAATATTCTGTGCCAAACGTAGCCACAGATAATGTGGGACATGAGATAAGGCTGTCTAAGTAACTGAAAATACACAGTGATGTGTAATAGCGATGCTTGCATTTGGTTGCGATTTTCTTGAGGGCAGGGATTGACTCTGACTCATTCCTGTGCTTTCCAAAGTTGGTACATGACTGCAGAGAAAGGACTCAATAGTGCTTGCTAAACAGATGGACAGATCGATAGTTCATAACAAACGGATGGCTGATATGCTTAGGTGCAGGGAGTCCTGAATAGTAAAACATGTCCGTAAAGTTTTTGCCAAAGCCAAGCTGGCATCCCCAATTCATCCCGAGACTCCTGCCTCCAACCACGGAATCTTCACCACAATCCTGCCTCACTTTGTATTTGAGTTACTGGGTGATCTTGGCTCAGTTTCTTCTTGGACCACATTGGGCAAGATTTTTCATTTGTTGACAAACAGTTTTGAAACTGATCAGTCCAGCGAATTTCAAATGGAGGGGCACACAGTTTTGAAACTGATCAGTCCAGCGAATTTCAAATGGAGGGGCAGCAGAGTTTGTGTATTCCAACAACTTATGCTCAGAAATGAGTGCCTTCCCCAGTCTGCTGGAGGGTCAGGTAGCTGAGCAAGACCATGGGGAAAGACTTGGCAGGGAGAGGAAAAGTCTGGGAACGAGAATAGACTCTAAGGTGCACCAGAATGGCTGAACACTGGGTTTTTAAGCCACCTGCTGGTAGGGGATGTTTGCTCCCTTGGATATCTTAGACTTGCCTAGAATTCTCTCTGTAGCCGGTGGTGGCCTCAAGCTTGTGATGCCCCTGTCTTGACAACCTGAGTGGCTGGGATTATATGTTATCACACTTGAGCTGGCTGGGATACTTTTCCAATCTTTCCAATCATTTGTTCTGTTAGACACAGTGGGCCCAGGGAATACAGAGTGGAGGAAACACAGCCTTAGTCTGAGGAATTTACCACCCAGAATATTATTGGGTAAGAGGCTCGGGAATGTTTTGTGTTGTAAGGGGAAATGAATTGAGCTGCTACATTTTTTTGGACTGGAACTATTGACTTTGACTTTGTTTTGAGTGGCAAGAACATGAATCAGGTGTCTGGTCTGTACCAGGCACAGTGCATGCTGTCTCGGTGAGTGTTTAGACACATCTGTGGAAGCCAGGTCTTAGGAGAGGAGCTCAAAGGTTGAAAGTTGCTGGCAACATCTGCTTACTCCAGACTTTATCTTCCAGCTGTCTCCAGCTGCTCCAGGGACTAGAAACTGCCAGGAACAGACAACCAGAAGTAAGTTTAGCCTGCCTGGCCAAGCTCTACACACACCCAACTCCCAGTCATCCATGAGTCTGCAGACACATCCGGGACCGGAGACAACTTTTGACTTCCTTCTTGCCTGTCATGGGCCATTTGTGGTCTGTAAATAGCTGGGTGTTTCTCTAGAGTGTGAGGCTTGAGCTGACAGTGACTGGATAGTACCATTCTTATTGCGACCTGGTACCTGCCTCCAAAGATGCCATGTTGATGAGGGGCTTCTAAAACCATGGAAAGTTCATTAAGGGGGTGTAACCTGAAAGGGGGTTACATCCCACAGTATAATTGGCTAATGTTTGTAGGGTCTCAGCCATTCATCTGAGATGCTTTGGTGGAAAATTAGACATGCAGAATCTTGAGCTCTGGTCTTATTCAATTTTTAATTAATTTTCATGTAATAAGCTGTAAGCACATTAATATCAATGAGTTACTTCCTGCAGTGTGGCTAGCATATGGCTTTCAGGAGCCAGGGGTATTGTCTTTCCCTTTATTTGGGTTGAATAAAGATTACTGATTCTCTCAAGTATTATTTTCTGACTTCTTTGGAGGTGGGGCTAGAAGAGATTAATTAAATTTCCCCAGCACGCTTGGGTTGAGATTTCACAGGCGTTTAGCTGGGGAGCAACAAGAAGACTCATCTTCTTGTATGCAGGGCTCATCCAAGACTGAGCTGCCAGAGGAACCAGCAACAGCCTCTGGAGCACGGTGAGCTCAACATTGTTATGAGAAGGTCTGAGAAGAATTCCACAGTGAAAATATGTAAAGTATGTATGTGGCACGCTGTGCCTAGACACCAAGGTCCTGCCCAGCCCCGTCCTTTTTTCAGACAAATGTGCTGTCGCCATTTGAGCACCTCTGGTGCACAGATGAGATGTACCCCAGTATCTGGGAGGCAGCCGTCTAGGATGAAGTGTTTTAACACGAGCACAGCAGCAAGTCTCAAGTAAAGCTACAAATCCATGAGAGACCCATCAACGACGGCGACATCATTCGTAGCACAGTTACAAAAGGGATAGTTTTGGATGAATGGAATTTAGATATAAAGGAAATGGTAGTCATTCCCGGAGCGAGGGAAAACGCAAACAGTGCCCCAAAAGAGTGCAGGCAAGGGGGTTGGGGATTTAGCTCAGTGGTAGAGTGCTTGCCTAGCAACTGCAAGGCCCTGGGTTCGGTCCCCAGCTCCAAAGAAAAGAAAAAAAAAAGAGTGCAGGCAAGGTCACCAAATCCAAGGAAAGCCTCCGACATGCTTGTCTTTCCTCCAGCCAGGTGAGTGTCTTACTGCTTGTCACTTCCCTCCCTTCCAGGTGTCCTATGTCAAGCAGCCAGCATGCCTGACAGTGCCAAGGCTGGGACGCAGAAGAGTCTTCATGGCAGCCAGGCCTCTTAGGGTCTGGTCTTGTGTGCATCCTATGTGTCGTGGCTCCCTTATGTCCCAGAGTCACTAAGAATGGTGCCTCTGCAGTGGAGAGTAGAGGTGGCATGAAGTGTTGAAGTTGGCAACAGGGATAAGTCTGGGTAATGGAAGTCTATGCAGGAAATCTCTTTTGCTCAACCTTTCGAGTCTGAGTTATTCTTCATGCTTGATGGAAGTGGCATAAGATCCCTATCAAATCCCCCTTTGATGATTGAGAATATTAAGGCACTCCAGGCCCGTAAGCCTGAACCTCAGTTCCCAAGAGAGTCAAGTTCGTGCCCCAAATCTTGGATAAGACTGGTTTCTTGTCTTCAGGCTTCTTTTGTCTCTTGAAAAGAGAGAACCAGGGCCGTAGAGAGCTTCCCACGAAGACACTGAGAACTTAGACTTAGCTAGGTCTGTTGATCTGAAGTAGCTTTATTTCAGAGGCATGGTGCTATTTTGATGACGCCAGCTCAGAGACGCTTGAGTAAGTGATGAGAGGAAGCGCGAGTTTGGGTTTGGCTTGCTCCAGCCATGTGGTTTTCAGCAGAATTTGCAGCTTCCTGTTTGGCATCTCCCATCCTCATCGCATCCATCCCATGAGATGGAGCTGACTGTACCCTGATCTATAGTTAAAAGTCGTTCTTCCCCCCAAAGAGCCCACAGGATTCTCAGTGTAGGAGCTGGGATGCTGACCCCATGGCTAGCTGTATCTGAAGGACTCTGAATAAATCAATCAGGATTTGCCTCCATAGAAAAGACAATTGACCTCCTTGCTCTAATCCCCAGCTTTCAGCAGCATTCTCTGCCAAGGACAACAGCATCCACCTACAAGTGGCTCACTGGCAAACGGGGACAGTCAGCTGGATGGTAGCATCTCTCACAATAAACTGCCCCAAGAAAGGACTGTGACTCGGGAAGAGGAGGGGGAAGCAGAGAGGCCACGGGCAGCTAGAAGCTCTTTGCAGCCTCAGCCATGGATGGTCTAATCGCTCTTTGTTTTCTCATTAATTTTTTCAGTCTTCTTCCAACTGTGCTATCAGCAGGACCTTCATGTCCCTCCTGAAGGCCTTGCCCCTCCCCCCTTATTCAGAAATCGGATGATTGACTCAGTGCAAAGGGTCAGTCATACTTTCTCCTCTAATCAGTGGAGGTAGCAGAGCTCACTGCTGCTTCACACAGAGCAGCTGGTTAAGACTGGTTTAGAGCCCAGTGTGGAGGCACAGGCTGTAACCTACCATTTGGGAGGTGGAGGCAAGAGGAGCAGGCTGGATTACAGGAGACTCTAAAAACAAAATGAAAACGGAGATGACGCAAGGCTGCTTTGGGCATCAGTCTCACTGGATCTGAGGATTAAAGGAAAACACAACTTAATTCCCTGGCATGAGCTTGCTACAATGTTACCAAGACAGCCAGCAGCAGCCAGCAGCCAGCAGCCTACCAGGACACACATCCACCCACCCCCAAATCTCTGCTTCTAAGCTTCCTTTGATGAAGTTGACACAAACTATCTAAGACTAGACAGTCTGAGGCAGTGGTCCTCAACCTTTCCCATGCTGTCACTCTTTAATGTAGCTCTTCATTTTGTGGTGACCAACTCCCAGTCGTAAAATTATTTCGTCGATACCTCACAACTGTAATTTTACTGCTGTTATACATCATAATTTAAATATCCAATATGCAGGATATCTGATATATGATCCCCCCCCCCACACACACACACATACACATGTTGTGGCCCCACAGGTTAAGAAACACTTCCCTAAAGGAACACGAGCTGGGGTTCCTCTGTTCAGGTCTTCCCTGTCCTGTCTGTGGAAGACATCCTGTTGGGTGGGTGACCACTCTTATTCCCCTCCTACAACAAGAGAATGGCAACTAGGCTTGATGGGGCACGCCTTTATTCTCAGCTCTGAGACCAAAACAAGTTTACTAGTTCAAGGCCAGCCTAGGCTGTGTATCTAGAGCCTGGGTTTTTTGTTTGTTTGTTTGTTTGTTTGTTTGGGGTTTCTTTTTGGTTGTTGTTGTTAAAACAAAGTTTATAAAAACAGAATGGCAGTGTGTTTAGACTTGGTTGGGTTCCAGAGAGATCCTAGTACTGCTTACATGGTCCTGTGTGGCCCCTGGCCCCTCTCTCCTGCAGCTTCTGGAATTATTGAGGATGCTGGTAACTAGATATCTATCCTAAATATAGAAGAAAGGTGTGTTTAGTTTGGATATCAATTTAGACCTGAACAAAACTTCTGATTCTTCTTTAGAACCCAGGTGTTCGTGTGGCTGGAGAGATGGCTTAGTGGTTAGGAGCTCTGGCTGCGCTCGCACAGAGCTTGGGTTTGGTCTTCAGCACCCCTATAGTGGCCATCACAAGCTATTAGGAGCTGGGTAAGAATAGAGAGGTGCGCCTCTAGGTCAGAGTCCTACTCTATTCCAAGTTCTGGTACAAGGCTCCTACTGGGTGACTGAAATGAGTGTGAGTAATAATTTTTTTTAATCTGGTAGTTCTTGGCACCACCATTGGTGCCAGGTCCTGGTAGCAGCCCCTGGTCACTTTTCAGCCAACCTATCACCACCAACAGTTCCTACAGACTCGAGGCCAGCAGATTTGGGCTCTACTCGTGACCCTGCTGTTAGCCCAAGCAATTGGACTCCGGTCTTTCGGTACCTTGGTTCTGGTCTCATACTATCTCATGAGGATGCTGGGTCATAACCCTCTGATCTCTTTCTTCAGTTTCACTGTTGTAGAAATCTCTTAACCCCGAGGTTACAAAAGTCAGCCTTGCACAGTGATGGCTCCTAGAGGTAGGAATACCATTGGCTAAACACAGCCACATTCCAGATACTTTTACACAGATATCAAGTTTTCCAAAATTTCTCCACGAGGTAGGAACTACACTGTCCGTTTAACACAGGAGATGATGTCTGAGGTTTGGGAAGACTGGGTTCTGAGCTCCTGTGACCAGGCTCTCAAGTAGCCTGAATTCAGCAGGGTCTGTAAGGAAGGCACACGCTGCCTTTCCACAACCATCTTCCCTGTTGTGACTACCATTTCTGGGCCCCTTCAGGAAAAGCAGCAGTGGCAACAGCCTCAGCTTGAGTCATCGGAGGGGCCAGCCCATCCAACTGAAACCTGAGTATCACGCTCACCTCACAGCTTCATCCCTCCAGGCAAGGCACAATTGGGGGAGATCAGGCTGGCCCATTTGTCCTCTGCTCTTCCTTGCTCCCCATCTGTTCCCCGAGTCCCAAGCCCTGGCACACTGGGACTGGTGAGGAAACAAAGGAAGGGACTGAGTCCTCAGCACAGGTCCCATTCTCTGTGTATTATTGTTGTCAGGGCAGTGTCCCAAGGTCATCCTGCAAAATGAGATGTCTGGAACATTCTTTGAGATCCTCCTCTCTGTTATTGAAGTTCCCCACTTCCAACCACCAGATAACCTGCTCTCTACCTGCTGTCCCCTCCTGCATAGCCTGCATAGGCTAAGTTCTTTGACAGTGATTGGTGGTCCAGAGAATGGGTGCATGCTTGCTCTGAAGCTAGCCTAGCACTGGCCCCACCCTCTCACTCTGCCACCACACTGTCTCAAATCCTGGAGACACCTCTAGGTCCCACACTTCTGGCTTGGTCTGCTCCATGAACAGAAGGGATTATTTCTGTAAGTCTCAGGAACTCATGCATGTCCTTGCATGCCCCTCCAGGCTGTCCCTCTTCCAGGTTCTCCAACTTCTGTGCTCCTCACAGTGTCCCCTAAAGCTAATAAGAGATGGGTTGTGACATGGCCTGCTTTGTCCCATTTCTCTATAGATGTCCTCAGAGGGTCCGACTCCTCCTGCATCCTCCTCTGATGGAGTCTGAGGATGAGCCTTGCTATCTTCCAGAATGCGCTGTTGGGCTTGCATAGCTGTGTAAAGCATCTCTCAATGACTTTTGATCCCTGCTACCCATTATCTCTAGCTCGGGGCCCAAGCCAGGATTAAAATAGGACAGGAAAACCGTCTTCATGGCCTGTTCAAGTTTTACAAGGTGTTTCTGCTCTGTTGAGTTTTATTAAAAGCAGCATGGATACACATGGGTATCTCACCCTCTGCCCGGAAACTGCCAGCAGTCCACTGCTGTCTCTCGGCCACGTCTCACTGTTTGAAAGATTACTGCTTCCTTCCTGGGGCCATGCTGCATGGGGCTAGCTGAAGTCTAAGGTGGGAAACAGTATGGTGGGCCATGGCTCCCTGGAGCAGGCAGGTCAGGAGCCACATGTAATGACGGCTGGAGCTGTGTGTGTTGGGGTTGGGGGATGGAGATGACCACCTCAGCCTGCCTGGGAGGAGGCCCAAGGGAGTATGAAAGACTTTGGTGTGCTGGGAAATGAGATCAGCTGCTAAGCGCAGTAGTAAAAGAAGAGGCCAGGCTGTCTCCACAGTTTCCTGGTTTTATTTTGGTTCCAGAAGCTCTTACCTGGAATTACAGTGCATTATTGGGGTTTTTTTCTGGCCAAATCAAGTCCAGAGCTGGATGCTGACTTCTGCTAGGTTTCCTGTCTTCCTGGTTCTAATAAAGCTGAGAAACCTTTGGGATTTATAAAACAGAGATGAAGGAAGCATGCTCGGTATCATAAATAGGGATGGGAATAAGAACAGACCTGGAGGATCTTCCCCGGCCCACCAGGAAGAGTTGAAGCAGGCAAAGGATTGTACACATTTGCAGTGTGGAGGGAGGATACCAATAACAAGGAAAAGCATATGGCGATTCCCCTTAACTAGGGACTTGTAATATGATTGTGGCCATCACAGCATGGAAGCCTAGATCTGTGAATGACTGCAGTCGAGTCTCTCCAGCAAGTAAGATCAAATCTACTTTGCTGAAACCCAGATTGATCCTGTAGGAACTGCCACGACCAGTCCTTCAGCCATGCATTCGCTCACCACTGTGGAGTGGGCGGAAGGGGAGCCGAGAAGGATCTGCTGGCTGGCCAGCTTCGGCTAGGGCAAACCGTTGCCAGATGTTGTTGCTTGAATGGGCCGATGGTGATTAAGTGAAGATAGTGGGCTCCTCCCTGAAGAAGTTTTCAATCCGAATCATTAAGAGTATTTTGAGGGAAATGATGCCTCGCAAGTAGGCAGGTGTGCCAAGAGGCTTCTGGATGAGGAAAGAAGATAAGCCTGGAAAAATGGCTTCTAAGAAGAGTAGGAGGATCGGAGGATGGGAGACGGTGCCAGAAGCTGAAAGAAGATGGATCTGGGGCCCCTGGGGGACAGTTCAAGATCCTGTTATAAGTTCTTTGGGTCCTGAGTCATCCTGCAGTTTCCCAGGCACGCCACCTTTCTAACCAGTTACAGGGCTCTGGAGAGGCACAAGTTCTCCACAAGCCTCACTGGAGCTGAAAGGCATGCAGTCTTCTGAGGCCACTGTTCGTCCAATGCCGGTGCTGTCCTGATGATACAGGGTGTTGACCTTTCCTCTCCATACTGTTCATGTGTGGCTGGTCCTGCCGATTCAGCTTCTACTAGGCAGTGACAGGCTGGAGAAAGGCTGAGAAAGGGCCCTGGGGATTATGTCATGTGAAGAAGAGAGGACTTTGGGCAGAGATGTGGAAAAGAAAGACTTGGGGGCTATGCTTCGCCTTTGGCATGCTGGAGCATCCATTCATAGAGAACTGAACTGGGCTCTGCCTCTACAGGGCAGATGCTGGACTAAAGAACCGATCTTTGTAGAGGTCGGTCTGAGCTTTCTAATTGACAACAGTCTTGCTACAATGTGTCTCTTTACCAAGTGCTGAGCCCCTTGACAAATAGAGAAAGCACGCACAAGCTAGGAGCTCCACGTGAAATGCTGCAGAAGAGGTCTCTGAGATGGCTGGGGTCCTGAGCCGCCCCACCTAACGCTCTATTCTAGTGCTTTTTTTCTGGGAAACAAGGTCTTGTCTGACCACTGACCTGCCTAAAGGGGGAAATGGAGTTTGTTGACTGTTGCTTTTTAAAACTGAATTTAGAAGCAGGCAAAAAGCAAATCTATTTTCAGAGCAGCACATGCCAGCACAATTTATATCAAAACTCCCATCTGCTCCCCTGAAAGGCAATGATGTGGACCAAGCATTTGGTGAGCCAGCAACAGGCTTACTTGTTGAAGAATGGCTTCTCCACAAGGATGCCCAATTAGACCCCTAAATCTAATATGTGTCTTTAGGTGACATCCCCGCTGTTGTAGTCACCATGATCAAATCACAACTGCCCTCCGAACCCCCAACTTAAAGACAGAGTACTGCACTTTAAAAAGTCTCACTACAATCGAGATGCGAAAAACACCACCTTTGTTAACAGAACCTGCACTAGCAACAAGTGTCAGAAGGCATATTCCTTATAGTCAGCCACCATAAGGTGATGCACTGTGAGAGAGGAATCTTCAAACTTCCATGGGTTGGCACAGTAAAGGGAGATTGATTGTTGATGGCATGGCCTGAAATGGGTCAGCGGAAGCCCTGCTCTGTCAGAACATTCAGGGACCCGGACTTCTTCTGTCTCACGGCCATCCTGGCTGGGTACACCACGTAAAGCCTCAGAATCCCTTTACTGGGTCTTCAGCATAGAAAACGAAGAAGGGGCCCAAATCGTGATGCACGAAGTCAGGTGCCGGGCTTGGACACAATATCAGTCGTGTTGCTTTCCCTCCATCAGTGTAAACAATTCTTAAGGCTTCTGTGAGATGACAGGGGCCTGGAGGATGAGCTGTTCATGAAAGGAGACCTCAGATGTTGACAAATACGGGAAGCCTGAGTCCTAGGATACAGAAGATAGAGCTTTGCATGCATCTCAAGAGACGGCTTCCGTTAGTCTCTTGGGAACTTCAAGCTGGAGGTCAGGCTGGTACAAGGGCCTTATGCAGAGGCTGTGAGTGATGTGAGTTTTGAAAATGCTCTAACACCTTGGTCCCTGAGAAGAGTGCAGCTTTGGAGAGAGACATTTTTTGGGGGGGGGCTACTTGGTAAATGGATAAACGAAATACATTTCAGAGAGAAGTTAATATAAAGATAGTTAGCAGTCTGTTACTGATAGTTCGGAAAAGACTAATTAGAAGAAGGGAAGTATGAAGATTGCAGACAGTCATGGGAAGAAAGCTCGGGGCCGGGAGCCAAGTAAGCGATTGCTTTTCCGAGTGCCTGGTAAAGTTGCCAGGAATGTGTACATCCTAGTGGTTTGACCCTGATGCTGAGCCCATTCCGGTTACTCTGATGAAACACCATGAACCAAAGCAGCTCATATAAGAAAGAGTTTATTTGGGTTTACTGCTCTAGACGGTTAAGAGTCCATCATGACTGGGAGGCGTGGCAGCAAGCAGTGGGTGGGCGCGAAGAAAAATCTGAGAGCTCACATCTTCAAAGGCAAGCAGCAAACGGTGAACTGGAAGGAGGGAGGGCTTTTAAGTCTTGGTGCCCATGCCCACTGAAATCCTTCTTCCAGGGAGGCTACACCACCTACACACTTTGTCAAACAGTGCTACCTGCTGGGGACTAAGTTCCTCATGCCTGACACTGTAGAGGACATTCCTCATTCAAACACCTGCCCCCCCCCCCCCGTCCATTTCCTTATCTCCTCTAGGAGTTAAGAGCTGTTGCACAAGGCCCCAAGGCATTTCACTGGCAAGTCATATCCAATTGTGAGGTGGGGTCCAAGACTTTGTTTTGCTATTATTGAGCCTTCTAAGAACAAGCAGATGTCCATTAAGCTCCTCCATAGAGATATCGGGTATAATGAGCAGCACAGGAAAGCAGCTGAAAGACATGGGGGATGTTTGCTAACACTCTTCCTGCAAAGATGCACTTTGCACCCCCAGACTCTGCTTATTTCCTCACGCGGGTTCTCAGCTCTGTATCTTGAGGTTAATATAATGTAGGTGGTAGAATGGACAGGTGACTGACTGATTTGTGAGAGGTGAACAGCCGCACAGACATGACCATGGGTGAAATACCGCCACCCTCATCCCACACTTAGACTGTCAAGCATCCAGTTGTTTCTGGTTCTTTGGGCTACAAACAGACCTTTTGTCTCTGTCCTTGGAACATTGTCTGTATAATTCAAAAGTCCACAGGTGTAATCCATGTTCCCAGGTATACAGGTTGAGCACAGTGGAATCTAAACTGGGGGTATGGGGGCTGGGACTGAAGACTTCATGGTGTCCAGGAGGCCATTCTTTAAATATTCATCCCCACCAGGTTCATTCCATGATTCTTGTCCCCACAGAGCTCTTTGGTTTTGTTTTTCTTTTCCGTTCCCTTTCTTCTCTGTTGTGGGCAGATCACAGTGATTCACTTTGTAGGCCTAACCAACAGTGGTTCATCAAAGTGTGTTTGTAAGTGACTGATGAAATCCATCCAGTCTCAAATGTCATCTGGCCGCGGATCCCTGTGACCTATGCACTACTCAGGGGAAAGAATTGCTGGCAATTGACCTGTGGCACAGTGCTTGTTCATTCCTTGGGACTTTTGCTTGTTTTTCTTAAATTAGGTATGCCGGTCTATGTTGCAAATAGAGGGTACAGGCACGGTGAATAGGATTCTGAAATGTCCACTTAGATACTGAGGTCTCAGACACTCTCTCTCTCTCTCTCTCTCTCTCTCTCTCTCTCTCTCTCTCTCTCTTTCTCAGCTGTTGATATGTGTGCTTCCCCACATACCATCATTCTCAGTTTCAGGATAAGAACTAGCCATTTAGGGGGCTGGGGATTTAGCTCAGTGGTAGAGCGCTTACCTAGGAAGCGCAAGGCCCTGGGTTCGGTCCCCAGCTCCGAAAAAAAAAAAAAAAAAAAAAAAGAACTAGCCATTTAGCATCTCTAAAATTAGTCCAAAAACAAAACAAAACAAAAACCCAATGAGAAGTCTTAAGTGGTGCTCAGTTCCAGGAGGCCTTCTTGGCAATTATATAAAAGAAAGACAGCTTATCTATCTATCTATCTCTCTATCTATCTCTCTATCTATCTCTCTATCTATCTATCTATCTATCTATCTATCTATATCTCTCTATCTATCTCTATCTCTCTCTATCTATCTATCTATCTATCTATCTATCTATCTATCTATCTATCTATCTATCTATCTACCTGGATTACTAAGAGTGGAAGAACCCAAAGGGATCGCAAGCAAGCAAGGTAAGAGCTCTGTGGAGTGACATTGCCAACTTGGGAACTTACTTTTACTCCTGTGTCACATGAGTTTTTTTCCTTTATTTCATTCTACTTTATTTTGTTTATGTGTATATGCACGTGTCTGTGTGTATGTGCCAATATGAGTGTCTCCATACTTGTGTGTGCAGACGCCTACAGAATCCAGGAGAGGGTGTCCGAAGAACCCTCGGAACTGGAGTTACAGGACTTCGTGAGCCACTTGACACAGGTCCTAGGACCTGAGCTCTGGTCCTCACGATGGACCAGGAAATGCTCTTGGATGTGGAGTCATCTCTCCAGCCCATCACTTGACTTTTGACTCACTATTCTCTATTGTTTAACAACCACAGAGGAGTCCTTCGGCTCTTGGGGTTAAGTGATACATCACTGTGGTCTCATCATTAGATGCCCTATATGGATCATCTCAGATGCTGGCAACAACCCTGAGAGATAGGCACCCTTGTTTCTGCAGTTCACAGAGGAGGAAAACAGGAACCTTCAAAGTGAGGTAGAGTCTAGGACACAGTGGTAGGATTGGTCTGAACTCTGCTTTCTTATATCAATGTGTTTCAACATGGACATCGCTAAACACCCTCCCAGGGTGATTAGCCCTCCTGTGCACAGCTATAGGTCCTATTTATACAGACCTGAACTCAAAGCCTGCCTCTGCTCTCATTAGCAGTACCATCCTAGAGAAATAATCCTATTTTTCTATTTTCCCGGCCACTGTGGTTCCATTTTACTCAAACACTTCTGGCACAAAATGTGTGGAGTTCCCACACCAAAAATCAATCCTTCAGCTGTCCAGATACCAACTAGGTATCTAGTGATTCAATTGGATTCTGACACTAACTGCCTGGAGTTAGTGTCACTGACCAACTGGCTATAAATTAGTGGCTCACACAACCGCTTCCCCAGGTTCGATAATCTGCTATGGTAATGGCTCTGAGACAGGGGAAGACGTTTTCCTTGCATTTAGTGGCTTACAGCAAAGGATTCAGGTAACTACCTATGTGCAGTGGTGCTCAGGCAGTGTCTAGAGTGGTGGTTCTCAACCTTTAATAAAGTTCCTCATGCTATCGTGACCCCCAGCCATAGAACTATTATGTTGCTACTTCATAACTGCACTTTTCCTACTGTTGTGAATCATAATGCAAATATCTCTGTTTCCCAATGGGCTCCGGTGAGCCCTGTGAAAGGGTCATTCGAAGCCCAGGGGGGTCACAACCTACAAGTTGAGAACCACTGACTAGAAATATCCTTGAAGGAACTTCTGCCCTAGATTTAGAAAGTGCCACTCTCCTGTCGCCAACCTGTAGTCTTCTCAAGACCCGTAGTTTAGGGTGTCTTATAGGGGCCTCATTAAACAGACATGATTGATTAAATAATTATTGGTTAGCCCATTGACTCATTCTCAAAGCTGCCTTCCTTCACTGAGGTCGCAGGGTCAAGATGTAAGTGTCCACCCTGTAATCACTTGACTGTCAAATAGTTCCTGTCCAGGAGCCCTCAGATGGGCCCTCCTGGGTGGAAGTTTGGGTACAGCTGAACTGGCTTGCTATGAACCCCAGAATATGCTCCTCTGTCCCTTATCACT
This sequence comes from Rattus norvegicus, assembly GCF_021556685.1. Taxonomy (NCBI): domain Eukaryota; kingdom Metazoa; phylum Chordata; class Mammalia; order Rodentia; family Muridae; genus Rattus; species Rattus norvegicus. The sequence goes on from NC_141534.1 coordinate 109,922,449, forward strand.
CAGAAAACCCCAAGGGTTCCTGAAGTCACGTGCCAAGGCCCAGGACAAAGTGAGCTGTAAGTGTGTGGCAGTGCCACTGAGCTCACAGATGGGCTGTGAGCCTTAGACAAGTAATCTGCAGGATGGGCCTAGTACAGTTCCCAATGTTTATCCCTCTTCCCCTAGGGTGGCCATTCGCAGACTATGTGATCAAGTAATATCTCTGTGTGACTAGACGCCATGCTAGATGCAATTTCCTAGGTAACTGAGGGTTAATTACAAATCTCGTCTGTTTCAACCCTTGTTTAAAAATCCTTAGGAAATGTCAGAATTCATTTTTCTTACACACCGTGAGCATGATTTAATCTTCTGCTTGTTCTGAACACCACGTCTTGCTACCCGGGGCTGCAAGCAGAGCCAGGGAGGCTGCAGAGCATCGAGGAAGACACGCAAACCCAGTTCAATAGTTAATTTGAAATGCAAAAAAAATCTGAGTAATTTACCTTTTTGCTCGGGTTTTCAACAAGTCGCCTGTACGTTTGAAGGTACAAAACTGGAAGCCAGACAGGTAAAGGCATTCTTTCCTTATCTACAGTTGTCCCTCCAATAGCCACTTGATAATTTACTTGAAAAACATTCACTCAAAGCCTGCTAGGTGCCAGGTAAGGACCTGGCATAGCATGATAACCATGGCTGCCTTCCACATGAAGCTGCTGTCTAGTGGGGGAAGAAAAGAATTACCAGGAATTCTTGGAATTGTAGGAGCCATAGCAAAAATCTAGGCTTGGCCTGCATCTAAGACTTGGGGCAATGACACCCAGGTAGGTAAGTCATTCCGGAAGAAAATATACCATTCACAAATGCAGGATAGGTCAGAATCAGGTAAAGAAGGTTTATGAAGGGAAGGTTCTGGATAAGCATACCTGCTGTTGTGCAAAGTTTTGGGCCTAGAGAGTAGAGGAGGAGGAGGAACATAGAGAAAGAAGAGAGGGAAGTCATAGCTCAGGCTGATTGCCTGGGAGAACTATATAACTCCAGTCATTCACTCTTTCAGTGGACATTTATTTGGCACCAGGAATGCTGGAGGTACCAACTATTAGGTGCCTCATATATACAATAAGCAGGTTATAGCCGTGGACATTGAGAGCCACACAGCCAGATGGAGGAGACAACCCTGGGTCTATATAGTCAGATGGAGGAGGCAATCCTAAAAGGTTAGTCCAAGCATAGCAAAGGTGAGAGGAAGAGAACACAAAGAGAGAGTCTATCTTGTTAGGCTGCATCCTGAATGTCCAGTCTTCATGCTCCTGGCAGGAAGCAGATAGTCAATGAACAGCAGGTGACTGATGGCCTGAATCAAGAGAATCTGCCTCCTTTTCCCCCACTTGCCAGCTATTCCTGCCATTTTCCTTAGTCTGGATTGTAGATCTCTTTGAAAACATCTCTGTCTCATCACAAAGCAAGTGAATCTTCTGACAGAGTGTCCTGGAAACTGGTATGGTGCAGATGTGATTTGACCTTGCTGTCACAGAGCTTGCAGCATAATGTGGACGACAAGCATTAAATAACTAGCCACACAAATAATTATGTGTCATAATTTAAAATGATGGCATGTAAATACAAGATGTGTGAGGTGATGTCGGGGGACATGGAGGGACCCAGGAAGACTCTCTTGGGAAATTGATATTTGAACGAGGAGCAGCACAGAGGGTGGGGCACATGGCACACCAAGAAGGATGTCTCGGATATTCAGAGAGAAGGTAACTACATAGGCTACACCGGCTGTGAGATCGGCATGGAGTACAATATGTTCAAGTATGACTGGGCCACAGAGATTAGCTGAGAAGGCTGGAGGGAGTCCAGAATCCTGAGAGGTGTCTGTCACTTTAGAGATGTTCATCTCATGACAGAAGAGAAATTGGGAGCCATCAAAAGGTTTTTAAATGGAGGAGAAATGTGATCAGATTACACTGGCTTTCTGTGAGGAGAATTTCCGATGAGTAGTAGAAAAGCAAGAAGGGACACGGGTACGCATCCATGCATGCATGCATACATACATACATACATACATGCACACATGTACATACACATATATCCATGTATACATCCATGTACACACATAAATGCACATATACATATATTAATATACATATATGTGCACATGCATGCATACACATACATATCATACCCGTGCATACTTCCATATGCATGTGCATACATATGTACATGAATATACACATACACACATACACATATACATAAACACATGTACGCATATATATACACATACATACATAAATACACACACACGTGCACACTCGTGCACACATGTCCTCCAATGGCTATCAAAACCCTGTGCATAAGCAGCTTCATCAGCAGGAAGCAGATACAATTATAAAGTGACAGATGACTACCACATTATTTCTTCCAATCTTTCTGAAATGACCCCTCCTCCATTAAGATGGGACCTAGAAATGTACGTTGTTTACCATATTCTGTGAAATGACAGGCACAGTACTTCTCTTGAGACTAGTATTCTCTAGACAGGATGAGTGTCAGCAAATAATTTACTAGATTCTATTCTTTAAGAGGACTTGGGGGCACACAGTGGGGCAAGAATGGAATCCACCCTCTGTCAGCCTTTGGCTTGACAGCCAACATTACCACATACTCAGTCCGGCCTGGGAGCTCTCCTTTGGACAGTGAAGTTAGTTCTTATCTCAAATCCCCCATTAATGATGAGCTGTTAAATTACATTGTTCATGCTATCCGCAGAGAGAGTGACGTGCTGGCCTGAGGCCTCATTGTGGATTCCCTGACGCCCGTCAACCCACTCTGTCCTAATGGCTTAGAGAGGAAACATTGCCACTTGGGAAAATACCCACGAGGCTGTCACTTCCTCTTCTCAGGGGGTCTCCAGTTTCAGAAACAGAACTGTTTTGGCCTCAACAGTGGTCTTGGAGGGTAAGAGCATACCTAGGGGGAGCTACCTCCACGGTATCTGTGCTTTCCCCCTCCTCATCTCCCAAGGAGCCCCTCAGGAATGCTAATGAGTTGAGGAAAGGCTGGCTGGTGGCGGGGCTGGGCTCCGTTCCTTTTGCCCCTGTTCATTGTCTGAACTTTCCAAGGCTCTGATCTGGTTTCTGTGGGAAGTCTGGACAAGCTGGTGCCTTCTGGGGATTAGACCCACTGATAACAAGGGTAATTATATCTGTGGGTTTCGAGTCGCTCAGAACCGAAGGTAAACCAGCGTACAACAGAGAGGCTCTCCTCCCCCAAGTGGGCAGGAATGGCTGGAAAAGGTGTGTGAGGCTCGAGGTCATTTGGATCTGCTGCTGCCCAGCAAACATAAGTGTTGGCACTAGAATGAAGGGTCGAGGAAGGGATCCTCTGCAGAAACCTGAAGGGACAGACATGACCTCATAGAAAGGGCCAAGAACTCTTAGGTCCAACTGGGTATAGGGTCCTAGATCAGTCTCCCTTTCATTGTTAGGCATGAGAGCCATCCCTTTCCAATGGCACAACAATGAACTGTATGAAACATGTCGCCTCTCTTCTTGGCCACCAGCTCCAATTATGTGTCACAGTCCCCTTGGTTAAGTGAACAGCAGAAATGAAGTGTTTTGAGAGTGAGGCATGAGTCGTAGGCATCATATTACACATGCCGTCTTCTACCTGCTGAAGACACCATGGTCTGTGTCCCACTGCCCTCGCTACATGTCCCAAGTTGAAGCACCAGACCAGGTTGGCCTTCCTGTCCTGGAAGCTGGACCTTTCTCTTGTTGACTTGCCCTCTCCTGTAAAACATGCCAAGAAACCACCTTGAGATGAGGGTTCCAGCCTACTCAGGTAGGTGGAGGGGTGGCACTCACTTACGTAATTCTAGAAGTATAGTTTGACCAGTGGGGGAAAGAGACAGGCTAGTCCACCCTCAGTCCTCCTACAGCTCTGAGACGCAAGTTGACTTTGCAAGTGTCTCTTGAAGATCCTTACATGGTGAGCAAACACATCTGCTAAAGGGCCAACTGCAGATCCCCCAGCATGTGCTCGACAGTGGCCACTATAGCCAGGCATCCCGGGTAAGCCTTTGCCTTCCCTCGCCTCAGTGCCTTCTTCCTATGTGCAGTTCCCACAGCCGTCTGGCTTTAATCCCTCTCAGGCTCTGTTTTCTGATTGGTTCTGGTTAAGACTTCTAACTTTAAATCTGGACCTGCTATTTGCTAGCTGAATGAGATTGTGCAAATTCCACTCATCCCCCCTAAGAAATCAGTTTTCTTCTCTGTAATGTAGGCATCATGCTCTCTTTAAGATGTGAAAAAATGAGAAATTAATTCGTCTCCTAGGCTTCTTCACTGCGGCCCTCATAGTTGCTGCTTGTATCCATTAGTACTCCTTTCGCCACAGGGTCCTTTGCTCTGTCATCTGGGTCATTCGCCAGGGCCCAGTCAGCCCAGAAAGCAGGGTCAGAGGTTGCTTGGTTTAAATGAAAGTTGAGGAAAGTTTGGGTGTGTCTGCTCCCGGTGGGCAGCTCTCCAGGGCAGAGTTCGGGACATTCAGGGGTGTTTTATGCCTCTTAATGAAGTTTCCAGCCTGCCAGGGGATAGCACTGGGCTGTCGAGTGCTTAGGGTTTTGACGACAGAACATACACTGCATCTCAGACACTGCCCGCCTGCCCACCAGAGTTGTCATCACTACAGAAAGTTGAGCTATTGTTGGCTCAGGGCTCTAGGAGTCGGAGTCAGGAGGGAGAAAGAACGAGGTTGCCTTAAGGCCAGTGCCCTTCTGTCTGTCCATAGTGTTTCCTGACATGATCTCTATCGAGACCTGACTGAAGAGATGTCCCTACAGCATGAGCCTGATAAAGGTAAAGCCTTCATCATCCTAGCCTCCTGAGAACTAGGAGTGGCCTCCAAAGACCTGTGAGCCAACTCCTTTCCAAGGTTAGGCATGAAGACAGAGCAGAGAACCCAGCACCAGTGAGGCAGGCAGTCGGACTGCTGCAGACTGGCCTGATGGAGTCCTGGGTTTCTTCTCCCTGAATCCAAAAAACCTGGGTTCCTCTCACTGTGCTATTTAGGATATCAAACCACACCCCCACTGAGAAGACCTACCCAAGAAGGACGTGTGCCTTCCGTCCTAATCTGCTTCACCTCTTTCATTCCTCTCTCATGGCCGTGAACGGATGTGTGAGATGGGGGTTCCGAGTCTAAGCTAAGTCTAAACTGTGGAGTCTAATAGAGTGACTTAGAATGGGCGCTTATGGGGCTGGGGATTTAGCTCAGTAGTAGAGCACTTACCTAGGAAGCGCAAGGCCCTGGGTTCGGTCCCCAGCTCCGAAAAAAAGAACCAAAAAAAAAAAAAAGATGTAGTTGTGCTTATCTCACGGGCAAGTATCCAGTCACCTCTTTCCCTTGCTGTAAAAGGATGATAGGAAGGGTTCTTTCTGGGCTGACTTGTAAAGCCTCTGAGAAGAGTGTGTCTGTGCCTTCACCGTCCTGGATGATCCAGGGACTTCTGTTCCAAGTCCACTCTGTGCAAGGATGCTGGCACACGGGTCTCCTCGAGGGGGGCACATTTTTATTACTTAATTGGCATTTCATTTTCTGGGGTCTGGGCTGTGTATATCAGTATGGGTTCTTGCGGTGAGACATGAGAGACCAGACACAGGGACCCCCACCTCAACTCAGATGGGCCATTCAGAACAGAGCTCTATACAAACTACCCTGCCTCCTTTCTTCCCTTTAAGCTGGCCAAGCACCCTGACGGCCAGATTCAGCAGTGGGTGAATGGTTAAAACCGGTCTCTATAACCGGGCACGACTCAAGCGTTCCCACTAGGCCTGGTTGTCTCATTGCATGCATCAGGATGTCTGCAGTATCCTCAAAGGCGGTGCACAAAGACCAAAGGTTACCACAGCGGTTATTCTAGTGCCAGGACACGCTGCAGGCTCTGTCTCCCAGCCCAAATGCACTTTATGCCAGGATGCTGGCACGCAGGTCTCCTCATGGACGGCACTTTTATGTAATTGACATTTGCTTTATGGAGTCTGGGTTGTGGGTACCAGCTCCATGACTTAGATGATACCCAGGGCCCAGCCGGTCCTGAGGTTCTCCATCTGTAAAACGGCACAATGCCCTTTTCTTCACACTGTTAGTGCCGAATGCATCACAGATATCGAACATGTTGCCTGTGGCCTGCCATGTAGCCAGCGCTCAATAAACGACATCATTTTTCCTTTGTTCACATAAAAATTAGTTTTTACAAGTAAAGCCTCTTTGGCAGTAAACTCGTGGTCTGCAAAAGCGGGTGAGGGAGGAGCTGGGACTACTCCGGGCTCCAAGAGTGATCGCTAAGGAAATAGAGCTGTTTAGAACCCGGCTATTTATTTGTGAAATAAGCCACCCAGGACTGTGCACAGTGTGGGGTAAGTTGGTAAAACTGTGAAATGCAATTTGTATAACATGATCTATGGATTATTAAATTCACTTAGCTCTGAGCAGGCCTGAAATTGAGCGATTACTTTGGGTTCTCCTGCCTCTCTCCTCCAGCCACGAACCTAATAAGTCACTGGAGACTTTGTCCTCAGTTTGGTCCCAGCTGGACTCTGGACTGAGGAAGGGCGTAGAGCCATGTCGGGGAGTGTAAGTGAATTGGGAGGCTCTTGAGACGTTTTCTGAGGGAGGCTTCCAGGGTCTAGGGAGGGCTGGTGGGAAAGGCGGGGGTCAGGAGACATTAGCCATGCACAGGATGCTGCTCAGAGAGGGTTGGTGAGTATCGTCCACTAAAAGTGACTCCGCTCCCTAAGCAGGGATAACCACTTCCCAGTGCTGACCTATGGAGAAGGAAGGGGAGAAAGAAGGAGCATAAGGGAGGGCACACACAGTGGGTGGGTGGGTGCTACTGTCATTCCACGTCTGCCTGCTGGGAGGCCGTGCGCACGTCTAAGACGAGGATTGGACGTGTGTCTTCCATGTCCCCAATGCCCGGTCCAGAACAAGACCATGGCTGAGATAGAATTCAAGACTGAAAAAGTCCCCTCCTTTCTCCTGGAGACATCTGCCCTGCATCTTGAGTTGTACTTTGTTCTGTGAACTACCCAGACAGCGTAGCGAAGGGCATCGGAGAGCCTCTATCCCCTTCTCCAGAGAAGTGCATGGAAGGAGATGTGGCCCTCAAAATGGCATCATTTCCAGCTACCCACTGGAACTTCATGAAAACAAACATGGCCGCCAAGATGCTGGCAGGGAGAAGGGGGGCCATTCTCAGGGGACGGAACTGGTTGGGACAGGGAGCTGAGAAGACAGCAGCTTGTTGGAGCTGTAGGTCCGGCAGGAACAGGGCAGAGAGGTTTTGCAGAGTCTCTTCTGAATTCTCACAGCATCATCCAGCACCTGATTTCCCATGCAGAAGGGCAGCTGGAGTCCCCATCAGCATCCTACAGAGCTGGCACCTATCCCCTTCCCCTGTCGCTCAGCATCTAAGACCAAAGTCATGGCCTAAAGGAAACCATTCTATAGCGGGAAGCTAGCTCAGTCCGTCCTTCTCCAGCCAGAGAGGCTCAGGCAGATGGAGAGTGTTAAGCCCTGAAGTCATTTGTTATGTCCTGTAGCATAAATGGCAAAAGAAAAAAAAAAGAAAAAAGAAAGAAAAAAACCTCTCCTAATCCACTAATGGCTTCCTCAAACAGTGCATAATTCAGAACCTTTGCTATTTCCCAGCTGACAAAACGCTCTGTTAATAAAAACATCTGAAACCAGCCCATTCCCGCTTTTGTTTTGACTTAGGAATTAACGTCTGGTCTCCCGAGTTTCGAGTTAACGAGATTTCCCTGCATATGATATGCAGCTCCATTCCTCACAACTAAATCAAGCATTGGCTCCGCTTCGGCAGTGTGGATGCAGGCAGGGGTGTGGCCACGGGACAGACGTCCTCAAGAGACACGGATTCTCCCTTCTCGGGTCCCTGTGGGACGACCATGCGGGCAACCACACCTCATGCAGGTGATGGTGGCTGTAATAGGCTCAGCGGGGTGGAGGTTTGGAGTCTAGTTCAAACAGGTCGAAGGTCTGTGACAGGAGCAGTTGTTGTCACTGAGTAAGGTCTTCTTAGTCTCCATTGTGTGAACAGACGTCACAGTTTCACATCTCCCTTGGTTAACTCAGCCCTGGTGTGCAGAGCACACTGGAGCTAACAGGACAAAGAGACGCTGCTCTAGCTGCCTCTTATTCCGGACTGATCCCTCTGTCTCTCTCTGCTCCAGAAGGACCAAGTAACAAGGGCTTACTCTGTAGCCTAGGCTGATCTCCATCTCCACATCCTCCTGCCTCAACCTGCCAGGTACTGGGATTATTGGGAGGGGGTGACCAGCAAGCCCTATTCCTAATCAGAGTGTGAACTGCGTCCAGAGATGGGTTTGTAACTTCTGGTTCACACTATTGGAGCTCAGCTGCTTACTGCATTAACGCCAGTCCAAATTTGGAGAGCATCCACCGGGTGTGTTCCCCAGCCGTCAGGGTTCCCTCTTATTCATGTGAGTGGCATTCACAGGTCTTCAGAATAAAAGCAAGTGACAAAGAGAGGCAAAGTAAGATGTCGGGCAACCAGCATGGGGCTGAGGTACAAGGAAACCTCTGGGAGTGGAGGCGTGCGTAAAAAACCTCAAAGAGGGCTATGGGTAGGTCTCTAGCAGCATTGTGGTGTGCCCTGAAATTTTAGGTTAACTCAGGGAAACTGATATTCCAGTGGTGTGCTGTACAAATATTGTCAGGACCCCCTCCATGCTAATGCCCTCCAGAATGTGGATGTCAAACCTGACATCTCTGGGCATCCCCAGGAACAGCCTGTATCACCCTGACCTGAAATGTGTGTTATCTATGAGAAACCTTAGGCCTTGTCTGAACTGAGAGTCAGCCATGCAGATCCCACCAAAGCTTGCTGGGAGTTGTCACTCAGTCCAGAAAGCCCTGAACTTGAGCAGAGCCCAGATAGGAGCCCTGCCTTCCCCACCTCCGGCCCCTCGGGCTCTTAGAGAGGCCTCTTCCCAGACCTACCAGGGGGACCTAGCTGAATACCTGCCTGTCATTCCCTGATTGTCATGGTCACATTACTCCCTCATATTGGCGTGACATACTCCCAAAGTGGCATGAAACCTCACCAGGTGTCTCTTGAGCCACCAGGGACTCATAAAGCCATCTGACCAGCCTGGAAACAGAGACTGGAGCTTCGTGCAACCTCAGATCCCTGCAGAGTTCTCTTCTTCTCTCTTCTCTTTTCAGCCTCCCATCTAAATCCTTTACTAAGAAACTCTTTACCCTTTTAAGAACCTGGCATACATTGTATCCCCTGCTCAAGGCCTGAGCCAGTCTTTCAGAAAAGGCAAGCAAGAGTCCATAGACAGCCATCAGTTGACTTCCCATCACCATTGTGCCTTAATTGAACTTATTTATGTGGGGCAAGACCACTGCCATCAGTTTTCGTTATTAACTGCTCATCCACTTAGGCCTGTGAATGGCCTTCTTGGGCAGTTTTGGATGTGATTATCTGCTACTGCCCGGGACACCAATTCTTTTCATGGAATATGAGGAATAGAAGAAAATAGGAGTGTTGGACTCTGGTTGAGCATCTAGAAATGAATCTCGCTTGCTCCCTAAGCATTGCCATTCCGAATGCCAAGAGCTAAGAGCTGGATCCCACTGTTGCAGAATCCAAAACAAAGCCGGAAGGAGGGGTTGCCTTTCCAGCCGTGCTTGAACAGCTTGGGGGATGATGCAGTAGCCCGGAGCAGTGGCTATCTGCAGAAGAAAAGCAATCTGTCTGGACCCTAAGGATAACAGGCAAAGCCAGCTGCAAACATCTGCCAGCATGCTGGCTGAGGAAGCAGAACTCAGGTGAGCTCTGAGCCCATAAGCTGTTCAGCTGCTATCAAAGGAGGCTGGCTGCGGGTGCAGGCGTCCACCTGAGGAGTGGATGTTAACAGTAGCTGTCCTGTTCTGGGCCCTGGCCTTGGCATCCTAGACTGGGGGGGCCCTTAACGTCAGCTTCCTTGTTCCCAACAGCTATCCCCACTCTAAACTTTGCTCACCGAGTGTCCGCATGCATGTGGAGTTGGCATTAAAAATAGACTTCTACATTTGATCACAAGCCAGGTCGGTGACAGACACAGACCATGGACAATGATCCGGAATTGATGGTGCACATAACCAACAGAAAAAGAGGCAGGTGGCAGAGAGTGACATTTTTAATGAAAGATAAATTAATTTGAAGAGAAGCCAGACAGAGGGGAGATAGGAGAGGGGCTGATATCCTAACAGAGAGTAGCCTGTACACCGGTCCTGACATAGGGCAAACCTTAGTACCTTCAAAGAACAAATGAAAGACCTGTGGATCCAAAGTGGGTTTCTAGGCTGGCAGCACTATTAGAACACAAGAACAGCCTAGAAGTGGGCATGGTTAGGTCTACCCTTTGCTTACTGAGTCAGACTCTTCGTGTGGGATCAGGCTTTGAAGACCACTGCACTTTCTCTAATTTGCCTGAGGAGAGTTAGAGAGAGCCAAGGGAAGCCAGCAGAGCAGCAATAACAAGTTTGAATTGAATTGATTGGTGTGTGTGTGTGTGTGTGTGTGTGTGTGTGTGTGTGTGTGTATGTATGGGTGGGGGCATGTATGTGCACATGTATGTGTGTTTGTGTGTGTATGTGCACATGTGGGGGACATGTGTGTGTATGTGCACATGTGAGGGACATGCGTGTGCTTATGTGTGTGTATGTGTGTGCTTGTGTGTGTATGTGTGTGTGCATGTATGTTTATGTGTGTGTATGTTTGTGTACATGTGGGGAGTGTGTGTTTGTGTGTGTGTGTGTGTATGTGTGTGTGTGTGTGTGTGTGTGTGTGTGTGTGTGTGTGTGTGAAAGTCCCAGGGATCCTCCTGTCTCTGCTTTCCTAGTGTTGAGATTACAGGCATGTGTCATCATGTCAAGCTTTATATATGCACTGGGACCCAAGATCAGGTATTCATGCTTATTTGTATGCCAGCTACTCTACTGGCTAAGCCACCTCCTCAGCACAGTTAGCACTGTGGTGCAATTGGAAAGCCCTTACACACCGTGATACAGTTTTTACTTTAAAAATATTTATAGCTACTACTTGGAGTGAAGATAGCATGTGCCACGGAAGGGAAAAGGCCAGCTGGGGCTCAGTCACCTCCCTAGCCCTCTTGACCCTCCGTAGGTGTGCAGTAAACTTGAAATCTTTTGAGCATGTGTCTCTTACACTATGAGCATATCCCACCCCCTGCATCTCTTCTGTTCATCTCAATCGTTCCCCCAGACATTTTCATTTTTATATACCACACATGACTTCTTATATTATAAAATTATAATTATAAAATATTATAAAAGTACAAAATATTAGAAGCACGAACAAGAGAAAACATGGCACCTGTCCTCCCAAGACTGGCTTAATTTGCTTAATAAGATTCTCTTCAGTTGCTTCTCTGTTCCTATAAACAGGATAACTTCATTCTTCTTCAGGGATGAAAATACTTGCTGTATGTATGCACCACATTCTATACATATGTACCCCACTCTCCTTATCCAGTGCCCTGCTAATGGACAGTAGCTTGACTCCGTAATGTGAGTGTCCTGCATTATATGCAGGAAATGTCGATGTGCAAGTATTTGTGTGGCCTGTTGATCTGGATCTCAGGAGCGCTATAGCGGGGTCATTGGACAGATCTATGTGGGTTGTTTGTTTGTTCCACAGTGGCTGGAGTTGTTCACATTCCTGCCAACAGTGTACAGTGGCTCCTTTTTGCCCTCATCACTGACAGTATTTGTGGCTACCATTTCGATGACTGCCACTCTGACTGAGGCGAGGCGGGATCTCAGTGTGTTTTGGTCTGGATTTATCTGACAGCAAGGGAGGTAGGACATCTTCTCACGTGTTTGTTTGTTATGGTTTGTATTTTGTCTTTGCACCCATTTGTTTTCTTTTAATTTTTAACTTTTTCTGGTAATCCTGGGGATCTAACTCAGACTCTCGCACATGTGAGACCAAGCACGTTGCCACTCAACTGCACATCTGGCCTAGGTCAATATGGCTTGGTAGAAGAACCACAGTTCAGAGCATTTGGGGATGCCCCAGCACTCTGTGAATTTCATTCATGGTGACTGTCAGCATTCTGTACAGTCCCGAGAATGATCCGTGCTCCCCAGGCTCTCTTTGGGAGTGATTATGAAGTCACACAGGTAAAACAAGTAATGGTGAGTAGCCAATAGAGAGAGGTGGCAGGTGGACATGGTGATGGCTAACCATGGGTGTCAGCTTTGACACCTGGGAGGAGGGGACCTTAACTGATAAATTGTCTTTATCGTATTGACCTGTGGGCGTGCGTATGGGGTATTTTCTTGATTGTCAGTTGAGTAAGAAAGACTGCAGAAGGTGCCATCCCAAGGCAGGAAGCCTAGGCTATAAAAGAGAGGAGGAGGCAGCAAGCAGTATTATTAAGAAGTGGCTTCTGCCCTAAGTTTTCTCCTTGAGTTCCTGTTTAACCATCCCTTCATGGTGGACCATAACTTTTTACATAAAGCAAATATTTTCTTCCCCAATAAGCTTTTGGTCTTGATGTTACCCTAGCCACAGAAAGCAAACTAGAACAGATATCAAAACATCATCAAAGCAGGGGTCCAGAGCATCCAGAAGAGAGGATTGGATTAGCCCAGTTGTGAAAGCAAACCAAAGGCAAAGGTTGACTGTGGAAGCCTGTCTGAGGCAGCCAGCTGGAGTTCTCGCTCAAGAGTCCTGGGCAGAGCAGGGCTGAGTGTTTCCTTAGGTAAAAGCTGCCAAGTATAAGATCAGTAACAGCAACGAGAGGTATCAGTTATCATCAAACTGGTGCTCACAACCAGCAGAAAGCCAGTTAGGGAGGCTGAGTCATTGACGGAGTTCCTGAGAACTCCCCATTGATGAGCTTCTGGCTTGCTGTTCCCACTAGAGGTATTTCTGTACTTTGGAATAAACAATAACTTCAGTTAGAAACCATTCACCTTCTCGCTGTTCTGGAGGAGGCACCATGGTGTTTTTTAATACTATCAGCGTGAGGCTGTTCGGTTTTCTTTTCTTTTCTTTTCCTTTTTTAGTAAGGGCGATAGCTTGTCCTAGGACAGTGAGTGTTGGAGGCAAGACAAGCCTTCCTCTCTCCCAGAGTCTACTTCATCAAGCACAAATAGCACCTGATAATTTAGTAATATGACATACACCACACTTAAATATTAAATGAACTGGGCATAATGATTGATGTCTCTCATGCTCTTCTCTAACTTCTCCGAGGCACCAAGTGCAACGCCCAGCCTCACATGGCCTCAGGGAATATACTCAGTTAAGTGGACAGTGGAGTTCAACCCTAGCATCAGAGTGAGTGGGCTCTGTTGCCACTGTAGCTTACAGAAGATGAACCAGGACAAGAGTAAGAAAGCTGTCTTGGCACCTCGAGTCTGGAATCCCATCCTACTCTCTCCAGGACTCACGTTGCCCTTCTTCTTGCGTCTTGTTACCTTTGTGCTATTTAAGAAGACCTGTCAGTGGGACTCCAGGGTAATGTCTGCATCAGGAGACGGTCCCTTTGTGTATTTCACTGGAGCCCATTATATCAGAAGGCCAGTAGAGTTTGGCCAGCTCAGTTGCCATGGTATTTGACCTGTAGAAGGCAGAGCGTCCTTCCAGGCTGACTGAAGCCTGAGTGTGCATATTCATTGCGGGGCTGGCCCTGGAAAGGGGGAGGGAAGGAAGCCAAGTCAGGTAGCCGTGGCTGTTGGCTGTGTCTGCACCTCAGAGTCTATGACCCTGAGCATGGGGTCCTGTGTGCAGGACACATTCCTTTCCTCTCTTCCTCCCAATCAGGTGAGAATTCAGCTCTGAGGAAAAAAAATCAAAGGGCTTGGGTTTTGCAGCTGGCAAGAGATGAGTTAAAGGGCGTCCACTAAAGGGCACTGGGGCTGTCCTGGTTATGCCTGGGGTGCTCCCTCACACCATCTTCAGGTGTAGCAGGCATCTGAGGAGCACTACTGTGAGCCAGGCCACATGCTAGGTCTACACACCGTTTCCTTACTCCCTGAGCAGTCTCTGAAACTGGGATAATGACTGATCACCCTGGAAAGCCTTTGTGTGGAAGAGCAGAAAAGCAGCCCTGATGGACAGAATCACCAAAGCTTGGGAGCAAACAGACGCCACGTCCAACTTCCCAGGTGGCAGGGTCTCAGATGGGACTGGAGCCTGGGTCTCTGTCTCCACAGATCACCGCCTCTGCCCCACTCCATGTTCTTCCCTAGGCTTCGTCTCCTAGGCTGGCTTAGCTGCCCCTTCCCACGGTGCATTCTACTTTATATTAAACAGGAGGGGGAGAAGTTCCAAAGCCAAGCCATCCCTTTGACCCACCATCCTCCCCCATCTCCCCTCCCTTAAAGGACTCAGTTCTGAACATTTCTTTAGGTGCTTCTCAGCTGTTCGATATTCCTCAGTTGAGAATTCTTTGTTAGCTCTGTAGCTGATCTTGATATAGCTGTCTCCTGAGAGGCTCTGCCAGAGCATGACAAATACAGGGGCAGATGCTTGCAGCCAACCATTGAACTGAGAACGGGGTCCCCAATGGAGGAGTTAGGGGAAGGACTGGAGGAGCTCAAGGGGTTTGCAACGCCATAAGAACAACAATATCAACAAACCAGAGCTCCCAGAACTTCCAGGGACTAAACCACCATCCCACAAAAACACAGGGATGGACCTTTGGCTCCATCCACATATGTAGCAAAGGATGGCCTTGTTGGGCATCAGTGGGAGGAGAGGCCCTTGGTCCTGTCAAGGCTCAATGCCCCAGTGTAGGGGAATGTCAGGGTGTGGAGGGGGGAGGGAATGGGGGGTGGGTGAGGAAGCAGCACCTTCATAGAAGCAGGAGGAAGAAGGATGGGATAGCAGGTTTCTGGAGGAGAAACTGGGAAAGGGGATAACATTTAAAATGTAAATAAAAATATCCAATAAAAGAAAAAAAAGGACTCAATTCTTCTCCAATGTGTCTTTAAAGAGGGGAGAGATCAGCTGACTTCTTAAGACCTTTCATTTACCTAAAAATACTCACTGAGTTTTCACTTTGTACCACTCACCGTCTAAGGCTCTGGGATTAGACAGGAAGTGAGACTTGCTGTTTTCTACTCTAGGCACTGAGGGCTACAAAATCCATGAACAAAACTGAGACAAGAAGAGAAGGAAGAGACTTGCAACACTGTGAGGGGGGGCGATGTTAAACACTGCTGAGAAACCAGAAGACAGAGACAGAAAGTGCCAGTGTGGCAGGCCACTTCCAGCTAGGTGCTCAAGAGACTCACACTTGGAAGGGACTTGGAGGCCAGAGAGAGCCTGCTATGAAGGCCTGAGACTAGTATGTAAATTAGAAGCAATAGCAAGTACAGTTGCTGGGAAGCAGAAGAAACCAGCCTGCTGAGGGTAAAAGAGGGAAGCCCAGGATGACTGGGGAAAGTGACCCAGGAGAGGCAAAGCATAGTCCCAGAGGCCCTGATTGGCTGTGGTGAGGAGTTCAAGCTTATGCTAATTCAGATACAAAGCCGAAAGACCAGTCAAGCTGGGAACAGCACCTGTGGCCTCCTATAGTTTAAAGGTGACCTGAAGGGTGAACTCCGGGAGGCAGGGATAAGGGACACAAAGTCCACCCCTCCACACTCTTGTCCTCCCAGCTCCCACCTGCCATTGCAGGAGGTGCTGGCCTGGGGTGCAACAGGTCCATGAAGAGAACCTGTCACCAGTCCTGGGGCAGGACTGTCCTGGATAGGGAAGGGCAGGCCTGTGTGTGAGAAGGAATTTCACAGACCAGCTAGGGACTAGTGTTCACCCTTGGATTAGACAGTTTCATGATCTCTGAACAGCTTAAGAGGAAGGATTTAATTGGGAGCGTGGTGTCAGAGGTATCAGTCCATCCAGGCAGAAGAGTATGGTGAAACAGAGCACTTCACACCCCAACGGCCACCCCCGACGGCCAGGAAGCAGGGAGAAAGTAACAGGAATGGGCCAGGGAGAGTATGTCCCTAAGAACCTCCCTCCGAAGAAGGCCCTTCCTTCCACGAAGTTCCTCCTCCTAAAGTTTTCTAAACTTCTTAAACTGGACCACCTTCTGAGGACCAAACTTTCAATACACCAGGCTTGGGGGATGCTTCCTATCTAAACTTTAACAACCCCAATTAACAATCACAATGGCTTGAAGAGGGTGGGTCTCAGGGCATGGCCATGACATGCTTTGCGGGTGCACTTGTAGTTACAGAAAATATAGAATTCTCCTCTCATGGCCCTCTTCATGCTGCCCTTCCCTCCTCTGATGCCATACCTCTACCTGGGCCCTCTCCACATGCTGGTTGTTCTCCCTTCCAGGCCCTCTGGCTGCTGCCTATCCCTTCTCTGGCCTCTCGGCCCCGTCTCTCTCCCTACGCAGCAGGCTGTTGTGTGCCAGCACCTGTGTGCTAGGCATTCTCCTCACTTGGGTCCCCAAGCCCAGCCAGATAAGAGCATCTGGGAGGCGGCAGCTCCCTTGGCTGCAGGACTTGCAGTGGCCTTTTGGACAGGTGCCCAGAGCTGACAACCAGTGTGGCTCCTGTCCTGTTCTGTCACCACCCAGTGACACAGCACAGGCAGCACATGGGCTGGGCACCAGCCAGCTGACACTGCCCCCCAGGGACCCATGCCCCTCATGTCTGAAAATGTGAGGTGGGGGTCATCTGCGGAAGATTTGGCAGCTTATTCGGGAACGTGGCATGGCTCCCTGACTCCCGCCGATCACAGTCATAGGAGCATAAATTCTGACTGCCCTGACTTCCCGTCTGGAAGATCCAAGCATCTTACCTTTAAGTTTCTTAATAAAGCCTTCATAGTCTTTACCATGACCTTCATTTTATAGGTCAGGAGGTCAAGGCACTGAGAGGCCACCATGTCCAGTCCCACTAGCTGTGAAAGGTGGAGTTGGGATTTGAGCAAAGAGTCCCTGAGCACAGGGCCAAGGCAGCAATCTGTACCTAAGAACTAGCACGAAGCCCCAACTGCTCTCTGGCCAGAGGTGCCCTGCGATTTCTAGAATGCTGCCCCACTTCCTACAAGAGGCTATTCCGGGCTGGGGGCAGGTGGCTAGAGAGCTCAGCTCTAACCATGAGATGGGCACGTGGGTTGGGGAACCACACCTAATCTACTGACCCCACCCACTACGTGACTGTGTGAGATGACACAGTAACAGACAGCACGGGGTGGCTAGCGATGAAAGACAAGGGGGCAAAGAAAGGGGGGTATTTACTGCTTGGGCCCTCAGGGACCCTCAAGAGACCAAATTTCATGTTTAAAGCAGATAAGAGCTGCCTTGGCTGTAGCTTCCAGTGCAAAGACTTCTCATTTGCGCCACAGACACCAACCCAAGCTGACGGTGGCATAAAGTACTGGCTTCTGGCCAGGTTTTGTGCGGTGCTGCGGAATCAAACGCAGGGTTTTGTGTGTGCTTGGCAATCACTCCATTCAGTGAACTCCAACTGCAGACTCAAGCTTCCTTTACCTGAGGGTTGTTTTTTTTAACCTAGAAAACAGGATAGAAATCCGAATCCACACAGGAGCGTGGCTTGGAAGCCCCATTACAAAACAGCTTGTGAAGCTAATACTTAAGTGATACTAGATTCTTTCCTCTTTCTTCCCCTTTTCCGTAATCCAGGGGTCAGATAACAGTGCGAGGCTGTCTGAGAGAGCGCATGCTGACTTCGCAAGAATACAGGGTCAAATACAGATTTGAGCATCTCTGTGCCTCGGGGCCAAGCCAGGTACTCTTGGAGCCACTCCTCTCACCTGAAGAACTTCATTACAATGCCACTTTACCTGCTCAGCATGTGGCATATAGTGTGCCCTCTCCCCAAAAAAGAGTTACTAGAAAAATCATCATTTAAAAATGTCGTTGGGGGTCGGCAGGATGCCTCCTCAGGTTCAGGCACTGCTGCCCAGCCTGAGGACCCATTTGAGTCCTGGGAGCACATGGTTTAATGAGAGAACAAACTCCTGCAAGTTGTCATTTGTGTTCCATGTGCACTCTGTAGCACACGCATAGCCCTCTCACACACAATAGAAAGGTGAGCTGGGCGTGCTGGCACACGCTTTTAATCCCAGCACTCAGGAGGCAGAGGCAGGCAGATCTCTGGGAGTTCAAGGCCACCCTGATCTACGGAGTGAGTTCCAGGTCAGCTGGGGTGCTTATACAGAGAAACCCTGTTTCAGAGAAGAAGGAGGAGAAGGAGAAGGAGAAGGAGAAGGAGAAGGAGAAGGAGAAGGAGAAGGAGAAGGAGAAGGAGAAGGAGAAGGAGAAGGAGGAGAGGAGGAGGAAGAGGAGGAAGAGGAACAGGAAAAAAGTGACTAAAAAAATGTCCTTTGACATACCATATAATGAATGCCTTGTTTGGCCCTCAGGGAGGCTCCCCTTATGTGGCAAGTTAGTTCCTGTCGTCCTCTTTTTTTTTCCCTAAAGGACACAGAGAGTGGAGAATTATAGCACACTGAAGACAGGCTTCAGACTTTTGGGCCCTTAGCCTTCAATGAAAGTCTGACTTCTCAGGGGGCGATGATTAGCACAGAAGCGGGATTACAGGATTCAGGTACCCTGGCTGCAATTCTTTACCAGCACCTTCCTGTGGCTGGTCTCCTTAGTGGAAAGCTACCCACTGTCAGCTGCGATGCTAAGTAAATCCTGAGAAACCTGAAACCGTGGCATTTACATTTACATCGGAGCTCAGCATCCCTAGGAGAGACCCTCTTCTGACCCACAAAGGACTCAGCCCTGACTCACTTGCCCTCCCACTGGCCTTGGTTAGCACCCCTCCAGGAGAGCTTTCCAGTGTCCTGGCTGTCATCACAGCCTCTAGGAAAGATGAACTGGAGTTAGTGCACCGGCACATGGCAAAGGGGAGGCCTGAGAATCACGGTTCACTTAGAATGACGAGCTTCAACAGCAGTAATGGTGGCAGCCTTTACGTAAGGGGGAAAAAAAAACATTTCAGAGGGGCTAACTTTTCCCCAGTCTCTGAGATTTCAAATAGTGAGGTTGGAATGACAAAGTCAATGGGCTTTCTGAAATACATTCGATATTTTACAGACACCATACTGGTCAGCCCAACTCATTCGGATTTGTGAGTTTTCACACAGGAGATGATGACCCACGAATGGGTCCTGAAATCATTTGGATGGGTGTGTCCATTATTTTCCTGCGGCTGAGATAAAACACAATGACCAAGGTAACTCATAGAGGAAAGTTTGGTTGGACCAGGAGGAATCCATGACGTCATAGTGGAGGTGGCAGATGGCAGGCATGTGCCTGGAGCAGCAGGCTGGTGGCTCACCTCTTTAACCACAGCACAAACCGTAGAGAGTGAACTAGAAATGATGAGGGTCCTTAAGCTCTCAAAGCCCCCACCTCATGGGGATACCTTCTCCAGCAAAGCCACACGTCCTAAACCTGGGGAGCGGGATGGAAGGGGGCACACTTAACTCAGATAACCACGGATGGGCTGAATCCGACATCTAAAAAACATACAGATCAAAATGACGGGGAACGTAATCAGAGAGCAAATACTACAGAGCATTCAGAGAGGCAAAGAAAGGCATGCTACCCATTCCTAGGACTGAGTCTGAGCGTAGATGTGAGTACTACTTTGAGGAAAAAAGAAACAATTTTAAAAACTGTGTGTGGGAGGGGAGTGCATGTGCGTGACCCCTGTGTAGGTCAGAAGACGGTGTTGGATCCCCTGGAGCTGAAGATGGTTATGAGCCACCTCCTATGGGTGCTGGAACCCCAAACTGAGTCCTCTGTCAGAGCAGTGAGCTCCATTAACTGCTGAGCCCTCTCTCCAGCCCCCAGCTTTGATTTTTTTTTTTTTTTAAGTCTTACACTGGGAATCATCAACAAGGTTTGAAAGCCACGGTGATAATTCATGGTTCTCAGATCCGAGTGTACAGCAGAGATATCCACCAAGCCTGTCGGAGCACAGAGGCTGACCATCCCTGGAGCTCCTGTAGAATGGTGGTTACTTTCTCATTGCTGTGGACAGAAACACTTAAGGGAGGAAAAGTTCAGTTTTCCTCATGACTTCGGAGGTCCATGCTTCTTCACTCTTACCTGCCTAGGCAGACCATTGTGCTATGGGAAAGAGCAATAAAAAGAAAGTTTCCCTTCTGGCCTAGTGGGGAAGGGGGAGGGAGCGGGGAGGGAGAGGGGGAGAGAGGGAAAAAGAGAGGCACAGAAGCTGAGACAGCTGACACAACCCTCAAAGACATACCCCCAGGGACCTACTTCTTCAAGCCAAACCCCACCTCCTAAAGTTTGCACAGCCTCCCAACACAGTGCCACCAGCTAGAGACCAAGCACGTCACACACACACACACACACACACACACACACACACACACACACACACACACACGTAAGCCTGTGGCGGACACATTGTGCTCAAGCTGTAACAGTCAGTCTGCACAGGGCCCACAAGCACTTAGGTGATCCTAATGCAACCAGTCCCAGATCTCATGGCAAACCGCTGGGCTGGTCCCCCTGCCTCATCACAGATGAGGCTGAGATTCAGAAAGGGAGACGCTCATCACCCTCCACAGCTGCTACGACTGAGAGCTAGGAGGCAGGCCCAATCTGTCTGACTCCAAAACTCCAAACCTCGCTGTGCTTTCTTTGGTGTCTGGAATAATCTGTCTCTAATGAGTGCATCTGGCAACTATTCCTCACTGTGTATTTTGTGCAAAAAAAAAAAAAAAAAAAAAACCCAAAAAAACTGCATTTTGTCTTAAAATCACATTCAGACGGAGATAAGGACAATTGGTACTTACGAGCCAAAGCCCCTTATGTTGATAATACTCTAGCACTCAGGGTGCTGAGTGGGATGCGGATCAGACCACGTCTGAGCTGTGTGGCCTAGAGGCGGGACCAGGCAGAAGACTCCTCCACCCGGAGGTGGCTTCATTCTCCTCCCTACAGAAGCCTCCATGCTTGCCTGTCGGCCGGACTCTTGCTGCATGCGTGACTTGGTGTCGGGAGGACAGTAGGGCCGGGAGAAAGCCCCGGGATCCGGGCATGCGTCAGTTCTGTCCCTAGAAGGGTGGCAGTACAGGCTTCCTAAACTGGGACACTGAGGACAGAAGAGCAGTGCTTCAGGACAGACAGACTGGGCACATCCTAGGTCCAGGTCCACTGTTCTGTAATCTAAAACTGTATCCAACTTTCTCAAGTCATGTATGTCACCTTTTGGGGTTTTTGTTTGTTTGTTTGTTTGTTTGTTTACATTTATTTATTTGCTTGCTTATGTGTGCATGTGCAAATACGACTTGCAAGAGTTGGTTTTCTCCTTTCACCATGTGGTTTCCGGGATTCAGCTCAGGTCTTCATGCTTGCCAACGAGGGCCTTTATCCACTGGGCAATCTCACGGCGGCCCAGAGGTCATCTTTCATAGAAGACTCAAAATACCTCTAATTTTAGGACTTTTCTGAGTATTTGGTAATACGTGCAAACACTGGAGCATGGTACTTGGTACTCGGTGTCATAGAAATTGTACTATGATGTAGGGAGCCATTCTGAGCTATACAGTCACAAAGGATATGGGGAACGGGTGTGGCGGCAGTCCCAAGATGTCGCCCGGGCGTCTCATGACTGGCACCTGACTTCCTCACACACCTGAAACTAGCCACATCCATTGTGAGAGCTGCGCAGGCGCACCATGACGCAAGATCAGGCCATGTGACATGGACCTATGAACTGAGATTACACAGTCTGGACGGAGGAGGCGGAGTTGAGGGAGGATATAAGGGAGTGTGCTTGGGGGCTGGGAGGATGAAGAAAAAAAGAAAGGAAAGAGAGGAAGGGAAGAAAAGAGAGATTGTTGCTTGCATGCAGAAAGAAAGGTTCCTGAATAAACGGCTTTGAGAAGAACGTCGTGGTGTCGCTCCTTTCTGCGGGACGGAGACGGAGACGACACTGTGAGCCCATCCACTCATAGCCTTTACTAAGTACTGTGGTGTTTTGGATGCCACACTGTGTGCACCAGCTCATGGCTGACTGCTCCACTGAGACACCTTGTGCGTGCATATGGAGGAAGCTAAGCCCAGTTTGCTCCCTCTTGCGTAGAGAGTGGGACCCAGAAATAGACAATTTCTTGAGTGTGTGTTCAATGCCGCAATGGGGGACAACAGAGGCCCCCTGGGAGCCAGAGGATGGCCGCCGAATTCCCTGAAAAGGCACCGATAAATAAAGCTTCCAGGAAGAGCTGAACAAACAGCAGGTCACAAGGTTTAAAGGAGGAGTGGAGACTAAGAGAAAGATAGCCTAGGTTAGGAAGGAGCGCAGAGATAGAAGATTCCAGAAGCAAAAGGGGGAAAGAACTTCTGAGGATTGTTGTAAGGAAGACTAGGGGGAAAGAAACAGCAAGGCTTCAGGAGGAAGGGGAGACAAGTTTGGGATGTCCTTCCATGAGTGTGGCCCTGAGAACAGGCAGGGACTGGTCCAGCTTACACAGCACCACAGAAAGCCCAACAGAGGAGAATTCACCTGGAGAAAAAGGCCAACAGGCAAGCGGTACTCTTCCTCCCTGTGAAGTGTCTGAATCTGGAGAAAGGTCGGCAGCCTAAGGCAGGCCTTTTGCCTTTTAGCTGTACTGTCCGAGTCCCCAAGGGCCAAGCCCCAAACCTGATTAACACTGGGCCAAATTGGCCCAGAGCACCCATTTCTATCCTAGGCTGGCTGCAGGCTACATTCTAATGGGATTGTTTGTGGGAGAAAAATAACGTCCTTTTCTCTGAGCCTGGGCTTCCACGGCTACCACAAGAGGTTGGTGCCCCAGACAACATTTAAGGCTACACTCTTGGGAGTGATTGGCTTTGAATTTCTCTTGTAGAAAATAAGCTCTAGAGTGAAGGGCAAATGAGGGAAATGAAAGTGGATGAAAGAGTGTGCCTGGGATGGTACAGAAACTGAACCTTCAGAATGCTGGCTGTAGTGAGTAGCTGTACACTCTGGGACGTGGGAAAGGCCCTTCCTCTCCCTGGCCCTTGGCTTTCTCGTCTGTGGAGGAGGAGGTGGAAACTCTGTAACAGTCCTTGCTCAGATTGCCAGTTTGGGACAGTCCTGATTCACTGAACTGCTCTAGGAGAGTCCTGCTTGCTTCTTTGAAGGTCCAATTTGCAGTGACCTAAGCTCAGAGAACCATGTGTGTATCTTCTCCTCACTGAGTCAACACTGGTGGTAAGGTCAATGTGCTTCTGATTGCCCAAAGATGGGGGAGCCCCCTGATGGAAGCGAGGTCAGTGCTGCTGTGCCAGCTACGAGTTTATCACTGCTTCTATTTCAAGATGTACTCAAGTCCATGGAATCAAAGAGTTTAAGGGTTTTTTATAGGAGAATATCTGTAGGTTAAGTAACCATTATCTCCCTACCAGATTTTAATCATTCCAACCATTATTAAATAAATCTATTTTTAATTAATCAGCTTTTTAAAAACCCCTCTCTGTGCTCTCGGAATTATTAGAAAGTCTAAGAGATGAAATTGAACTTTTGTGTTCGGGAAAGCTGGAAGGGATGGTGACTTGAGTGACAGGCAGCAATTGGGAGAGAAGGTGGTCAAATCAAACGTCCAGTGGGAGCCCAAGAACGGCTGCTGACATCACATAAGGCGTACTCACCAGAGGGGCCGCTTTGGGCCGTTTAAACCTGATGTCCCCTGTTGTTAAAGACAATAATGTAGGTACATCTCAATCATACAGTAAGGGAAGCTGGGCTTAATTAATCAGTGGTAGGGCCTAATCTAAACCCTGTGGCCTGATTCCTTTAATTATCCCGACACCTCCAAATTAGAAATTATCTTATTTAATTGGATGAATCCAGAAGGGTAAGAGTAGAGAGGAGGCCAATGGGGAGTGCTGACCTGAGAGGAGTGTCCTGCCTGCCCCTGAAGTGTGTGCCGTTTCCTGAAGAGAAACCCGAAGACACATGCGGATGCACTTCATCACAATGCAGTCCACGACAGACAATTATTTAGCTGAATTTCTTCTTC
The DNA here is from genome assembly GCF_021556685.1 of Rattus norvegicus. Classification (NCBI taxonomy): domain Eukaryota; kingdom Metazoa; phylum Chordata; class Mammalia; order Rodentia; family Muridae; genus Rattus; species Rattus norvegicus. The sequence continues at coordinate 109,946,543 of NC_141534.1, forward strand.
TGCAAGAGTGGGGAGAATGGTGGTGAGGTTGGCGCTGGTCTTAGCTTGCCCATCTTGCAGCCACACACCAGGTGGCAAGGCAGACATCACAGGCTGATGAGCCAACATGCCAGGTTCAGATATATCATTTCTCTGTTCTTGTGGGGTTTCCCTCCTGCTACTCCAGTGCAGAAACACCATGCATCTGTCCGCAGTCCCCCACTTCTACCAAACTGTAGTTGGGCTCATCTCTGAGATGTGGCTGGTGGTGACACACTCAGGAAAGGTCACCTCCTGTGTAGGACCAATGGCAGACTAGTCTCTCCTTGCTCTTCTTTCTGAAAGGCTGGGAAGGGTTAAGAGGTGAGTAAGTGCGGAAGTAGCTCAGAGCAAGACGGTCCTCTCATGGAACTCGTCCCAGACTATGAACTGCTTATGGAGTACAGAGATGTTCCAGAAAACCACTCGTTCCCTGACATCATGCTTTGGCTTTCTGGATGCAGCCTACTGATGCTTGTTTGGTCTATAGTTACACAGAGCCCTGGAGGGAGCCAAGTATGAGATCTCTCAATGAGCCAGGGGGAAGGACTGGTGGGCTCTGAGGACAGGTGTTGTTGATAGACACGGGTTGGGAGTGGGTAAGGGGTGTCCATGGATGTCTAGCAAGGCAGAGATTGGCCTTAGCCATGCTTTCCCCCAACCCCTAATTATGAAAGTTACTTTGTAATTTTAAAGAGAACAGAGAAAATAGAGACAATTGCTGTGCCAGCCGTTTGTCTCATGCCTGTGACAAAAAATAACTTCAAGAAGGATGGGCTCATATTGACTGGAGGTTTAAGAAGTAACATAGTCTATCGGGTGTGGAGGTTGTCAGGGGAATACAAGAGCAGGAGGCAAATGGTTGGACTGTATCAGTCAGGAAGCAGGGAGATGAATTCTGGGGTTCATGCTTTCTCCTTGTTACTCAGTCCAGGACCCCAGCCGCAGCAGGGCACACCCACGCCTAGAGTGAGAAGCCTCCTCAGTTAAGCCTTTTTGGAAACTCTTACAGATAACTCCCAGAGGTGGGTTTCTACAGAGATTCTAATCTAGTCAGATTGACCAATCAATCTTCACAACTCCACCCTTCATCAACCTGACACCCAAACATATCACCTTAAATCCTGACATTGCACCTCTGACCTAGAAAGTCTCATTTTCATCTCATAAAGAAAAATACACTCAGTCCATTACTGAAAAATCTCTAAAGCCTTCAGCAGTCTCAGCACTGCCCGAAAGTCCTGGGTCTCTTCTGAGACGCAGGGCCATCTCCTACCTGCAAGGTCTGGTACAGCAACAGGTAAGCTATACACTTCCAATGTGCTATGGCATAGACGGGACAACTCTCTTATTTACAGTTTTTTTTTAATTCTTCTCTCATATATTACATCCTGACTGATGTTAAAGGGAGGGAGACGGAAGGTCTCAAGGAGAGAGGGAAAGAGCGAGACTGAGATCCCATGAGCACACCACACACTGAACTTTGGGGGCTCTGTAACACACAGGGCTTGTGCTGAAATCATGCGGGCTCCAACAGTCTCGGGAAGCCAGACCCTCCAGCTTGACCACTGCAGCACACTCAGCCTCTCTCTTGAGCCAGGTCTACTCCATGCCCGTGCTTTTGCTGATGGATGTCCCGTCCATCATCCCGGCATCTGTCTTTCCTTTGTCTCCATCAGGACTTAGGCTTCACCTACACAGCTTCACATATCCCCTCACTGCAATCTCTTTCTTTTTTATAATTATTCAAATGCTTATGAATAAATATATATTGTTGATGCATATGTAGCAACAATAATTTTTAAAAGGAAGCCATGTATTTGAGAGGGAGAAGGGGTGGATGATGATACCAAAGTTCTTAGAGAGGAGAGGGGAGGAATGAGGCAAATACAGTGCACATATATGATCTGGATTTAAATAATCAGTTATTAAATAACTTGCTATATTACTGTGGAGCATTTTCCTTTGAATGAACAGCTTTACTATGCTAAGTATTACATTTAAATCGATAGAACCATCATATATCTATTCAGTAAAGCATGTTTCCTCTGTGGGATTACAGTAGCTTAACTGATAGGCCAAGCTGTTTTCAGTTTTTATAATAATATTTTAATGGTTTTATATGAACATCTCAGAATGTCTGGTCATTTCCTTAAGGGAGATTTCTAGAAGTGGGTTAAAATCCATGAGCTTAAAAAGAAAAAGCCACTTGAGATTTTTTTTTTCTTTAATTGATTTACATTCCAAAGGTTGCTCCCCTTTCCCACATAGCTTTTCAAGTTCATAGTTCAACCTTTAAGGGTTGAGGAAGATTAAATGGAAAGCCTCATCCAGGGCCACTCTTTCCAATGCTCCCTCAAGTTTTCAACGCTCCGGCTGGCGGTGCTGTTTGGCCTGGCTTTTGACGACGATATTTTATTTTAGGCAGTGTTTTGTCCACCTCATTTTAGATGGGGGAAGTTGCAATGCAAATGGGGTACACAGAGGACAGATCGAACATGATGTAAATGCAGTGATTTTGGAGACAAACAGCTGAGGTTTGAGTCCCCTGTTAAACAATGGACCTGTCAAATAAGAGAGGGGCAGTCTTAACGCACAGAATTGTCGGAAGTCCTCATGAGGATTAGATAAGTAAGATTGTGTCACCTCCCTGCCGTATGACATGCCATGTAAACTTGAAGTCATCTTTTCCCCAAGCGACCAGGAGCAACCTTCATGTAACTGTGACATCCAGGTCCTTTCTAGAAAGTCAACCATCACCTCACAAACTTTTGGCTGCTTCCTCAGCTCCAGTTTTGACCCCAAGGATGCCCATAAAGAGATGTAAGTAAAAACAAAACAAAACAAAACAAAACCAAAAAAACAAACAAACAAAGAAAGAAAAAACCCAGCTGAGACAAGACTCAGGATGACAGGGAATGACTCAGGAATCCTGAGGGTAGGTGGGGTAAGGTGAGGGATACAGACAGCCTGGGGAATAGAAGCTCAGCCCAGCTCTGGAAGAGCGTGCTTTCTCTTTTCCTCCCACAGATTAGAAAAACTCACCATTCCTAGAGATATACACCTCTCCCTGTCTAATGTTCTCTCCCCATTTTGTTTTGCACAGCAGTCCACCCCAGTGAGTTGCCCATAGTAGTCTGTGTCAGAGCATTGCAAGGAACCCTGTCTAAGAAAGGGAGTCTGTATGGGAGAGCAGCCGTGGAAGGATGAGGATGTGCACAGTCCCAGATGCTTGCCCACTCCTCATATCTGCTCAGAGAAAAGGCTTGCAGATGTGCCGAGCCAGGCTGGGCTCACAAGGCTGTAAGCTGAATACCAGCTGAACTAGGACCACATCAGGCTAGACCCACTAAGTTCTGCGTCCCACCAGACGTCACCCAGTGTAAAATAAAAATTGTGACTGCCGTGCACTGTGATGACCATTTTACTAAAAACACCAAACTGTGAGTGCCTCTGTGTGTGTGTGTGTGTGTGTGTGTGTGTGTGTGTGTGTGTGTGTGTGTGTGTAACCAATAGGAAACACACAGCTGGTAAATACTTGGCAAAGTGTTGGAAGCTGGGATGTGAGCCAGACTGCTTTCCGCCTTCATTGTGTTGAGTTGTCGATGTTTGTGGTGTTAGCTATGAAGCCAGACGTCACTGGGGCCAAGCAAGCATTCCACCACTGAGCTACATCCCTAGCCTCTGTTCTGATGTTTTTAAAATAATATATTCATAGATCATCTGTACAGTTCAGCTAGAAACCCACTGTCACTCTCGAGGCTAAACATCAAAGTCATGTCCTAAGCTTTGATCTCCAGAAGACAACCCTTGGTGCCATTTCCAGAGAGCTCCAGGCCTCGGGAAAATCCTCTGCCTCTCCAAGCCTCAGTTTCTCCATCAGTGAAAAGAGATCCAGGTCCCTGTCACGTGTTACAAAGTAGAAAGGAGGTAAACCTGACAACCTTGCTAGCTCAAGGTCACTCGGGAGTTGGGGAAGGAGGTGTCCTAAGTACCCAGCTTCCAGAAGACAACGCCTGGCTAGGCTTCCTGGACACTTGCCAGTCAGATAAACACCTGCTTCAGCAGGTCAGGCCGGCAGCTCTGTTGACAGCCATCTGGGTTAGCACAGAGAAGCAATGTCTGGGTTCCCCTGCTCACACCTGCATTTCCCAGGAGGAGGGCAGGGGTCTGTCCTGGACCTCTCTGGGTATTCTGGGATTTGGCGTGTGCTTCTGGGACACGAGCAGTGAGCCCCTGTAGCTGCTGGAGAGGTTTTGTGACACATCAAAGGGTCTGGGGTGGTTTTCCCCTCTCCTTTCCTTCCTTAGAGCTGGGAGGACAATGCTTTCCTTCTCAGTGAAAAGCAGCGGACCAGCAAGGCGGGCAATCATGCAATGCAAATAAAGGCTGCTTTTGAAGGCGGTGAAGGCGGGCCTGCTGAATTAAATTAACATGGCCCATAAATACAGAGGTTAAAAAAAAAGGGAAGCCGAGTGTTCACAGGCTTTTGTCCAGAGCAGAAATAATCACAGGACAATGGTCTATTTTGTTTGGATTACAGGCCCATGATATCACATTAGCCCGAGCCTGGCAATATTTATGTCAAGAACTGCTGTTTGTGAAACCCTGTTGTCCCAATTTATCCCTGCAGGGAATCCCTCAAAGCAAGGCAGGCTGGCCTGGGGAAACCTCTGCCCCCTGCTGACCAGCCATGGAGAAGAAAGGCCCAGAGGGTTGGAAGGAGGGAAGGTTGTAGTCCAGAGACAAGGGAAGGCACACGCATAAAATTCAGCCATAAAACAGAACAGATCTTCAAGAGGCAGGCTGTCACATCTGTCCGGCCTGCTTCTCTTGAGAAATAAAAATGCTAGCTGCATTCAACGAGTGCACATACATGGAGTGAGCCAAGAGAAGGTGGCTACCCCTTCCCAACGCATGCCAGTTAGCCTGGATCAGGTCTGAGCAGTCCACATGGCTGCCTGCGGCTGAGTGCCAGTTGCTGCCTCCATTAAGAGTGTTACACTCTTATGCTGTAGCTTACCTTAGGGTCAGGAAGTACCAGTGCGCGTGCATGCAACACACACACACACACACACACACACACACACACACACAGCACTTATAATGGAAGCTCAAAGCTGGGGCATCTAGAGTCCTGCCTTTTCCCCCAGCTTTTCCATTACACTTGTGTTTCCTTCCCTCTCTAGTCCTCCCCTCCCCTCTCTTCTCCTCTCCTCTCCTCTTCCCGCCCCTCTCTCCTCTATTCCCCTCTCTCTCTCCTCTCTTCCCCTCTCTCTCTCCTCTATTCCCCTCTCTCTCTCCTCTATTCCCCTTTCTTCTCCTTTCTTTTGCTTTTCCCTTTGGCCCTCCCACCACTTCCCGTCTGCCCGCTTTATTGCTATAGATATCTGTTTCCACTGGACTTCCACTGGCCTGACACAGGTCTCATTGCCTCGTCAGGTGTTCTTAGTCAACATCCCTCCTACCTTCCTACTTTGGGTCCCACTACCCAGTATCCTTATTTTTAAAAGGGAAATACATCATTTCCCCCCAAGGTACTTCTCAAATGACAGGAGCTCTACAGGACATGTTACCTTCAGTGATCTTGATAGGAAAGCCTTTTGGTGGGGATGTGTGGCTTGGATATGAGGAGTGTGGGGTCATACTCAAGTTTCTGTCTAGCATTGAGCACCAATGGCCAGGGTTACCATCCTAGTCCTCAACCCTGAGTCAAGACACCTTGTCAGCCCCAGCAGTGCAAGAGAGTGCTACGCTTCCGTCTCATTTCTCCCACCCCATTTGGCTTTACTTCGTCAAGCCCTTCTGTGATATCAGGGGTTCTTGAGTGGGAAAGCCATCCCCTCCCACCATGTTTTGTTCTTGGCCATCTTTTGTCTTCGAACCAGGTCAATCAAGGGATCAATGCGGCCAGTCTTGGGTTACAATGGAACAGTCACCTTGGGGGAAAAATATCAAAGGACATCCTAAGGCAAGCCTGGTGCTCAGATAGCCGCCATCCAGACTGGCCAGGGATTACCAATGAGGGCTTTCCTATAAGGTCTGTCATGTCTGTGAGCCTTTTGTGCCTGTCCTGTTGTTCCCTGTCTCCTGCATGCACTGCTTGCATTGCACCAAAGCCTTCTAGAGGGCCCAGGGCTGCATGCATTTCCCTTACGTTACTTATTACATTCTACACACTCAAATGGTTGATCAAGAAGAGTATGTTGAATGGAGCAGCAGCCCCTGGGAGATGGCGGCCACCTTCCAGGCTTATAAGTAATAAAAGGCACATCTCACGGCAGAGCAGAAAGTAGAACTTCACGGTCAGGACAGACGGAGTTTATGTGCCCACATGGCCTTGGCCATGGCAATTCGCTCCAACTCTGTTTCCTCGTCTGCAACACCAACAGCATAGTTTGAAATCTCCTTCCTGGGAATCCCCAGGATAGGTTCTGACACCTGACAGCCACCTACAGGAAATCGTTTTTCTTGTGGCGACTGAAGGTCAGTCTGGGCTTCCTTTGGAGCCCTTTCCCCAGGCAAAGAAATGTATGGTCCAAAGCCAGGACGGCACAACTACATCTTATGTATGAGAACCCAGAAACTCAGAGAGGCTAAGGGTCTTTCCTGACATTTTCTAACTAAGAACCGGGCTTGAGAGTTGATCCTGGCACCCTGTGCCGTGTACAGCCTTCAGCACATCGGGGTATCTCCTGTTCCAGGGTTTTGCCACATTGCAATGACCAGTCAGTGCAGATGTCAGCCAGGAAGTGTCAGGACTAATTAGGCACTGATTACTGTAAGCAAGAAGCTAGAAAGGTATCCTAGATCACCCCCACCCTTGGAGAACCCCAAAGGGCAATTTTCTATGTGCTGTGAAGAAAACGTGGAAACAGGCTGAAGGATGGCTAGGGTCAATTAGAGAAGGTGAGGAGGGGGGAAGGGCGGAGGAAACTGAGCAACTATGCCAAGCAAAGCCAAGGGGAGCCCTGCTACCCAGGGTCAGGGGACAGGCAGACCCATAGCTAGAATGGCTGATGGATTGTGTGTGTGTGTGTGTGTGTGTGTGTGTGTGTGTGTGTGTGTGTGTGTGTGTGTGTGCGCGCGCACGCGTGCGTGCACGCATGCGTGCATGTGCTGTGCATTATAGACCAGGCTAGTTAGCCCATGAACTTCTGGGGATTCTCGTGTCTCTGCCTTCTGTAGGTACACTGAGATTGCAGACACATGCCACCACGGACTGGCAATGCTAACTCAGTTCTCATGTGCGCGTTCAGTGAGTACATCATCCATGGAGCTCCCTCCTCAGCCTCGGTGGAGAGGTTTTAATATGAATGACAGTAGGGGGATGGGCTGCTCAAGGACAATGTCAAAGCAATGTGCAGAGCTCGCCAGCCCAGAATTTGATCAGGAAAACAGAACAGAGCAAAAGCGGAGATGAAGGAAAGGTGGCACGTAATCTCGTCATCGGTTTATCAAATACTCCATCTGGCTTGTGGACATTCACTGAGTGACTGTGCCGTGTCAAGCACGGCACGAAGATCAGCTCGGGGAGGCACTTCCCAGTATAAACCTTGACCAAGCAAGGCAAAGGGCCTTGACCCTAACTCCTGAGGCTGTGTGTGCACAGGCACGTCTGCACGTACATGCTTCTCCCAAGCTCTAATTCCTGCAGCCTCTGTTACCGACTCTGCTACCCCTGATTCAAGACTAATCCCCTTTTCTAGTCAGGTCATAAGTTCGGAGGCAAACACAATGTCTTCTCCAGAAACAAGGCTTTCCTGTAATGAGATAATTAAACAGGAGGCTTGCCGGGCATCTCAGAAATGATTTCTGCCTCACACAGAGCAGGTGCATATTCTCAGCTTCCAAGTTGCCAAGATCTCGGTGTTGAGCCCTTGGAGCTGGGGTGAATGCTTACTCCAGGTCATCTGGGTGGATGGCTGGGGCTCTGTCTGGAGGGTGACTGAGAGTTGAGCCATAGTTCAGCTGGTGGCTCGGTCAATGTGTCAAGCATCATTACCCAAACTGAAAGAAAGTTAAAGAAACTCCTCTGGCAGAGAGGTTAGGAGAATGAACCTTGATGAAGTTAATGATGAGAGTGTAGACACTCGGATAGAGGCTCTGCCAGGGAGCTCTCCTGTGGTATCAGTAGCTAGGCCTTCCCACTCTTCAGACTCGAGCATGGAAGACTTTCCGGAGATTGCTTCTGCTAAGTGTTTAAGGGATACACAACTGCTGGGTGATAACGTTAATGAGAGCCAGTCTGCTCTGAGTAGGCATGAGTCGCTGTTGAACACTATGGGCCAAAAGCTGTGCTACGAGCATGTGTTCTCCTCAATAACTCAGGAAATTGACAGCTATGTGCTGGGAACTGTGACGCAGCTTGCAGAGTTCACCCAAGGGTTGACTCACTGACTAGCAAGGCTGTTGTTTGGACCTGTTCTTTTTTCCTGCCTGCTCTGCTGAATAGTCTGTGTGCTTGTCTTCCATAAACAGGAAAGCTATAGCCAGAGTGGGTGTAGTCTAGGACAAACACTGGCAAACTAGGGGTAACTCACTATTCCTTTAAATAAAACTTTATTAGAAGGCAGACAATTTACATAACTTCTGTGACTACTTTTGTACTGCAACAATAGAGTATGCAAAAGACAGCCCACCAAGTCAAAAGTCCTTCCTATTTGGCCCTAGACAGGACAAGGTACCCTTACCAATGGGGTGGTATGTTCCTATAATCTCAGCAGTTTGGAGGCTAAGACAGGTGGATTAAGAGTTTGGGCCCAGCCTGAGCTACATAGCAAGACTCTGTCTCAAAACAAAAACAAAAACAAAAACAAACAAACAAAAAACAAAAACCAACCAACCAAACAAACAAACAAAAAACAAAACAAAATAAAAAACAAACAAAAACCCCCCAAAACAGAAACAAAACACAGCAGCAACAAAACCAAGGAAAGATTGTGGTCTAAAGACATCCAAGGTTAAACAAACAAGCAGGTTTTATCCCCGTATGACCCCTCAGACCCTTTAGGACACCAACATGAATTACCAGGATCTAGATAAATGTATAGCCACCGTCTGACCTACTAAAAAATGGCTTCCCTTTTTCTTAAGGCATCTTCAGGACAAGTGGGACATCACTCAGGAAGGCAAATTTGTAGAGGGAAGGTAATGAGTCGAAGGACGTAAAGCTTTGGTGTGGCTGACAAGGACCAGCTAGGAGCCCCGGAGCTTTACAAGGTAGCACCGGGCAGTGTGTCTTTGCTATCTCCAGCCAGAGTTGCTGGCAGGTGCATCCTGGGCAGCTCCCACAGCCCGGGGTTTATTCAGCTGCCTGTTTACAATGGTGTTCAACAACCCTGTCCTTGTGTGCTGGGTGATTTTAGTGTCCAGGAAGAGAAGGGGGAAAACATGACACTAATAACGAATGCCAGTCTTCATCAGCATCATCCAACATTATGAGAACTGAATTTCCACCTTTCACCGCATACATTAAACCAGGGCTTTATCTCTTCCCGCAGAATTGATTTGCCATAATTCCCTCCTTTGGCCCTTGTCATGTAAATCTCGGCATTTCTCCCCTCCTAGCTGTAGGAGCTCAGATTAGAGGACAGAATCCAGCAGCCCAGACCTGCAGCTGCTCTGGGCTTTGTCTGTCTGTCTTTCCCTCTCTGGATCTTCTCCTCGGGCTGCTCACTGCTCGATTGTGCCTTCTGCAGGTGGATTAGGGATGAGAGGGGGCAGAGCAGATGGCTTTCATGGGACTCAGCCATGGGACCTGCAGCAGCTGCAGCCGGGACAGATAACTATTGACAAGCTTGTAGGGGATAGATCTCAGTGCTAGTTTCGATTGGTGGCTCAGTGGCCAATCAGATCACTACCACCCTAGTACTCCCCACCGTGCCCTGGGGAATTTCTAGCTTCCGGCATCTGTTCTAGATGAACAGGAATCGTTTGTTGTCCATTGGCTTCTAGAAGAAACAAGGACCAGAGGACCCCCGGTCTGGTAGAGCAGGGGGCTTCTAAAGTGTGGGTTGAAAACCAGCCCAAAGGCCCCACAGAGAGGGACACATTCTTAGAGGGACATACCTGACACTCGACTGTCACTCAGTGAGAACAGGTCTGGCCATGATATCACTGTTCTGTAAAAGCCCTCAAATGATATAGTCACCATGGAACTGCCTCCTACAGAATATGTGAGCAGGGCTAAGGCATTCTGGGAACAGAATAACAGGACCCAGTCGTAAATGTAAGTGGGTAGATTTTTTTTTAATCTGGCAGAAACTCTCCATTCCCAACAATAAATAGATGGGGTTACAGCCGTGTGCCAGAGGTTAGCATGAGGACTGGATGTAGTAATAATCTAGGTGATGTCTCCAGAGCAGACTCAGAGCATGGCAAATGGTCAACTACATTTGGCTTTCATCCATCACCCTTAGCATGGCCTTTTGTGATACTATCACAAAGATCTGGAAAATTCATCAGAGGTCTATCCTGAGAAGGAAATCTTTGATGGGTTTCCATAGGACAGGATACTGACTACGTACGCTCGTGATTTTAAATGTATTGTCCATGTATAGAAAGACTGTTCTGTATAAGCACTATGGCCAGAATGATACATTTACTGTAATCAAATTACATTTTTCCAATACTCTGGAAAGACAAGCTTCACTGCTCCTCCCATTTCACAGAAAGAACAATGAAGTCCAGCTCCACAGGGCTTCGGAAGCACAGATCTCAACTTCAGGGTCAATTCCAAGATCAAAATCCCCCTGGGCCCTCTGTCTCCTTCCCCACTCCATGTTCCTCTTCCAAATCCTGTTCTAAACTGAGAACTCCTGCTGAGTCATTCCCCAGTAGTGAGCCCTCCCCAGAAAACTAAGCTGCCCTGGACCTCAGTGAGCATCTTTGCAATGTCAGATTATTGATTCCCATCATTTGGAAAGGTACAGTTTTCCTGAAAAAGAGCCAGAGACAAAACAATAGCTGGGAACACACAGAAGTGGAGGCAGTCAGTTGACGGTGAGGGATGAAAAGGCTTAGTCTCTGGGGCTAAGTTAGAACAGGCCATGCTGTACACACAGCCTCGCTCTCCCCCGAGGTCATCACAATAGGGACTTGTGAATGGGCGTTGCAAAGTCTCCAGAGGCCAGGAGGTCAGTCTGATCTGGCAGTGTGTGGTGATGGGGAGGCAAATCCACGTGAGGCCCACCAGAACAGTGCTGGCACACCTTGGTACTGTCGGCGGTGGGAGCAGGCACTCCCCCTTTAAGGCAGATGAGGTGTTGGAGCAGAACCGTCACCCCACCCATCACGATACACTGCAGATATCAAGGACTTGGCATGTGAGTGTGTATGTGCATGGGAATGCATGTAGGGCCATTGTGGAGGGAGGCCGGGGAAGCTAGCGTCTCTCTGCCCACTGCATGGCCTCTCACTCCGTCCCTAAATCAAGTATCAACTGTTATTTTTGTACCAAGCTTGCCAGACAATATGGAAAGTGCAGGAGCCAGCCCTTGATTACTGCAAGGCCGCAGGGGAAAGGGTGCCAAGAGGGAGCTAGGTTCTCAGAAGAGAAGGTAAAGCTCATGAAGGTGCTGTCCAGTCTGAGTACTAGCCAAGGCCTCTCAACCCCAAAACCTCCGTTTACATTCAGTAAGCCTGTCCGAGTCAACCCCTCTGGAGTGCCACAGGCCTCTGAGGGCTGAGTTTCACACCCCCTGCTGAAGTGCAACCTTCTCTCCTTCTCGAGTCTTTTCTCTGAAGGTCTCTGTGAACTTAACCATCGGCCGCTTCCCCCAAGGAAAGGGGGTTTTATCCGAGTCTGTGTTTTCCTCGTCTCATTGAGATAGTTCATCTCAACTGGGGTTCACTCAAGACTTCCCCACTTGTGCTTAGATATGTCACTCCGTCTTTCTGTGTCTCAGATCACCCGCACGTAAGACAGAGAGAAGTAACAACCACCTTCCCCATTGCGGGGGGGAGGGGGGGAATGCAGACTGGACCTGCTCCAGTGAGCCAGCCCAAAGCGTAGATGGGAGCCTGGACGTTGGCTGTCTGGTGCTGAGTGAGTTTCTTCACCTCTCTGTGCTTCCTGCCCCTGTGCAAGGGCAGTGCTATGAGGACTAAGTGAGTTGACTCGCCCAGTGAGTGCTACAGAAATGCTTCCTCCTCAGTATACAGAAGGTATTCAAGATAGTCGTTCTCTCTCCCTGAATCCAAGCTTCTGTCTCCCCACAGAGACTGGAGGAATCGGAACCTGATAGAGAAAATGTCTTCCTCCCTAAGTTCGTGGGAGCCCCCACGGGGTGTACTGATGAGAGTCCTCACCCATGCATCTCCACAAGCCTCTGACTCCCCAAGAGGCTTGATGGTTTGTCTTGACTTTTCAGCGGTTAGAAAGCTTCCTCCTTGGCCCCAGGGTTCACAGAGAAGCTGTGCTTTCAGTCATCATGAATCATAGGGGGGGGGGGGGCGTTTCGTGCACTTTTCGAATCAAAAGGCGTGAGCCTCTCACCTGCACGTGTGACCTGGTTCTCTTTCAGAGTACTTTGGCTAGCTAGCCTCACCGCGTTCTAGCACACCAAGCATTATTTGGGGGCAAGACCTCCAAGGACACCTTCTGCTCAGGGAGGTGCTGAAGCTGCAGACCTGTGAGTTGGAAGCATTGAACAGTACCCAGGCTGGGGTCCGCAGGCTCTACACTGAAAGGATAGCAGAGTTCTGAAGTAGCATATCCTGAGCTAGACATGAACCACGTTCACCAAAGGCTACGGAATCCCAATGGGGTCATACTTCAGACCTGAACTTAGACACTGCCTGGTGGCTCCAGGTTCTCCAGGCCACATACACACCTCTACTCATCTGGTGGCTCCTACAGAGAAAAGGACCCAGCTCCCTTGTCCTGTCCACACACAGTCCCCCTCGTGTGGTTAAATTACCCTTCTTCCTACATCCATTTCGTCTCTATCAGAAAGAGGAAGTTCTCTCCAAAAGTGGAAGCCTTTGTTTTGAACCCTGTTTTCTGGCTTGATTCCCTGAAAACTTTCTTCATATTCTCTATATAGAGAATGATTAAGTTGACTTGAGAAAATTAGATCCAATCAAAAAAAAATAGACACATGAACAACAGACACACCAGAGGAGCTTGATAGCTGCCCCCTCCCCATCCCCACCAGCCTGGTGGACAAACAAAGCAGTGGAGATCCCTTCACTTATTCAACCAGTCCACCCTGCTATTCCCTTCATGTCTCCATCCTGCTGCCTGTGCGTTGCCTCATCTGGATGCTGCTGGGGCAGGCCAAGGTCTTACTCTCAGCAAGCTCAGAATCCTGGGCCAGCAAGGTACCAGCTTGGATGCTCAGGGTTTCATCCCTTAGGTGACATCTGCGATATTAAAACATCTTTCCCTAATGTTTACCCTCCCTCACATCGAGGTGCCACCATTAAACCACTGGTTTAACCTCTCGTCATCATATACAAGTATGATTTATTGAAGTGAACCCACAGTCAACGTCCTTCTGCTGTTCGTTCCTCTCATGCGAGCTGCACAGCCACCCCCCTGCCCAGCTCTCACCTCCTCTGGATCACATCTTAGGGGGCAGAACCAGCACCTTGGGCAGCCTTGGCTGTTTTGGCATCTGGGGGGGGGCGGGGCTGCCTGCAGGAGTGCTAACCTCATGTAATTGGCCAGAAGAGTGAGCAGCTAATGACATGGAACCTCTGGGAAGGTAAGTAAAAGGCCAGGAATCCACTGCTGAGGCGAAGCAGAGGCTTTAGTAATGAAGATGGAGAGGTCTAAGGGGTGCGAGCCTGTTGTTGCCGGCATTGTTTAAAGGAGCTAGTTAGTGTCGTCAAGTGCAATGACCTCATGCCACCGCAAAGGGCAGAAGGCATGGGGTGTTGGTGCATATGATAGATGGTGACACAGAGGTTTCATGAATCATGTCTAAGACGTGAGCTCTGCTTGGCAAACAGGAGACCTGGCGCATGTAAATGCTGGGGGGAATCAGAGGATAAATGCAATCTGGTGCTGCAGAATGCACAGGGTTCTAGTGTTAGGTAGATGGAGCTTGGCATCTTGAGACCAGGCATGCATGCAGCTGAGCCCTGCCGAGCCTTGGCTTTCCCATATGTTCGATAGGCCTGAGCATTGGCTCACCATTGGCAGACGGTTACTTGTGGCGAGAACATCCAGTAACGCTTTCTGGTATCACCTCAGTACCAAGCCAAGTCTGGCCCATTGGAGGAAAACAGCCCATAAGCACTTTTGCCCAAAAACATTCATTGCAGACATCCTGTTAGGGGCAGTTCCTACATAAGGCAGGGGATGGTTAGCTCCGTGTACCTTGGGTAAGATCCAGGTATTGTGTAGGTGCTTACACAATACCAATCTCCAATGAAGATGCCCTGGTTTCTTCCACTTTGTTTTTCTGTATTAGATTAGCTGCCTCAATAACCCCATTCTACACACACACACACACACACACACACACACGCACGCACACACGCACGCACGCGCGCGCACGTACGCGCGCGCACGCACGCAGGATTGCTCACATGCCCACACACAGCACCTACCTTCACAAATACACCCTCACATGCTTTTGTGTGCACACTCACATGCACCCACACTCTTACACACTCACTCTCACCGCCAGCCCCTTTAGTTACTGTATTGCATTTACTTCCGTTAAAGAGTCACTTAGTCCTAAGTCTGCATGAGTAACGTGCTTTCCCCAGTGTCTTAGGTGTCTTAGGAGAGATATGACTCACACGAGAGGCTTATAAAGGTCTTTCACATTGCTACTCATCTCATAGCTGCTATCACAGCCACAAGAAAATGCCACTCTAGTGTGGTGGACAAAGAGAACGAGAGACAGCCACCTGTCTGTCATCTTCCCACTGGTCACGAGTGAGCAGAGCCCTGCGAGCTCCACCCAGCCAAGCCTGTCCTAATTGCATACTTACAGGTGCACGAGCCAAAGAAATGCTAGTAGCTGCTTCCGGCTGCTAGCTTCAGGGCAGTTCGTCCTGTAGGATTAGTGTGACAACAAACTGCTGACATCACCAGCTGCAATTACCGTCTGGGATGAAGCTTGAGAAGTGGCCTGAGAAGTGACAACGCTCTTTTCATCATTACTGCCGTCCTTCTCCCTTTTGATCACATAGAGTGTAAGCGAAGCGTGTATGTGCGTGTTGGGATCCAGCGGGCATCAACTGCTTAAATGATGGTTAAGAACCATGGCCTGGGACTGGAGGGAGAGCTCAATCAATGAAGTGGTCACCACACAAGCATGGTTCCCGCCACCCATGTCAAAAGCCAGGAGCAAGTGGCATGCACTTGTCTTCCAAATGCTGAGGGGGCAGAGCTGGGGACAATTCTGGGGCTCTGTGACAAGCTGGCTTTGCCGAATCGGCAGCCTCTACGTTCAGTAAGAAACTCGGCCTCAAAAAATAAGGTGAAGACAGTTAATGTGGATCTCTGGTCTCCATGTTTACACACCACACACACACACACACACACACACACACAGAAAGAGAGAGAGAGAGAGAGAATGTGTAGTGTGTGTGAGAGAGAGAATGTGACAGACAGACAGAATTGTGACTGTGACCTGAAAAGTCCTAGTCATCCCTGCTGGGCTGTGTCTCCTGTGCAGTTTGGCATCTATGACAGTTCTACCCATGTTGCATGAGGAATTTGCTGAATGCTGCTGCCAGTTTGTCTGACCTACTCTGGTCATCCTGGTGAGATGGTTCAGAGCTGGTAAGGGCAGACAAAACATACTCGTTTCCTGTCCTGCTGCTAGAAATTGTCACAGACTTGGAGCTTCAGATGACATAAGTGTCACTGTGGGGATGCATAGATCAGAGATCTGATGGGGATTATGGGCTGAAATCAGGGTGTAAGGACAGAAGCTTCTCGTTCTGGGGGCCATAGGGCCAATCTATTTCTTAGACATTTTCAGCTTCCAAGGGTTGCCCACCTACCTCAAGCCATGATCCTGCTGTGGTCTTAATATGTGTGTCCCTTTCCCATAATTCATATACTGAAGTCCTAATACCCAATGTGGTGGAATTAATAATTATGATTATACCATGAGTGCCCCTATCATGAATGAGATCAGTAACCTCATAAAGAGTCTCCAGAGAACTCCTCTGTCCCTTCCACAGATGTAAATGAGGTACGAAGACACCATCTCTGAAGGGGTTACAAGTCCTTTAGACTCCCCAACCTCCAGAATAGAAAATAATGAATTTCTATTGTCTACAGATTTCCTGGTCTAAGGTATCTTGTTATGTCACACAGACCAAAATAAAATAAAATAAAATAAAGGCTTCCTTCTTTCATCTTCAAAGCCAGCAAAGTGGCATCTCTCTGAATAATCTCACAGCTCTCTAGTGTATGTATGTACGTGTGTATATGTATGTGTGTGTATTTGTACATGTATGTGTTTATAGATGTATCTGTGTTTAAGTATGCGTGTGCATGTATGTTGTACGTGTGCATATATATATGGTGTACTTGTGTACGTTCAGGTATGAATATATAAGTGTGTACATGTGTGTTGTAAGTGTGCATGTATGTGTGTACACATGTATGTGTGTATATGTATATGCACATGTGTGAGTGTGCTTGAGTATGTATGTACATGTATATTTATATATGCATGTGTATGTATAAGTATGTATGAGTGGGGAGTATGTGTATGTATGTGTGGGCATGTGTGTGCATTCTTGTTTATTGCACATATATATGTTTTACCATGTGCATGAAAGCCAGAGGTCAACCTTGTGTATGGTTCCTCATGAGCCATTACTTGGTCCTTTTTGCGACTGGCCTATAACTTACCAAGTAGGCTAGACTGGCTAGCCAGTGAGCCCCAGAGATCTGTTAGTGATGTGTTGGTCTCCCCTCCCTTCCATGGCCTGCTGGGATTAAAAGTAACACCACCATACCCAGCATTTTTATATATGGGTTCTGGGGAATCCAACTCAAGGCTTGCACAACAAAGCACTTTCCTGACGGAGCCATCCCCCCAGCCCTGAAATCAGCAAAGTCACTTTACTGCTAAGGCATTGCGTGATTAGATCTGGCTCATCGGGATAACCCAGTATACCAGAACTATCTCAAGGTCGTTAATGTTAATTACATTTGAAAAGTCTCTTTTGCATGTTCAAGTTCCATCGACTATGGTGAGACGTCTTCATGAGAACCCTGTGTTGCCCCAAAGGGTCGTGCACGTTTCCTTTCTTCTTAGGCTCCCCCTTCCTCCATCCACTCCAGCGAAGAGGCTACGGCTCCACAACTCCACTGTGTGTAAAACCTCAGTGTTTAGCTCAGCAGAAAGAAGTTCTACACGCTCCCCAAAACAGATCTCGTAGCAGAGCTGCATTTGAATATGTTGAAAGTAAGCTGTTTTGGACCCCTATGAAATCAAGTTCTTGTTAGCTGCAGACAAGTTCCTGATTAAAATGGTCCAGAGGGTGTGTCCCCAACACGCACTGCTTACTCATCTCTCTCGGTGGAAGCGAGGATCCTGGAGGAGAAACGGATTTATTTTATGGGGGATTCACAGCCACAGAAATTGCTTCATGCAAATGAAGCTAGGCAGTGTGACTTCATGAATAAGAAATGAACTGACGCCTCTTCCCCCCACAGGCAATGTCGCACACTGGGAAATTAATTGTGGCATGCTTTGGGTGGCCCTGGCTGCTCTGTATAGGGATTCAGCAGACAAAAAAAAAAAAAAGATGCTTTCCTTCACCAAATTGCACAGGAGACGTTTATGTCCTTCTTAGCTTCTCTGTGTGTTATAAGTGAACCGTGGGTTGCTCTCCCTTCTCCCAGGAGCTTCTGGGGCCTTTCGAGACTGAAGAGTCTACTGCAGAAGCCACATGTAGCACTGAGCCTCACATTGAGAGTACGGCCTCAGTACCTACAATGCCTGGGTTCAAATCTCTGTTTCTCCTCCCTAGCTATGTGGCTTTAAACATATTCTTACTCAACCCCCACCTCTGTTTCCTTTCTTATAAATTAGATTCCAGTATAGCATCTACTTTGTGAGGTTGCTATGAGGGTTGAATATGACCATGAAATGCTTAGGATAGAGCCCAAGAGTTCTGCTGACCCCCGGATACTACTGGAAGGGCCAGCTCACATCACTGAAGTTAAAATTAAAATAGGGCTAGGAAGCCCAAGAGATAGAGCATGTTTCTAGCATGCAGCAGGGCCTGGGTTCCAGCCTCAATACCACACAACAGGGGTGTAGCAGTCTGTCTGTAATGCCAGTACTCCTGAGACAGAGGCAGGAGAATCAGCAACTCAGGGTCATCCTCAGCTACATAGTGAATCCAAGGCAGCCTGGGCTACGTGAAACCCTGCCCCGCCCCCTGAAAATAATCAAGACTAATAGTTACCTCTCTTTGCTGATGATTACAAGTTTTCACAGTGTTGAAAGGGAAAAAGAAGAAGACTAAAACTAAGTCTTGGGTCCCTGCCCCACTGCCCAGCTATCTGGACAAGTCATTTCCCTTGTTTTATTTTCTTCCTTGTTTTAATGATTTCCTTGTCTGTTGTAAATGATAACAGTTGCTAAATGGCAAGGTTATTACGTAAGAAGGAGGTATTCGGGCTGGAGAGATGGCTCAGCGGTTAAGAGCACCCGACTACTCTTCCAGAGGTCCTGAGTTCAATTCCCAGCAACCACATGGTGCCTCACAACCATCTGTAAAGAGATCTGATGCCCTCTTCTGGTGTATCTGAAGACAGGTACAGTGTACTTATATATAATAAACGAATAAATCTTTAAAAAAAGGAGGTATTCTCAGAATATTGTAGCTTAAAATAATCCCCAGTTTTGAGTAAAGAGATAGCTTAGTAATGTATACTGCTAGTACAGAGGACCTAGGGTCCATATAGTACCCACATTGAGCAATTTTAAATTGAAATCCCAGCTCCAGGGCATCTGTTGCCCTCTTCAGGCCTCTGTGGACACCTGCACTCATGCACATACTGCAAACACACACACACACACACACACACACACACAGAGAGAGAGAGAGAGAGAGAGAGAGAGAGAGAGAGAGACATAAACACACACGGACACACACAGACATACACACACAGACGTAGATACACACAGACATAGACACACACACACATAGACACACACATAGACACACACACATAGACAGAGACACACACACAGAGAGACAGAGACATAAACACACACAGACACACACACAGACACACACACAGACAAACACACACACACACACACACACACATAGACACAAACACACACATAACTTTATTGTAATGCTCAGACAGGAGTTCAAGCCCAAGCAAGGCTCGGTGGAATGAATGCTAGGCATTGCCTAAAGTCAGTCATGAAATTCAATTGGTGGTAAGCTATGACGTGCTCATATACGTTTCCTTGGCCCCTGATGGTGACATGTAAGAGCTGTCATAGGTTTGATCCTGTTACATAATAGAAACATGGAGCCTACCTGCCAAGGGTCCCAAGCTGTAGAAGAGCGATAAACGGAATGCTCCTTCAAGAGCTCTAGAAAGATGGAACCCCTGCCCTGCACTTCCTGTCTAAGCATCTTCACGTCCTAAGGAATCCCTCCTTTCACAGGGTCCAAAGCGAAAAGCTGAGCTATGTCATCTGCGAGTTATCCTGACGGATAAAAGTTCTTGAAGTTTGGGGGTGGACCTTTTAGGTTTTATTGTCTTTACCCAAAGGTTGGGAAAGAAGAGTGAATAAGCAATGCTTTGTGACCACCTGATCACGGTATGGAGCTGAGCAGAAACCTGTCTTTATGGGTAGTCCTTCCCTCCAATATGGAAGAAGGGGGAAGCGAACCAACCTTTTAGCAACTACTCAGTGTGGAGTAGGCTAAGCATCTTGTGCACATGGTCTCATTAGATCCCCAGGCCTGTCTTGAGAGATACAGTGTTTCTCCAATTTCTTAAATAGGTAGCCAAGGTTTGAAAGGGCTAAGTTGCTTGCCCTAGTCTGTAGGTCAAACATGGCAAAGTTCAAGATTCATATCTGTCTGTCTAGTCTCAAACTCAACATCTGGCTGGTTCCCACTCTAGCTTCCCTGCCGGGCATACACTAGGCCAACCGGGCCTCCTTGGGTTGCAGCTGTAAAGCATGTTAGGACAGACTAGGCAACTAGGGACATTCTGTGGAAGGATACTGAGTTAGCACATAAAGAAACCATTATTTCAGTTGGGCAGAACAGTCACTGACTTGGGAACAGAAAGCCAACAGCATGCTAGAACTTGCCCTGGGATCTTCCTGTCTACTCCTCTCTGTGTGGTGGTGGGCCTTTTTCATACCGAAGATAACTTTGTAAACTTAACAGAAACTGTGGAATCACCCACCCCCAAGATTTCTTAGTCTTGCATAAACTGGGTTTGGGGAGTGGTGGTAATAGGAGGACAACTGACTGGATGTCATGAAGTATGCTGGGCTTAAGTCAAGCACAGCAACAGCCTGGATGGATGAGTAAAGTGTTGGAAGTTGGCCCAGAGCCTCTAAAGAGGTTCTTCAGTTTTGTATCTGATGTACTGGGTGACCTTACACAAGTGACTGGACTTCATTATCTCCAGCTGTGAAATAAGGTCAATTGTACCTGTCCATCATCATCCATACTGGAAACAAGATCAGTTCCAATAGAGTGCAGAGTCTTGTGCCTCGAAGGGAGAGTTCACACTTGATTCTGGTGACATTGGCATAACTGTATTTCATCTTCCATCGGAAACATCTTAGTGACTTTTCTCATGACTCTAACAAAACACAGGACAAAAAAAGATTTAAGGAAGAAAGAGTTCATTTGGGCTCAGAATATAAGAAGGGATACATGTCCACCATGACAGGTGAGGTAGGCTGGTTACATTGTATCCGTAATCAGCAGCCAGGAAGTTGGACTGGGCTGTACATCCTCAGGTCTCTCCCCCAGAGACCAACTTCCTCCAGCAAGGTTCCACCTCCTAGAGGTTCCACAATCATCCAAAACAATGCCCCCAGCTGGGTACCAAGTGTTGAAACAGGAGAACCTGTGGAAGACCACAACCGGAAAGAACATCGAGTTTTGACAATGTGGAGCTCTTGAGTTGGAACACTGGGTGACTTAGTAGAGCTCAGAGGGAGAAAAAAAAAAAGGTGATGTAGACCAGGAGTAGAGGCATACATATCCCTCCATTGTCCCTTCTCACCCAGGACTGTCCACGAACTGTGGGGACACACTACAAGGTGGACAAGCAAAACTTCCTGTTCAAACAGCATTCAGAATTTCAGGATGGCTCCAGGAAGAACTAAGTCCAGCCTTTCCTAGCACAAGGCCCAGGTGAACACTGGCACAGGTCACATGTCTGCAAGGCTGGCCTGGCTCCTCAGTGGCTCACTGACACAGAGAAGTACTTGAAGCCAGTGTGGGATAATCTCTCTGTGATGCACTCTTCCTTCCTGGTACCAGTTTACTGATGTCTTTGACACATCCAATAAGGAACAGGGATTTTTGAACCCCAGAAACTCATCAACAAGAAGTCTATGGATGTATAATATTGCAGTTAAGTGTACCTATCGAGCCTGTGTGTATATATAAATGTTTCCTGTTGACTGGAGTCTGTAGTTACTGGAGTGTTGCCATGGAGATTGGCAGGGCCAGCTGTTGTCTCATTTCCCCCCAAAGAATTGTATGCTAATGAAGCTCCCCTGGAGAGTTCTCCAGGGGCAAGACAAGCTATTGAGAAGTCTGCAAACCAACTGCAGGTAGTGGATGCCAAGCTCCTGTTTGCGGTTAATAACATGGTTTTAGGGGATTCTGCTGGGAAGCAGCTAATTGGGGATAGGAATCTAGAGGGAGGCTGCTTCAAGAGAGCAAAGTTGAATCCTCTCTCAGTCACTGAATAGCTGTGCTGTTGAATTCCTGAGAGCCCATTTCCTCATTTAGAAAATGGGAATATGTCTGTCAGATTCATGGGAGCTTAGGCATGAAGTGTATGGAAGGCTTGGCTCAGTTTCTAGACCAGACCTGTGGGTATAACAATGTCATGATACTGCCAATATTAAAGAAATGAGCTTGATTAAGCTCGTAGGCTTCACCTGGAGACCTATGTACAAACACATTGGCTCATCTAGTCCTCAGAACAAACCCACCAGTGAGGAAACTGCCGTCCTCGTTTTATAAACAGGACACAGAGTGTTTGAGAGACTCGCCTGAGGTCACCCAGCTAGTGATAGCACTGTCTGGATTCTAAATAAAGGAGTCTGTCTCTGGAGCTCTTAACTGTCATGCCCAGAGCTTCTGGGGGCGGGGGAAGATTAATGGTGACATGGAGGCTAAGAGATACAGAGTCTTCTGGTCTTCCCTTTGACTCTGGAAGTTCCATCCATGATGAGACAACCAGCAGACTCCGCCCCCAGGAGGCGGGGCAGGCTGGAGGGGCAGGTGTTAAAATAGGCTATACTGGTGGGGCTGTGCAAGGGTCAGGGGTTCCGTTAAAGCCCATCCCACTGACTCCTCTGGAGCTGCAATAACTCCGACCTTTGTCTGATCTGAAGGCTAGATCTCCATACAGGATAATTTGGGAGGAGGGTCTGCATGCACAGCCCGACTCTTTGCTACTCACTGCAGGGTACTTCCTCCCAGGGCTCTGGGGCCCCCCACCTTGTCCCCCTGCAAACTAAACAACTACAGGCACTAAGCAGAGGTGCAAACCAGCCCCTTCCACTGCTGCCAATGCAGTGCACTTCCTGTGGTCTGACAAGCAGCTTGGGCCTTTGCAAATGTCACCCGGGCTGCACTCCCCTTCCCTCACTCTGGGCTCCATGCATCACTGGTGAAATTCTCCATCCTTCTGTGGGACTGTAAATAGTCCTCATTCAGGGAAGTCATCCTGATCACCCCATCCCAGGTGTTAAGCCCACCTGTTATCAACTTGTACCTAACTGCTGGTCCAGTCACTTGCTAGGATTTGCATTAGCCAGTTGTGAAGACAGTGATTGGCTCGGATCAGTCTTTGCTCACGAATGTTTTATTCACTCTCGAATCGACAAACGCCTCCAACAACGGCTGGCCACATTTGTTGAATACGTGAATAAGTGAGTGAGGTCCTACACAGCCCCACCCTGTGCAACAGGAATCCGGACCCTCTGTGGCCCTTCCAGCCTCTTCGGTGTTCAGTGGGGGGTCTGTGGTCCCACTAAGTGTTCAGGAGAGCGCCAACACCTAGGCTGGGGGTGATCAGGATGACTTCCCTGAATAAGGGGTATTCACAGACGAATGGAGACTTTCACCAGTGATGCACGGAGCTGAGAGTGAGGGGTGGGGAGAGCAGCCCACATGGCAGTGTGCAGAGGATGCAGGGAAAGGACAGCCACTGTGTCTCAGGGCCAGGATCTCACATGAAGTTCTCCATGAAGGGCCAAGAGTCGGGGTGGATGTTAATGCCGGTCTGATCCTTACTGCGGGTTTCCCAGTTTCTTCTGTCAAATGAGGATAGGATAGGGGCAAGTGAGTCAGACAACCCTGAAAGTCACTTCCAACCTGGTCATTCTCTTCCTGAGGTCTGGACTCCTGCTGCCCATGTGTACATCTGCGTGCCTGAGTGCTTGCTAGTGCTCAGCATCCTCTTGGATGAAGGAGAACTGTGTCATTAGCTGAGGCTGCAGCTTCAATCTCCTAGATGAAGTAGCCGCCCTTGGGGAATAGAAATATCAAGGAGTTTGGGCTCAGATGTCCTGTCCCATGTACCCCGGGGGTGGGGGACGCCGCACCATCTTGCTCAGCCCCTGTGCTGCTCCACAGTAAAGATCAAGGAGGAGCTGTATGCAAATGCAGTTTCTAGATGGCTGAGCCAGGCTGTTCCCAGGGCTGGCTGGGATATTTATTCAACTCACTGTCACCAGATGCTTTTCCAAGGCAAAGGCAGGGACTGTGATAAATGGTAACAGCAGCCACGGGCGAGGTGGGAGATGATCAGCCGCCCCACCTCCCTTCCCTGGTTCTTCCTATTTTATCTGTGATTCCCCTGAAGCCTTGGAACCACTGCTCCTAAAACTCAAAGGAAGGAATGGAATTCTATTCCCCGGCACCAGGCAATGGGGTCACCGACGTTCGCTGGGGTTACTTTAATCTTGCCTTAAACATTCAACAAGAAAGAAATGTGGTAAGCTGGGCCTTGCGGGCAGAGAATCACCCTGGGGACTGGGTCTCCGGGTCTTCACTCATCTCTGGTCTCACCCTTCTCCTGAACATTTGCATTCTACAGGAGGAGATGGGGGGATTTCACTTTTTCAAAAGGGAAAACAAAAAAGAAGTGGGTATGCTGTGCTGGAAATGGAGCCCAGGGTTTTGCTTGCATTCGGCAAGCATCCTACCTCTGAGACAACGGGTCCAGCTCTCAAGTCTTTAACTTCTGCAGTTGCAATCTGTTACCACGAAGAAAGCAGGGGGCTACTTTGTAAGTCTGGGAGATAACAGAACGGGAAGCAGACAAGGGGGAAAGCAGAAGGAAGAAGAGCAGCAGTGGTCTGGGACTGCGAAGGTTCCTGGAAAGCTGCTCAGCCTGGTTCTGAACCCCTTCCCCCCAGTGGGTCTATGGTTCTGATTTCCCCCCCTCCCCAGGCACTGATCAGAGCTGGAACTCATTACTCCTTGGCTACACCATGAACTTGACATTCTTTTATGTTTATTTTTAGCATGAGGAAACTGAGGAACAGAGAGGCGGTGGAACCTCTCTGCCAACACAGTGCTCTTCGCCGAAGCTTTTTGCCTCTCTCTGACAATACATAATATTTTTTTCAGGGCATGGTGGCACGCACCTGTGACTCTAGCACTGGGGAGATGGTAGCGGGAAAATCAGAATTTCAAGGCCATACTCGATCACACAATGAATTTGAAGCCAGCCAAGAATCCATGTGACCTTGTCTCAAAGTAGTAATGACTGGATCAGCAGGATGACTTGGGGTAGCTGAGGCATTGTTGTTCATCCCAGGCCTTGACTCAGGTAGTTCCAGTTCTGTCTTCCCATTGTAAATTGTGCAAGGGGAGAAACTGGTGAACAGGAGGGTGGACCGTGGCAATGAAGGTGGCGTAACAGAGCCAGGCCCTCACTGAGGACAGTCCCCACCCACTGCTTATCCCAGGAGAGTCCAGACAACAGAGAGTACATCATGTGGTGGAGGTCATTGGATGACGTCGTGCCCAGCCCAGGGTCAATTGGTTGGTTTGCCCTTTTGTTGGGAACTGTGGGGAGGGTCACTCCTCTCTGGAGATTTATGGTGGTTCTCTTCGGCTCTGGAGCTAGGCATCCATGGCAAGACATTGAGGGCAGAGCTGAGCAGAAGGAGGGCTTAGGGTCAGTACGGTAGGAAAATGAGCTTTTCACTGTTCGGTGTGTTTCAAAGAACTGGGGTTCTAAGTAGGTTAGGTGCACATGGCTCTGTGTTGGCAGTGAGTTCACACATCTATCTCAGCAGAGCCCCATGCAAGGATAGGAGGAGGACTTCCTGGAGGGATCTTAGTGTGTACCTGAGGAATAGGTCCACAAGGGTTTAGAGACCTGTTAAGGTCCCACAGCAAGGAACTGGCAAAACCACCCTGATCCTGGCCTCTATGTCTGTGGATACTGTCTGTCTAGAGGTGTCACCAGAGAATAAACAGGACACTGGGAGCAGGGGAGGATGGGATTGGTATAGATAAGGAGTCAGCAATGCTGTGGACCTGTGTCCTCATCCAACTTCCCAGACATCCAGCTGCACCATGGTCCCCATGGACAGGTCCTAGGGTGCTGAAACCAGACTCTAGGAATGCTGTGAAAGCCCAGCAGCCCAGCCTCTTGAAACAGAGAGGAGATATGCCAAGGTGCCTAGATTTGGGAGGCAGAGAGGAATAAAAGCTTGTGATTACTCAGGGTACAGATTTAGGGGAGAGACGGTAACAAATATATTCTAAAATTGATCGTGGCGATGTCTGCAGACTGAAAATAAAAATAACATTGAATCATATACCTTACACAGAAAGGCCTGAGACTTGGGCAGCATAAAGTTGATAGATGGTATTGGTGTCAATGCAGGGTGGCCCTGGGAGGACCGCTGCTGAGCAGTGAGAATCTGACCCTCCTGCTTTCTAGTTGATAGGGCCTCAAGAAGTAGGCACTCTTTCCTGCTCAACAAGGAATATTGCTGTTCCTTGCCACTTCTGTGCAGGCCTGGCATGTGGCACCAGAGAGAAACGTACCTCCCTCTGCCCTCTGTCACTCAGCTCTGGGTTCTCCAATGCTGAGTCCCCCTGGTCGCCCTCACCACTATGGATCCTCTAGAGCTGTGCAGTCCCTTCCTAACCTCAAGCCCTGCCATCTGGCCAGACACCAGCCTTTGATTCTGACCCAGGGTGCTTTGCACATTAAGCCCAGACTGAAAAACAAAATCTGGTCCAAAGACCCCTTGCCAAGTAAGAATGGACGTAGCCAGTAACAGCATATTCTGGAGTCTGTAGCCAGGACTGTGCACACCGCCCTCCGGGGTCTCTGCCTAATTAATGCCTTTTGAACCCTAGCCCAGTCAATGACATTGCATCACCTGGGCAGATTCCAAGAGAAATAGACAAACTGTTCTCCTCTCTTTCACCAAGCCACTCTGCTCCCTGGAGATATCTGTCCCCATGAAGTTTGACTGGGAGACAGAGATAGTACCCCTCCCAAGGGATGGAGAGGGAAGGGTGTCTGGTCTGCTAGGAGGGGTCCATGGGCTCCAGGGAAAATAGCCTAGTCTACTGCTCAATGTTCGTGAAACCATAGCAGACAGCTTTCTCCCAAAGGCTGAAACAAGAAGTCTGAGACTGGAATGTGCTGTCCCGGGAGAAGACACTGGGAAGTGGGTACAGTGGGAGCTACAGAGAAACCTACCCTGAGTAGCCCAGTGGCTACATACAGAGAGCAGAGAGGAGAAGGGAGGGAAAGGGATAGCATCCAGGCCTACAGGAAGCTAAAATCACCAGTCAAGTACCTAGACTCACACTTGACTTTAGGAAGCCTGACTAGCTCAGATCAGGTAACACAGCCCATTTGAATTGACAAGCAGTTCCAAGATAGGTTCAAGCAACTCTTATATTTCACCTTTGGCCAGGAAACAAGCCGCAAAGCATGCTGGACACGCCTGGGCCTCCCGTTTGTCCATGCCGAAGATTGTTAGCCACTTGTGTGCCTTGGGACCAATGCCTGACCCCCGCCCCCGGTCCTTCATCAGCTGCCACCAAACTTCTGTCATACCACAAAGCTCAGTAACCAGATGCAGGTGCCATGACCCCAGAACTGTGTCACCTACTAAGTGGGGACAGCCTGGAGCCCATGAAAAGTGAAAAAGTCCCTTTAGTTACCTTGTAATAGGTGACAGCTTTGCTTGAAAATCCAGAGTGCGGAAAGAGCCATAAATAGTTCTGCTCACACTGCCACCTGGGCGGGGGGCCAGAGAGGTGGGGTGCCAGGCCTCGTGGTTTCTGAGGGTGCTTTTTATAGATAGTACACGACAAGTGTGCTAATCAGGCACCTTGATCTGAAAGGTGAGACTTGGTTCTGCTGCATCAACGACACAGTTGTCATTACCGCTGACTTGCTTCGTGACTTTCACGCCTCTCTCCGTTCTGTCCTGTCATCCATGGTGTGTTCTATCAGGAGTGTTATCCAACAGAAGAGGCTGAGACCAAAGAGGGCCCGAGAGCCAGCGAAGTGTGTGACAGCCCGAGTCCCGTCAGGATGAACCAGAGAGGGTCTTAGAGCCAGCGAAGTGTGTGACGCCTGGAGTCATGTCAGAAAGTTTATTTATGTGGAGAGCTTATGTCCCTGGGGAAGGTCTGATTGCTAAGTCAAATCCCAGGGTGGTGGCACCCTGGGTGGTAGCCATGCTGCTCTCCTTATCCCCTCCCCTACAGAGTCTCTACAGGTGAGACAAGCTGGGGCTATGACCCTGAGGAGGAACCTTGTGAATGCAAACAGTCACCCATGGGCCAGTTAGTGCACAGAGACACCGGATACAAATGGATTTACAACATTATTTAGGAGGGCTGAGATTTTTTTCTCTCTCTCTCTCCCATCAACTAATGTGGGTTTAATTGTGTGTCCCAAGAGGTAACTCGAGGTCCTAATTCCTGTTGCTTCAGACTTGATCTCACTTGAAACGGGTGTCACAACTGTTCTCATTAAAAACCGGGCTACTTTACAGGAGAGCCAGCCCTTACCAGCTGCCATCGGTGTCTGTGTGACAAGGAGGTGGAGGCTGGCCTGCTACTGCTGTAAACCGAGCAGTATCAAGGATGGCTGAAGTTAGGACAAGGCAAAGGAGGATCCACCCAGTACCTCCTCCAAGTGGCCACCTTAGCTTCGAACCGCTGGCCCCTCCTATTTGTTACAAGACAGCCACCGCTGCTCTTAGCCACCAGCATGTGGCACTTGATTTGGTTTCAGAAACCAGCACAAGTCTCTCCCTAGTCTCAGCTGGCCTATATTTTTCCTGAAAATACTGTGACCATCACACAGCCTGGCACCGGATTCTGGAAGTTATCGGGTCTGGCTCTGCACTAGTCCACCCTGAGTTTACCTTCTGAGCACCTGGAGCAAGACAACTGTAATGTCTCCATTTTCAACGGTGCAGTGAGACCTCAGCCGTACACCAACACACCCTTCGCCTACAGCTTAGCCAGCGTTTTCTCATCGCACTCTTAACAGCTGATAGCTCTCTAATGCCCCTTTCCTCTGGGTTTGCTCTTACAGACATCATACGGAGCAATTTCCATTGCAGCTCCCATGGATAGGAGACCCTAAGCTCTGTCATCCCACCGAGAAGATGATGGCATGGTCAGAGTGCACCTTCCCTGTGGCTGAGGGATGCCACTCACTCCCTTTGTCTTTGAGACCTTGCGTTTGTCACATTGCCCCCAGAACATGCCCCTCAGTTCTGTATGTCCCACCTCACAAGGAGTCAAAGGGCTTAAAGGGTTCTGGGTAGCAGGCTGGGCTACCGGACAAATTCCTATTTCCTGGGCTGGTTCTCTGCATAAACATGATCCAGGTTTTAGGGAAATCTCTTGTCTCCAGCAGCTACCCCTCCTGTGAGGGATCAGCTTTGATAACAGATTAGCCTCTAGAGCACATCATTCATCTGGCCATTCCAGTTCTGTTCCTATAGTTAATGTTCTGTGACTTTGCAACCCATGCTGGGTGTTGAGGATGCACAGGGAGTGAAAAGCAAAGCATTCCTGCTCTCCAAGAGCTTAAAGAACTCACTCAGGCTGCCGGGGAAGCCAGGCAAAGAACAACACAAAGGGTGTTAAGTGCCCTGAGAGGGGACCTCAGGCAAGCTGGCAGAATGCAAGCTCACACACATGCCAGGGGGCACTGCACACATGCTCACCCTAAGCCTTGGGAGGAAGACCTGCTATCACCCCACATGGCTAAGGCCATGCAAGGCACCATGGGAAGCTGTGCAGTGATGAGCTGCCCAGATCCCCTACACTAACACTGCTGTACTTTCTGCCCTTATCGTTCCTGTGCTAGGGACTCACAGCTTCTAGTGACTCAACTCAACCTCTCACATGCTCTGCCCAACCGCTCTTCACATTCCATGGCTCTCCAGCTGTCACCCCAGGTGGATGACTTCACCTCTGTGCTGCAGGGCTAGTCTTGAGATGCTCCCCTGACCCATCTCTTTCTGATCAAACCTCATGGCTCTGGTCTGCATTTGGAGTACACCAGCATGCCTTTCAAATCCTGGTCTGGTCTGTCTTAGAGTAGGGTGTGTGTGTGTGCGTGTGTGTGTATGTGTTTGTGTGTGTGTCTCTGTGTGTGTGTGTCTGTGTATGTGTGTGTCTGTGTATGTGTGTGTCTGTGTGTGTGTGTCTGTGTATGTGTGTGTCTGTATGTATGTTTATGTGTATGTTTATGTGTATGTCTGTGTGTGTCTGTGTGTTTGTGTGTATGTTTGTGTGTGTGTGTATGTATGTGTGTGTGTGTCTGTGTGTGTGTCTGTGTGTGTCTGTGTATGTGTGTGTCTGTGTGTGTGTTTGTGTGTATGTTTGTGTGTGTCTCTGTGTGTGTTTGTGTGTATGTATGTGTGTGTGTGTCTGTGTCTGTGTGTGTGTCTCTGTGTGTGTTTGTGTGTATGTTTGTGTGTGTGTGTCTGTGTGTGTGTCTGTGTCTGTGTGTGTCTGTGTGTGTGTTTGTGTGTGTGTTTGTGTGTGTCTCTGTGTATGTGTGTGTGTCTGTGTATGTGTGTGTGTCTGTGTGTGTGTCTGTGTGTGTTTGTGTGTATGTTTGTGTGTGTGTCTCTGTGTGTGTTTGTGTGTATGTATGTGTCTGTGTGTGTTTGTGTGTATGTTTGTGTGTGTGTCTCTGTGTGTGTTTGTGTGTATGTATGTGTGTGTGTGTCTGTGTGTGTGTATCTGTGTGTGTGTCTGTGTGTGTGTGTGTGTCTGTGTGTGTGTCTGTGTGTGTTTGTGTGTATGTTTGTGTGTGTGTCTGTGTGTGTGTTTGTGTGTATGTATGTGTGTGTGTCTGTGTGTGTGTGTATCTGTGTGTGTGTGTCTGTGTGTGTGTTTGTGTGTATGTTTGTGTGTGTCTCTGTGTGTGTTTGTGTGTATGTATGTGTGTGTGTTTGTGTGTGTGTGTCTGTGTGTGTCTGTGTGTGCATGTGTCTCTGTGTGTGTGTATCTGTGTGTATGTGTGTGTGTTTCTGTGTGTATGGGTGTGTCTGTGCCTGTGTGTGTGTCTCTGTGTGTGTGTGTTTGTGTATGTGTTTGTGTGTGTGTGTTTGTGTGTATGTTTATGTGTATGTATGTGTGTGTCTCTGTGTGTGTGTGTTTGTGTGTATGTTTATGTGTATGTATGTGCGTGTGTGTGTGTGTATCTGTGTGTGTGTGTGTGTGTGTGTGTGTGTGTGTGTGTGTGTGTGTGTGTGAATGTCTGCAGTTGTGGCAGATACCCATCTTCCCGCTTGGTTGGGCATTTCCTTCACAGCAGTTATTTTTTTTTTTTTTCGGAGCTGGGGACCGAACCCAGGGCCTTGCGCTTGCTAGGCAAGCGCTCTACCACTGAGCTAAATCCCCAACCCCCTTCACAGCAGTTATTAATCTTGTAAGTCCCTCATTTGTTTGATCTTTCAACAAACATTTAGTGATTTAACATTCCTCTCCTGACAAAACGGTACATTTGATGAAATCAGAAGTCATGCCTGACTTGCCCACCTGTGTACTTTTCGAAAGAAACAGGAGAATAAATACTGTTTTAATCACCATAATGACAATGGACTGGATGTTTGCACTCCGCACCAAATTAACACATTCAGATCCTAACTCCCAACCTTTTCCCAAGGAGATAAGGCAATGAAAAGACTCTAGAGCATTTCCCAACTCT
The DNA here is from genome assembly GCF_021556685.1 of Rattus norvegicus. Lineage (NCBI taxonomy): Eukaryota > Metazoa > Chordata > Mammalia > Rodentia > Muridae > Rattus > Rattus norvegicus. Next base: position 109,977,966 of record NC_141534.1, read on the forward strand.
TCCATGAAAACTCAGTAGAGAGATCAATCTGTAAGGCAGCCCCAGAACCTGCCGGTGGCAACAACCCCACTCTGGGACTTCAGCCTCTAGAACTGTGGGAATAATTCCAGCATCCAGGAGGTTCCCCTGGCTGTTCCTATCCTGCAGACCATCAGCCCAGCGTACACATGCTCCATGGGCTCCTCCCGTCTTACATCAGCAGACCTGGTCCTGGGGCTGCAGTCTGTTGACTCAGAAATGACCAGGCCCAGAAAAGAACCTTCGGAAGCACATGGACCCACAGAGGATCAAGTTAGCTGTGTGGGCACCAGAGGCCTGACGAGTCAGGGAGACATAAGGCCCCCGGGGGATGCTGATGCTGAAGTCTGGGATGCACACTGGGCCATCAGCTGCCCCACAAGCCTGCCCTTGGGGTTGTATTTATTTTGAGCTACACAAAGCACACTTGGCTAACTGAGCAGGAGGGAACCTGGTTGAGACCTTCTCTATTCTTCACTTTGGGCCTGAGGACCCAAAGGTCCTTTTATTTTTGCTGCACCAAAGGGCACCAGGAGCTGGGCTATCCTCCATGGTGCAGGCTTTGTAGAGCATGCATGGCAAGGGCTGGGCTGCTTCAGTGTGATGTGTCCTTACACCAGCAGGCATTGGCATTTTAACACACACACACACACACACACACACACACACACACACACACACACACACAATTTTACAGTTGAAAGTATCCCTTGCTCCTGGTCAGGGTGTCTTGCTCAGTACAGATGAGTTTTCAAAGTGCTACCAAAATCTAACGAAGTGTTAGAGGGCCTCCAGTGTAGAAGAGAAGGAATCACACCAAGCCCATGGCAAAACCCATGCCACAGCCATTCTACAAGACCGACCTGACGGTCTGCCTCATCTGTCCAGTCTGACCTGGTCCTGGGCCTCTGTGCTGACCACAGTACCTATTCCCCTGCTCTGCCCACTCCATGCCTCCTCCAGACTTTCAGTGTCTCCCACTTCTCTCCTTCCCCACCCTTCAGGGCCCCTCCCCTATTTCACTTTTCTCTATAGACCACGAGGGGCTCCTTGGGCAGGGCATGAGCGGGCCAGTAATAGCAAATACCAAGGTATCTCAAGAAAGCGGAGCGGGAAAATGCTTCGTCCCCAGCAGGACCAGTGGCACGTCCCCAGGTGCGCTGGGTACCAGGTGCTTGGCTGCTTCCTATCCCAAGCTGGTGCTGGCAGGAAACAGAGGTGCGGGCCTCCAGGGAGCAGAGACTGCTGCTGCTGCATCTCATTAATCTTCTGCTAATTGTGGCAAATGGGATTTTACAGTTCCCCAGGCCCTCCCCAGGAGCTATGGCTGCACCTCGAGAGGGGGGCTAGGGAAGGGATTGCAGGCCAGCCACGGAATCCCTTCAAGACCCCCCTGACTTGTGCAGTATGCTCTCTGTGTGACTCTGGGATGGAGGGGTAGAATCTACACTGAGCCTTGCCTTTCTTTCTCCCAGGCCCTAATGACATCCTTGGTGTAAATCAATCACACTGCCTGTCAGGGAGCTTGTGGCCAAAAGGATGACTGAGTGACTCAGCTGACTCTCAAAGTGGCACATAATTCCTTCTGAAGGTTTGCTACCCAGGGCCCAGCAGCCTCGGTCGCCAAGCTGCGTAGACCAAGGTCCTGAATCTACTGTAAAAGGGAAGCTGGCTCACCAGCTATGGCCTCTTGGTCTCTGGGTCTGTACTTCCTCCCCTGTAATGTCTGAGAAGAATAATCACCTCTCTGGGGATAGAACAATGAAATTAAACTGCATCCAAGTGCTTCTGGTGGAGGACGTTTCTTAGCATCCCTTCCTAAGGATGTCCTCGCCTGTCTAGTTCTCCTCAACCCTTGCTTTTTATGTGATGGCGGGCACAGCTCTCCATTAATAACCAGTGCTTAGACTAATGAGTGATGGCTGGGCTCCACACTTTGTCTCTGCTCTCTACCACACCCTCCAGAGGGAGCAAGGACAGGACCAGGGATAGAAACCCTATCTGAAGGTGCCCTAACAAAGATGAAAACCTGAGGCTGTTCTGCCCAGCCTTGTACCTTGGGGGTCAAGCCCAAGTCTTCCTTTCTCTTTGCCCATTACCATCTGGTCACTTTTGTAAAGAGCCCCAGCCAACTGTCACCTCTTACTCCTGTTGTGAGAGACAGACTGAGAGAGGGATAAAGCTGGGGTTTCAGTGTTTGTGCAGTAGTCACCTTGCTGAATATCTTGGATAACCATGGGGTCCCAGTTTCTTGGTCTGGCAAGTGAGGTCTTCTTCCCAGAGCAGTCTCAGAGTTTCTTAGGACTTGGGAACATGCGGGATCCTCAGCTCAAGTGGACAATACAATCCAGGCACAGCCACACAGAGGCCTACAGAGGCCATGGGTAGAGCCATAGCAAGAGCTGGTTCAGAGAGCTCCTGTTTCTTTGATTAAAGGAGCATAGCCTCCACAGGCTTCTCATTGGCTGATTGACAGAGAAGATGCAGCTTCCTCCTCATGGAGTTGACAGGGTTCCTCAGGAAGGGGACACCCACAGTGGTGACCCAGCTTTTTGCCTTCCTCATAGCTGGGGCATCCCTAGCTACCCTGGCCCTGGCCAGAACCCCTGAGGCCCCCCAGCTTCTCACAGTGTATGCCCAGTCTCTGACAGACACTGTCACCCATTCGCAACCACAGTCATTGATTTTAGGCACTGAGATTACCTTCTGTTTCTTCAAGGCAATTTCCCTGAATTGGAGAAAAATCATGAAACATCGGATAAGGGAGTTGTGTCTTCTTGTTGTTATTGTTATTGTTGTTGTTGTTGTTGTTGTTGTTTTGTTTGTTGAAGATGGGAGAGTTATTATCTGCATTTTACTTCATGGGGATCTCCTGATGGTGACAAGATCAGGGTCACAGCTGCCCATGGTGGTGCATGTTTTCAATGCCGGCATCCAGGAGGCTGAGGCAAGAGGGTTGCCATGGGTGACACAGAATGAGTACCAGGCCAGCTAGAGCAAAAATAGATATCGGCTGTCGTCCGGCTACTTAACCATATCCATGTAAATTAATTCAACCAACCTACATCTGGGGTCTCATAGTTTACCATCTGGGCACAAGGACTGGGTGAGGTACGAGTTTATTCATATTGTCTTTATGAGTGTAATGCCATTCACAGAAAGATGTTAGAATGCAGTTTCCGTGAGAACAACTGAAGCCTGGGAATGTCAGATAAAGGCTTTTGAGCTCCAAGGCTTGTTGGACCAGTGTCACTCTGTAGACTATCACCCTGAGCTTGAGGTAGACACAGCCTTGAAGTACTGTCGCTGTCGCCTTATGAACTAACACATCCTCTAGAACACAAAATTAACAGTGGCTAAGTCGCACCCAGACCACAGTCCTCTGCGAGCCCACACACACTGCTGACCAGTGGAAACCACTTCATGCCTGCCCTCTGGTGCTTTCAGACATCCTCCTTCCTCACACATACACAGGCTGTTCCCTCTACCAGGAAGGAAGCAGCCTCCCATGATGTGTGCACCATGAGGTCTAAGTCAGGCTCCTCATGGGGATCTGCATCTGAGCTCTGCCCTTTCTCACCTCTCAGACTGCTAAGGTTCCCTTCCCCAGAAAATGGAGAGATGCCAAGTCCTTGTTGCTTGATAAGTCAGAACACCAGTCCTGCCTTGTCTAAAATGGCGGTTCTCTAACACAGTGGTTAACACATCTGCCACACTTGGGGCCACCTCCCAAGTCCCTTCCTCTCAAGACCCATAGGGGCCAAAGCCCCGCACTAACCTAATGCTGTATCTTATGTTGGCCGACCTAATGCTATAACTTATGCTTAGCCAAACTTGGCCATGGTCTATGGAGTAATTTCTCTCCAGCGCCCCCAGCCTCACCTGCCTTCTTCTGTAGCATCCTCACTCTCTGCATGTCACCCTGCTTCCTTCTCAGCCGATCACACTCACCTCCCTGGGCCCTGCAGTGGACTGTGTTCTCTCTGTCTGGATCCCTCAGCCATACCACCCTGTCCTGATCTTTCCCTGGAGAGCTTCTGCACTTCATACAGTTTAACATTTAACTCGGCTTCCTGGGCTTCCCCTGGGAAGTCTGTAGATAACCCGGGTTGACCAGATCCCCACCTCAAGACCACCTTCTTGCCCAGACCCCCCATATAGTACTTGTTGTCCTTGTCCACCTATCTAACCCCCCTGTTTGGCTGTGACCTCAAGGACTGGGCCGCCTCTGGATGGAGACCTTCTTGGCTCTTTGGAGCATCTGCCCATTAGGACAAGCGCCTTCTGGGGACTGGGTGTGACTTGGCCACTGTTACCTTTGTGTTGTGGATGGTGTGTCAGTTTGTAAGGGGACAGTGCTTCAAGATTGTCTACATCTAATGTACATTTCCTGCTTCGAGTTCAAACCTTGTTCATCAGCACAACAGCTAACAGCAGTGCCCGATGACAGATGGCCCGGCACTGAGCCTGAACCCTGGCTCCACAGCAGGCCTGGAGTAGGGCACACATGTCTGGCATGGTAGATGCTTTCATTGATCTAGAGTCCATCTCTAAGGGTGCTGTTGTGAAGTCAGCCAGATGACATCAGTGCCAGCAATGGGGGCTGGGCCTAAAAGGGCCAGGCCATGTCTGCAGTCTCCTAGGATGACTGGACCAAGTAGGCCATCTCTATTCTAATATGGAGACTTTCTGTTTTATGTGTTATGGTATTTAGTTTTATTTTGATTCTGAAGTTTATGGTAGGAGGTTCCAGAATCCGACTTTCAAAGTCTCTTCAACATTAAGAACACCCTCAGATAATGCCATCCCAACAGTTCAACAGACATATCTGGGTTTTCACAGTTCTTACTCAAAATCATCATGTCTAGGCTCTTGGGCCTTGTTTAGCAGACAATTAGGATTTAGTGCCTGGCATGCATGAACAGTGTTGGATGACACAATTCTGTGTAAGAGACTATAGTGATACCTTCCCCACTTCCTATTAGCCCCTTCCTACTTCCTGTTAGCCCCTCCCCACTTCCTCTTAGCCCCTCCCACTTCCTCTTAGCCCCTCCCCACTTCCTCTTAGCCCCTCCCCACTTACTATTATCCCGTTGTATGAATTGGCTGGCTGGTTATTACTCTGTGAATGATACTGGCTTCTCCATTAAAGAAATATCAAGTTAGCATCCACATTGCTGTTTGGGCCATAAATTTAAGGCAAAGTACAGAGCCCAGCACCAGCATGGATGCCATAGCACTGAGTGCATCAGTGCTAGATCTTAACCTGGCCGCATTGGGAACCCCAGAGGGACATTAACATGCCTTGGAGAAATGGACAAGTAGCCAAGATGAAGTCTCATGCTGGTCTCTAGTGGCCTCTCCCGCTGAATGTTTCAGATTATCAGGAATGTGTAGGATCTGCCATGTTTCCACCACAGCCATTCTAGTTCATATTCTCTCTGAGAGTTGGGGTTGATTTCTTCTCAGCTATCTGCATCTCCATCCAAGTGAAACAGAAGAGAGAGGTGCAGACCAGGGAGGTGAATCCTGCTGTCTGTTGCTAGTGATGTGGAAACCATACATCTTGTTTAAGGAGGTGCTGACAAGTCTATGTACACAGGGAACCACCCCAAAGCCAAGGCTGGGAAGTTCCTCAAGTATGAGGCACCCTCAGTGAGGACCACCATGTCCGCAACACTTCTGGGACCACAGACAGACTAGGAAGAGGGTCTTGCTTCCTTACAATTAGTGACTTTGGAGATCTCTATGCCACCAGGGAAAAGCCTGCCCTTACCTGCTCTTCTCATCTAGTAATGGACAGGGAAGGTCTCCTTGGGACCCTTGCCCTGCCCTGCCCTGCCCTGCCCTGCCCTGCCATTGCCTGAAGATGTCTGCATCTTCTCCCTTGCTGAAACATAGCCGTAGCATATATTCAATGACCTTCTGAGGCTGCTGTTGGAAGGACGGTGGTCCAGAAAATATATTCTTGAACCTCGTGGACAGTGGGACACCAGAGGACATAAGGACATTCTGGGTGAACACCTGAGAGCTAACACCATTCTGTTGTTTACACCCCTGCCTTGCCAACAGGTACAAAGAGGGAGCAGTGGACATTGCAAAGCATGGCCTGAGAACAGCACTAATTCCCTCCCAGCATCCTGATGTTAGTGTCCATGCATGACCCTACCCTTACACGGTCCCCATGGAATGTATGTCCTTTCTGTCTTTAATTACCCTGTGGCCATAATAGCTGAAGGAGAATTCAGACGTCCATTCTCCTCTTGGGAGATAAAAGCATGATCAAACTTCATGAAGATTCAGGCATGACTGCTTGTCCCTCTCCCAAGACAGCTATCACTGAAACGTACAAACAACAGGGGCCTTCGGTAGGAGATATCCCCTTGGGAGCCTGTCACCTGACTGCGACTCTCTTCCCAGTACTTGCAAGCACCCGTCTCACAGCCTTCCAATCCTTACCATAAATCTCCTACTATAAATGTAGAGCTCTCGTTTTTTATATGCAAAACTTAAGAATATTCTACTAATATGATCTGTTCAGGTGCAGAGTAAATATTTTTTTCAAACAAGAAAAGTGTGTTCTATCTCCAATGAGTTCAGAGAAGTTTCCATTTCTAGAGTTACAGACTCAGTAGCCTCATCAAGATGGTCGAGAAGGGTTTTTTAGGTTTTGTGTTTTTAATGAAATTTTGGAATCTTTGCATGTGCACAGTGAGATAGCTGATGAGTTTTCAGCTGATGAATTTATATTTCAAAAAGATACTATATCCATAGTCGGGGTAATTTATATAGTTTTTTTAAATAATTTGTGTATGAAACGAAGTTTCATGGTGTGGACGTTTTTACTGTGTCATGTAGATGCTCAGAACATCTCAGACCTGGGAGCAATTCAGATGTCAGTTTTGAATTGAGAATCCTCAACCCACGTTCCCAATTCTACCACTGTCAGGCATGCTGGCTACCATTATGACTGTGACCAATTACCTGACAAGCAGAGACTTAGGGCAAGTTTTGGCTCCAGTTAGAGAGGATATATGGGAAAGAAGAAAGCACGCTGGTGGGAGTGTGTTGTGTCAGCAGGAATGTGAGGCTTCTTGCTTACATCATGGTTGTGCGGGAAGCAGAGGCAGGTGAATGCTGGCATTCAGATGGCTTTCTCCCTGTTCTCTTTTTACTCAGACCAAGGCCCCAGCCCATGGGATAGTAGCACATACCCTCAGAGAGTGAAGTCTCCTCCTCTCAGTTAACTCTCGGAAAATGATATCACCCATGTATCCAGTGCCCTAAACGTTTCCTAATTCAGTGTTGGCAATCAAAGCCAGGCGGTCTAGAATAGAGGGATGGCTTAGCGAGTGAAGGTGCTCACCACCAAGCCTGCTGGCCTGAGTTTGATCCCTGGAACCCACACAATGGAAGGAGAGGGCTGACTCCTCTGACCTTCACATTGTGGCCCTGCTGCTGTCATTTCACTCTCAGTAGTGAGCATTATTTCTAGGTGACTAGATAATGTCCTCAGACCCACACACGTAATAACACCTTCCTCTCACTGATCCTCAAAACATCACGGTGCTCCTTCTCAGATGAGTTAAATCCTTTGTCCCACGTCCCTTAGCAAGCTAGTGAGGAGCCAGGGTACGACCTTATATGTCTTCAGAACCTGCATTCATAGCACTAAGCATCCTGGTCTCCAGATCTGGAGGGGACAAGGGTGAGATCCAGGTCAGAGTCACCTGATCACATGTTCTCATCTGGCCAATGAGATGACACTCCTTCTGTACTGCTGCCGTAACAGCTATGGGGAGAGCTGAGCCACACTGGAGACAGGGTCTTCCTGTAACTGCCCTCCCACAATGCTCTGAGAGCTGTCACCAGTCTGTCCTCTCCAGACAGATGCTTTTTCTCCTTAGAGAAAGTACATCGCTGTCCGAGGACATTTTACCTGCCAGGCCCTCACCTGTGTGGCTGCTTTCATTTCATCTGGGACTCTTACTCACAGGATGCCAGCTATGGGTTCCTTCGTTTGCGTGTCCAGCGGTTTCCCCCATTGTGCTTCTGTTTGGGGGCCCAGGAGTCCGAGCTACCTTCTGGTATCATCTACTTCATTTGTTTGCCTGTTTGATTCTTGCTCAACTCCCTGACTCAAGTACATGCTCCCTGGGAGCAGAAACAGATCAGCCACGCCTTGCTGTGCCCAAGAGTGCAGTGCATGGCTAATTGTTGTTCAAGTGATTTGGGTGAGCATGCTCTAGCACCCACCTCAGGTATGGCACTCTGTGAAGAGAAAACAATGTCAAGGTGAAGGGTACAGCCCATGGGCCCTAAGAGCTTGATGCCTCATAGGGGCGGAGGCAAAGCAGGATGCAGGGCAAATAAGAAAAGGATTTGAGCAAGGAAGGAAAGGAGAGAGCTCAGCGTGGGGTGGGAGGTGAGAGACAATCACTAAGCATCTGATGAAGTATGATAAATATGGGGATTATAGATGGCGTCGGGCCTGGGAAAGGCCCAAGGGGACAAGGCTCAGGGCTGCAGGGGTTCTGAAACAACTTTCTGGAGCCCAGGGAGTGAGGGTGGAGTAGAAGAGGCCAGCTTTGAGAGCACTGCCCCATAGCAGGAACCTAGATCTCATTCCTTACAGAAAAGAAGCCATGAAGACAGTTCACACTGATAACCAAGGAAGTAACTCTCGGGCCAGCATCCAGTGCTCACCCTGCTACTCTTTTTCTTTAAAGATCTGCTTGTTTTTTATTTTATGTGTATGAGTGTGTGCCCACACATATGTCTGTGTATCATGGGCTTGCAGTGCCCATGGAGGGCAGAAGTGGGTTGAATCCCCCAGAACTGGAGTTAAAGATAATTACAAGCTGCCATGCGGATGCTGGGAACTGAACCTGGGTCCTCTGGAAGAACAGCCAGTGCTGATCCATCTTTCTACCCCTTCATTCTGCTACTTTCCCATCATAAAATTGGCCCAGGAAATCTACGTCCGTGAGCCCATTTTCTCATTTGGAGTAGGTGAACCTTTACAAATGAATGTTGAGTAATTGGGGCTTCTGTCGTTGGTGTGGTTTGCACAGAACCAGCAGAGGATGTAGAAGGGGCTTGATTCAAGCTAGATCCCTCAGTCATGCTGTGGACTGTGACTTGACAGTGGCCATGGGGTAAGCAGGGGAGACAAGTACAAGGCAAAGAATTAGAAAACTGTTGGAATAGTTAGGAAAGCTCAGACTCGGAGCCTCTATGGTAGAAACCTGGTTAAAAGAGGCACAGCTGTACTTCAGCCCTAAAGACTAAGGGAACAGAGACCATAGGAGCCCCAAGTCGGTGAGGGTATAGAAACTCAGGTACAGACTAAGGGGAGACACAGCCCAGCCTAGCATGGGTCCCCCTGCCAGCTCTTTGCTTCTGTATCTTCTTTGGAAGACAGAGCCAGTTCTGAATCTCAGGAAGCTCCTGTACTGGGAAGGAGTGTCCCGTCATTTGTAATGAGTGATGCATTTTTAATTAAAATGGAAATCACTGGAGCATTCTGTAAAGTTTTACTTGGGGAATTTGCCTTCTTGCAGGCTCTGCCTTAATTAGCATTCTATTTATCCCTTATTAATAAATGATATCCAAGCAGTTCCTTCTGCCTCCTTTGATCTCAGGGTCTCGTCATTCATGAGACAAACTCTGTTCCTCACTGACAGTCAGAGATCAGTGGGCCCAAGCAGGTCCGACTTGGAGTTCGAGAGCTAGGGTTCTCAAAACATACCAGCAACATGGAGACTTTTTTTTGGTTATCTGGGGTCCAGAAGCTATCATGTGCACCTCCAAGGTTGAAGGTGGCACCTTCTGAAAACACACCTTTTTGATGGAGCCACTAAACTGGGCAGTTTAGACTCATGACAGCGGCCCTAGATTGATCAGTCAGGACCCAGCTCCAGGAGCTAGATGCCAAGGAGCACTTGCTGATCTTTGACCCAAAGTCAAGAAAGCTCAGTATGTCTTTCACGATCACAAAGCCAGGCAGCGAGTGCCAGAGAACCGTGGAAAGCTGATGTGCTGTGTTCTGTCTTACATTGGGGGCTTATGTGCATGGTCCTGATCAATGCTCTAAGCCAGGTAATAAGAGTAAAATAGCTTTACTCCAACCGCCTAGAAGACAGAACCAGCTGGGGTGAAATTCATCAGCCTCCTTACAGCTCTCCAGCTGTAAGACAGTTAAGGCTGAGACTGTGGACTGCAAGGCCCTCAGCTCCATTTGCTGAATTAGAACTGCACTCTCCCAGTTTGAACCTACTGCCCTGACTGTTCAGGGTAACATCCGGTCCTTTCTGCCCAGAGTGTGTGCACTAAGGACCAGCAGCGCTAGCCCATAGGTGTATATTAAAATGCAGGACCCAGACCCCACTACAGACTCATGAATCAGACCCTACACTTGGACAAGGTCCCAGGATGTGCCAATACTTGCTAAGCTTAAAAAACAAACTAGAGATCTGAGCACCTGCCATGTCTTAGTAAAGTTCAGGGTGCAGATGAGGCCTGTGACCTTGGCCATGAGCCAGATTCTGAAAGCCGAAAGCTAAGATTACCCTATATTCCCAGGTTGGCGCCATTGGACTTTGGGAAGATGGTACAGGAGCCAGGGGCCAGTCTTAGTATCCCCAAATGACTGGCAAATGCCTTTAGTTTTATCATAAGCACACAGTAGAGCCTGTCACACAGTAGGGCCTTGGTCACACAGATCTTTGCCTTTGTCAAGAGTTATAATAGGCCCAAAGTGTAGCTGGTTATTTAGGACAGTAGAGGATTGGATTGGCAATCACACGTGCCTTTGATTAATAAAAATGAAATGAAACAGAGATATGCGCTAATTGCCTTTCAGACACAGGGTTTATTTGGGACAATGCCTTTCAGATTGTGAGGCTCATGGGATAAAGGAGATTGTAAAACAGTTCATGACAAGTGGCACACAAATGTCAGTAACTGCAGTCCCAACGTTCTGACACCACTGTCTATGATTGTACCGGAATACATGTGTGCACATACAGAGAAAGGCGCATACGCATAAATAAAAATGAAATGAAATGAAAAGTTCTCTGATGGTCTGGAATGCCTCCTTATTTTTGGAGAGAGAGGGAGAGGGAGAGGGAGAGGGAGAGGGAGAGGGAGAGGGAGAGGGAGAGGGAGAGGGAGAGGGAGAGGGAGAGGGAGAGGGAGAGGGAGAGGGAGAGGGAGAGGGAGAGGAAAGAAGGGGAAGGGAAGGAGGAACGAAGGAAGGGAAAAGGGAAAGAAAAGGAAGAAAGAGAGCAGGAAGAAGGAAGGGATGGAGGGAGGGTGGGAGAAAGGGAAGGAAGGAAAGAAGGAAGGAAGGAAGGGAGGAAGGGAGGAAGGGAGGGAGGAAGGGAGGAAGGGAGGGAGGAAGGAAGGAAGGAAGGGAGGGAGGGAGGGAGGGAGGGAGGGAGGGAGGAAGGAAGGAAGGAAGGAAGGAAGGAAGGAAGAAAGGAAAGAAGGAAGGAAGGAAGAGAAAGAAAGTGTTACAGAAACCAGGAGAAGCAGCTGATGCCCCAGAGTGTGTTCCTGCAGCACTGTGGTTAGAGCAGCATCAACTGAAAAGGATGGTGCTGTGACAGTAACTAGCAGGGTAAACTGCCAGCTCTGTGTGTTCTAAGCTGGCCTATGCCACCTCCCATGGATGGCCTGTCACTGTCACTCCCTCATAACTGAGGAGATATGAAAAGCTTTATCCTAAGCTTCCTGCTTAAAGAGCGGCAGAGGCTGGGTTCCCAGCCAAGGCTCTCAAGCCCCTTCCTTTATGCATCTCCATGCCCACCTGCTACCCAGGTCCTGCTGAAGAAGCGGCTCATCCATTGGGCTGAGCCAGTTCAGTGATGGGCTTTGGGACCAGCTAACTCTGAGCAACCGCCAAGTGTCTCTTCCTGCCATTTGGTGAGTTTGAGATGGAGCAGCCTTAACCGGCTGTATCCAGACGGGCTGCCTTTAGTGCTGAGCACAGATCACAGGTACAGCAGCGTGTGTGTGTGTGTGTGTGTGTGTGTGTGTGTGTGTGTGTGTGTGTGTTTGTACATGCATGCATGTGCCTGTGTGTGTGAGTGTGCATGTGTGTGTGTGCGTGTGTGTGTGTTTGTACGTGCATGCATGTGCCTGTGTGTGTGAGTATGCATGTGTGTGTGCGTGTGTGTGTGTTTTGCTTGCTGTTTATGTGAATTAACTTCATTCCCCTTCAGTCCTCAGGCTGCTTGGGATCACTTGGTTCATCTAGACTGGCAGGGCATGAGGGCTGACCAATGAGCTTTGGATCTGTGTCTGGCGCCCCTACTCTGAGATTGCAAGTGCCTACCACCATGCTAACTTTGTACATGTGCGCTGAGCATCCCGAATTTTTGGATTACAAGTGCGTACCACTATGCCAGCTTTGTACATATGTGGGAAGCAGCATGTATTTTTTTCTTAAGTTAAATTCCATTAGTGCTTAAACTCTCTAGAATCAATGACTTTATCTCAACATTTAGAACTGAGTTTGGCCTGCTGTGGTGTTTAATAATAAATGCTTGCTGGATCACTTGGGACATATATAGCGAGGCCCTGTCTAAAGAAAAGCAAAAATTCATACATAAGCAAATAAAATAGATGCATAAGTAAATATAGAAAATCAAGAACCCTGTGTCACTTTCATCCCTCCCCCTGTCTCGTTGAGCCTGTGATGCCAGGTAGCCTTTACACTCCAATGTCACTGGAGTGTCCTAAGCTTCCTGTTTAAAGAGCAGCAGAGGCTGGCTTCCCAGCCAAGGCTCTCAAGCCCCTTCCTTTACCTGACCTGAGTCTCCTTAAGGTCGGGTACAACTGTGGTCTACAATCTAGGAGTGTGCATGTGAAAAGGAAAACAGATTCCAGATACTCAGGTTAATTTTTGACTCTTTTCCAAAATTGATCTGACCAAGATCTATTCAAGAAAAGCTCTCGGCAGAGCCTTCCCCCACTTGAGAGAAAGTAGACCCCCCTCCTCCATTCTGAATCTTACTGGATGATTACACGCATGCGCACACACGTTGCTGTACCTGTGTTCTGTGCTCTGCACTAAGGACAGCCAGCCTGGATACAGCCAGTTAAGGCTGCTCAGGAGTTTTATTGCCATGGTGCCCAAGGACCAAAAACCCACACTGGTTTAGTGTGAGCATTGTTGCTAAGCTGGGGAACCTTAGATATGCAGAGCTTCCAAGTTTTACCCGGTATCAATTCCAGTCACAATCAAGACGACTGAGTCCTTGGGCTTGTTTTGGGGGCTCAAAGGCTGGCCTAGAGAAGCTGTAGAGATGGCTCAGTGGTTAAGAGCACTGGCTGCTCTTCTAGAGGTCCTGAGTTCAAATCCCAGTAACCACACGGTAGCTCACAACCATCTGTAATGGGATCCTATGCCCTCTCCTGGTGTGTCTGAGGACAGCTACATAAAATAAATAAAACTTAAAAAAAAAACATAAGAGAGAAAAGGATCTGCCTAGAGGAAGTAGTACAGGTAGGGAATGCTGATTCCCCTCAAGGCTTTTGGGACATTTTCAGCATTATTTTCTTGTTTTGTTTTCAAACCGCAAAGTACAAAATCTATTCTTTTTCCAGTTTAGTAAGCTTTACACGATCGAGTTGGTTTAAACGTTCTCCTCGCCAGTCACATCATAAAATCTAATTATATTTGCTCTTAATTTTCTTTCGTTTTATAAACTGTGCTCTTTTATACAGTCTCTTGACATAAACTTTCTACACAAATCTGGTGATAACTTTTAACTACTGAGTTTAAAAGACGCTCAGACTTCAAACGTTTTTTTTTTTTCTTTTTTTTTTTAATCATTCTTTGGGGGAAGGGAGCACAGGGCTTGAAGCCCATGGAGACATGCAGCCATGTGGAAAGCCATTATCTGCTGCCATTTTGATTCAAGATCAAATGTCATGGGCATTTGAAGCCTTTTCACTGCTTCTGAACGTGATGCAGTCAGGGTCCTTCCTGACAAGTTATCAACAAGCAGGCAGGCTACAAACACTCAGGCCTCAATGGTTCTCTTGAAAGGGGTCTCCCTGTGTTCTGCTGATAATCAACCCACTGGCCATATTGAGGCAGCCACCTCCAAGGGGGAACCCACTGTTCCCCTCCTGATAGGAGCACATAATCCCATCAGTGTCCATGGAAGGTATGTGCCCGCTTCACTAGAGACAATAGGCCAACAGAAAGCGACACTTGTTCCCAGCAACTGAGGGGAGAAACAGGATTGGCTATTCCCAGCCGCCGTCTATAAAGGGTCTTGCCGAGCCCCTCAAGCCTGTTCTTTGTCAGGTTGCAGACTGGGAGACTCAGTCTGCCTTCCTCTACTGCATGGCTGCCACCCACCTTCCCTGAGCAGAATTCCCCTGAAGTCCCACAAAGACCGGTCTCTCAACCCCTTCTTCTGGAGATAAATCCGAGGACCTATGGGCCAAAAGTGGGACCTGAGTTTCCATGGCAGAGGAACAGCCAAATCCTTCATTCTTCACAAAGGACTCACAGTGGTGCCAGCAATAAAAATTGTAATGACTTTCTGGGCACCAAATATTTTTTTAATACACTGTGTATTCAACCCCAAAGTCTCCAAGCAGTTCTGTGTGGCCACTATAGTCACCCCAGCAAACTAGTTGAACAGTGGATAATACAGAGCTGCAGAATCTGGACGCAGGGAGGCAGACACATGGATAGCAGAGCTAAGCCCTCCTCAGGGCCTGACATAGAATGGCACCTTCTGTCATCTACTGTACCATGTTCTATACCTAAAGTGTGACTAGAGTTTCCACAGCATGGGCAAAGCCAAGCTGTTCCTAAAGATGGGGAAAGGGAGATGGAATGGCGCTCTCTCTCTCTCTCTCTCTGTGTGTGTGTGTGTGTGTGTGTGTGTGTGTGTGTGTGTGTGTGTGTGTGTGTGTGATATTGCCCAGGGGTGGGGCTGAAATGCAGGGGTAGGAGTGTGAATATAGACTTGGGTGTCAGTCACGTGATCCCTCTTCGGGGAATACAGGAAGCTGATGTCAGGCTTTTCTTGGCAATCTGGATGTCCTTGGGGCCATCTATAGAAGCAGCAGGCTGAGGGCAGAACTCCTCAGCTGTGCCTTCGGGCTCCTTCCGTGCTGAGAGATGGTCTTACAGCTGAGGCCCCAGATCTCCTTGCCCCATTGGAGAGAGAGCTGAGGCCTCAGGCTTCAGGCTGAACGAAAGGCCCATTCTGACATGGGACATGCTAAAATGACATGTCGTGGGGATTTGTAGGCCTCCCTGGAGCTATTTTCTCCAGGGGGTCATTTTATTTAGTTCCAATTGGACTCTGTGATTGGTCTCATCCAGGGCCAGCTGGTGTCCAGGCTCCATATGGTAAGGCCTAGGAAAATGCCATGTTCCAATTGAAATATACTCTGCCGTGCTGTGGGCCACTGTAATTGCCTCTGACTGGAAAAGGGCTTTGATTTTTAAAAATGAAGCTAGGAAGTAATCTCTCCACTTCCGATTTGTGGTAGTGATGGGCCAGTGTCTTCCCCATTAATTCAGACAGACACAGCATGGAAAAGACAGGCAGGGGCCTCGGTGGCTAGCGAGGCCCAAGGAGGGCTCAGTGTGGGAATCTTTACTGCCTAGCCTTGACATGTGGTCTCAGCCCGTCACACTCTGTAGCTAATGTGATGCTGCCCATCCTTTAGCAAATCCTCCCACACATAGAATGACTAATAGATGTGCTTTAGGGGACACAGTCCACCTGCCACACACCATGCTTAGCATTTTACCCTGAGGAAGAACTCGTGATTATTCCCATTTTGCAGATGGAGTAATACGAGTCACAGAGAGTAAAGGAATGCACCAACAGCTCCATAGGCAATACATTTTCGCAATAAGGGTTCCTCTAGGGCCCAAGCTCTTAAGCATTTTGCCCTGAGCTTTGTTTAAGAGACGAAATCACCTAGGACTGTTCCTTAGAAGGCAAATGGTGCTGAGGGCTTTACCGATCCTGTCTGTTGTCTGAAATAGTTCTTATGAGAGCCACTTTAGAGATGAGGACCAGACCAAGCACTCAGAGCTGGGAGTCAGCTTGTGGAAGTTAAAACCTTCAGGGATGAGATCCCGTGGTGGAAGAGATTGAGGTTTGGGAATCCAAGGCTTTGTTCATTATGAGCCAGAAAGTGGCCATGCCCAGAGGTCTGCCTGGCTCAGAGCCCGAGCTCTTCTTTTCTCTCCTGTTCACTCTGTGGTTCCCCAACAGCTGGGGTGGCCTTTCTGGCATGGAAGAAAGCCACCCCTCTTTAGTAAATGCTTCCTGTCACTGCCCAAGTGTATGTCTTTTCATTGGTGAGGACCATCTGGCTAGAAGGTCCCCCTCCCCGAAGTTTCTGCTTCATGTCCCTGGAGTCTCAGAAACCGGGAACCATGTCTGGAGCCGCTGGCACCAACCAACATGTGATCTCCGCTGTCTCTGATAATCGCTGCTTGTAGTTGTGGGTGTGCATGTGGCCATGCATGTGTGCGTGGAGGCCAGAGGTTGATGAAGGGTGTCTACTTCAGATACTCTCCACCTTCAAAAAATATCATTACATTTTCATTCATCATTCATCGTGTGTGTGTGTGTGTGTGTGTGTGTGTGTTATGTGTAGTGTGTGTGTGTGTGTGGTGTGTGGTGTGTGTGTGTGGTGTGGTGTGTGTGTGGTGTGTGTGTGTGTGTGGTATGTGTGTGTGTGGTGTGTGGTGTGGTGTGTGTGTGTGTGGTGTGTGGTGTGTGTGTTATGTGTAGTGTGTGTGTGTGTGTGTGTGGTGTGTGGTGTGTGTGTGTGGTGTGGTGTGTGTGTATGTCTGTGTGGCGTGGTGTGGTGTGTGTGGTGTGGTGAGGTGTGTGTGTGTGTGTGTGTGTGGTGTGGTGTGTGTGTGTGTGCTGTGGTATGTGTGTGTGGTGTGTGTGTGTGGTGTGGTTGTGTGTATGTCTGTGTGGCGTGGTGTGGTGTGTGTGGTGTGGTGAGGTGTGTGTGTGTGTGTGTGTGGTGTGTGTGTGTGTGGTGTGGTGTGTGTGTGGTGTGGTGTGTGTGTGTGGTGTGGTGTGTGTGTGTGTGTGTGGTGTGTGTGTATGTGTGGTGTGTGTGTGTGATGTGTGTGGTGTGTGCGTGCATGTGTGTGTGTGTGGTGTGGTGTGTGTGGTGTGTGTGGTGTGTGTGCATGTGTGTGTGTGTGGTGTGGTGTGTGTGTGGTATGGTGTGTGTGTGTGGTGTGTGTGTGTGTGTGTGCTGTGGTATGTGTGTGTGGTGTGTGTGTGTGGTGTGGTTGTGTGTATGTCTGTGTGGCGTGGTGTGGTGTGTGTGGTGTGTGTGGTGTGTGTGCATGTGTGTGTGTGTGGTGTGGTGTGTGTGTGGTATGGTGTGTGTGTGTGGTGTGTGTGTGTGTGGTGTGTGTGTGTGGTGTGTGTGTGTGTGGTGTGTGTGTGTGTGGTGTGTGTGTGTGGTGTGTGTGGTGTGTGTGCATGTGTGTGTGTGTGTGTGCGTGTGTGTGTGTGCGCGCGCGAGTGCGCGCGCACGCGCGCGCGTGTGTGTGTAGAAGCACACTTTCAGCAGGGCAAAGGATAGGGTTGGAGATAACAGTGTAGACACCGGTGCCCATACAGGCCAGGTTCAAATCTCAAGTCCCCACGATTTATCATTCATGCACTAGTGTTGCAGGCAGGCACCAAAGACCTGAACTGCATCTTGTCTCCCTCGATGGGGAATATGAAGGCTTGAGCAGGCTTGAATAGGCCCTCCTGAACTCTGGTGTACTTGAGAAACCTGCTTTCAGGAGGAACTGGATCTCCTGTGAATCTTCCTCCTATTCCTCACCGTGGGCTGGTTTCTGTCACCTTGTCCAGCCGGAGTCAGGAAGGCAGAGGTGATTAGGAGAGGGAACCCTGACTTTAGAGGCAGGCACAGTTAGAGGTGAGCGCAACTCTCTGACCTGCCATGAAAGTCTTCTGTGCAAGTCCTTCCCACTGTCAGTCAGATTCAGGGTCACCGAAACCCTACAGAGGGCAAAACCCCTACAGAGGGATTCAGCTGCTTGTGTAAGAGAGGTCTGCAGGAAGGCCATCCTGGGGTGCCCCGTGTGGGGTGTGGAGCGCAGTGGTGAGACGAGCCTCCAGGCAGGAGCTGTGCTGACTGCTGGGCAGTGCAGCCACTCTCAATCCTCAGCTCTCCACAGCCACCTGGGGTAGTAACTGCTGAGAAACGAGGGAGGGACAGGTTGCCCTGGAAACCAACTCGGTGGAGTTAGCAACTCCAGCTAATCATCCAAGGCATTTGGGAAGGGGGTTCTGTTATTTAAATTGCCTTGAGAGAGTGCGCGTAAGATTTTACTTCCCATCGAGAGTGGATACTCCACATGTCTGTCTCTCCTTCTCCTATCCCTTTCTTTACTAAAAGTTACTTTAACTGTGCCGGCTATTGTGGTCTCCATCTTCTCTTCCTTCTGCCATCTCTCTCCCTAGCGTAAGGAACTGTAGTTAAAAAGCATAGTTTATTTTCTGAGCCCTGGTGCAATTCCGTCCTCACACATAACGAAGACCTCCTAGGTCCTTCCATCAGGAGAACTTCTGCTCACCTTCAGCTGAGACAGGCCGTAATGGACCTTTGGATTAGGAAGGCTCGGGTGTTCAGAGTGGGAGGTGTAGCATCAGAGCCAAGTAATGCAAGGACACGGGAAAGGCATCTGAATGAGTCAGGAACTTACAGAATTACAGATACGGGATCCAATTGAATGAGTTACCGGCTACAGTTCAACTAACCCAACGTGGTCAGCTGGGTAGTTCCGCTGGTCTTCTGTTCAGCTGGAATCCTGGAGAAATAGGCTCTAATAGATGTGCTGGCAAGTAAGTGCAGACAGGTGAAGAAAAAAGAATTCTTCCTTCCTCCATTGTCCTCATGTAGGTCTCCAGCGGAAGGTATGTCCCACATTAAAGGTGTACGTTGATCTGGATCAAAAGCTTGTGTCCTCCACCCTCAAGATCTGGATCACAGATGTGCTCTCTATTTCTGGATTCTAGAGTTCGTTCCAGATATAGTCAAGTTAATAATTCAGAGTAACCACCATGATCCACCCCTTGTCAACTTGAAACAAATCATATCTCATGTCCGAATGAAAATAATAGCCAGGTCCTAGTAATGTCTAGCATGGCATAACTACCCCTCCTATGACCGAAAACACATTGTAAGTTTAGGAATAGGTCAGTGTCCCTTGGGGAGCATCCTTTTAGTATATCAAGCTTAAATGTGATAACTGCTAATAGTCTCTTAATTGACGTTAAAGAAATAGAAAGGTAACACAAATATCTGTACAAATGCATTCTTAACAAAATAAAACAGGAGCACTCATGTCGATTACAATCCTCATTTCTGCATCTGACCTTAGATGGCCTTTATAACTACCTTCCTCTATTGCACATTCAGTATTTCCTCCACCCTCCACAAGCACCTCAGCAGGTTGTGCCTCTTTTCCTAGAGGAAGGTCCCATACTTTCATTCCTGATGGGTCTGTAGCCCTCTGTATCCTGCCTGGGTGAGGCTGTCGTAGTTTCCCATTGACTTTAATCACAGGACATGGTACTACTAACAGGCTCTCTAAAAGATCTCCAGCACTCCAGACATAATCCTTCTTACCTCCATTGTAGAGAGGCAATCCAATTTCCCCATGTTAATCTGGATCTTTCACACCTCCTAACACTGTTATTCTTTTCTTAGCCTGTTGGTTTAAGGGCATAAGAAGCCCAAAGTGACCAGGGAGAAGTCTGAGCCTCCAGTTGAATAGAATGTTGTGGCTCTTGGCAAGAGTGCTCTCCCCTCTAGAACCAAAACTTCTAGGCCAGCAGTATTTAGGGTTGCAGGAACAGGAAGCAGAAACTTTCCTAATGGGTATCTAGGAGTGATAGTGAGTAGAACTATTCCCTTTTCCACCCCTTGATTCCTGGACCCACCATGGACTCTGGTTATGGACAAACCATAACATATATCAGACCCTAATTCAAAGCATATACTGCCTTCTGAAGAACTCTGCCCCAGCCCTCTATGCTTCTGCCACCTAATTGTGGCTGTAACTGTGTCTACCAAAGGCCTTTCCATCTTTCTATCGGGCCAGCTGCTTTAGGATGGTGGGGAACATGGTAAGACCAGTGGATTCCATGACTGTGGGCCCCCTGTCGCACTTCTCTGGCTGTGAAATGAGTTCCTTGGTCAGAAACAATAGTTATGTGGAATACCATGATGGTGAATAAGACATTCTGTAAGTCCACGGATGGTGGTTTTAACAGAAGCATTACATGCAGGAAAGTCTAATCTGTAACCAGAATAAGAATAAGTATCTACTAAAACATTGTCCTTTCCACAGAGGAAGTGGTCTAGTGCTGTCAACCTGCATCCAGGTTGCTGACTGGTCACCTGGGAAAATGGTGCCATATCTGGGGCTCAGTGTTGGTCTCTGCGGTTGGCAGATGTGTCACTCAGCAGCAGCTATAGCCAGGACAGCCTTGGTGAGTGGAAGTCTTTGTTATTGAGACCATGTATAATCCCCGTCTCTGCTACCATGGACACTGTGCATGTTCCCATTGGGCCTGGACAGGAATAGCTGAGGAAAGACGTTGACTATCCACAGAATAGATCATCCTATCTACTTGATTTTGAACTCCTCTTCGGCTGAGGTTACCTTTTGGTGAGCATTTACACGGGACACAACTATCTTCACGTCCTTTGCCCTTTGGAGAGATCTATCCACACACTCCTTCCCCAGATATTTTTGTGATCAATTTTCCAATCATGTTCTTTCCAAGTCCCTGACCATCCAACCAACCCATTGTCTGTAGCCCACGAGTCAGTGAACAATCACACATCTGGCCATTTCTTCTCCCAAACAAACTGCAATGTCATGCTTCCCGAAGTTCTCCCCACTGTGAGGATTTCCCTTCCCCAGTATCTTGCAGGGCTGTCCCAGAAAGGGCCTGCAGTGCTCCTCTTCTGGGTGCTGAACCACCCAAAGCTAGCAGTTTTCCCAATCACTTGGTATATGGGCCAGAGTAACACACCCAAGTGAGGAATGTGCTGTCCGCAGAATCCAAATAGTCCCTTTAAACATTGTGCTTCTTTCTTGGTGATGGGAGGGGCCGGGTGCAATAACTTATCTTTCACCTTAGAAGAAATATCTCTGCAGGCCCCACACCACTGCACTACTAAGAATTTCACTGAGGTAAACGGTCCTTGAATTTTGATTGGATTCATTTCCCATTCTGATATGAGTGTATGTTACCCACGAGTCCAAAGTGGTTGCTACCTCCTGCTCACCTGCTCCAATCAGTATAATGTCATCAGTATAGTGCACCAGTGTGACATTTTGTGGAAGAGACAGATGATCAAGATCCCTTCTAAGTTATAACACATGGCAAGGGAGTTAATGTATCCCGAGGCAAAACTGTAAAGGTATACTGTTGGCCCTGCCAACTGAAAGGAAATTCCTTCTGGTGGTCCTTATGGACAGGCACTGAGAGAAGGGCATTTGCTAGATCAATAGCTGTGTATTATGTACCAGGAGATGTGTTAATTTGCTCAAGTAAGCACTTCTGTTACAGCAGCTCCAATCCGAGCACTACCTGATTTAGCTTTCAATAGTCAACTCTCATTCTCTGTGATCCATCTGTCTTCTTCCCTGGCCAGAGAGGAGAGTTAAAGGGAGATGTGGCAGGAACCACCATCCCTGCATCTATCAAGCCCTTGATGGTGGCACTAATTTCTGCAATTCCTCCAAGGATATGATACTGGTTTTGATTCACTATTTTCTTTGACAGGGATAGCTCTAAGGCTTCCATTTAGCCTTTCCAACCATAATAGCCCTCACTCCACAGGTCAGGAAAACTATTGACAACTTCTAAGTATATCTATCCCAATTATACATTCTGAAACTGGGGAAATAGCCACAGGATGAGTTAGGAGTCCTTCTGGACCTATTGTGAGTCAGACCTTAGCCAAAACCCTATTATTCCATAAGCCCCTATGTTAAATGGAAGGCCACAATGTTTCTTGGGATCTCCTAGAACCAACATCAGTTCAAAACCAATATCCAATAGACCCTGGAAAGTCCGATTGTTTCTATCCCCCAGTATACCGTTACCCTTGTAAAAGGCTGTCAGTTCCTCTGGGGGAAGAATTGGAGAAAGGCTAACAGCAAAACTTTTAAGGGTCTTATCAAGATCCTTCCTTAGGGGAACCTGGCCACCCCTTCATTCAAAGGATTCTGGGTCTGCAAACTGGCTCAAGTCTGGAAATTGGCCAAGATTGCCTTTTGCCACAATCCAATGTAGCCTTTCTTTCATTTGTTTGAGAATGTTCCTGCTTATACAGATCAAACAGAAATGCAGTAGGCTTATTTCATGCCTGGGAACACCTTGACCGATTAGCCAGTACCAAAAGTCCATACAAGCCTTGCCATTGTAAAATTCACCTTTGTGCTTCACAGGTTAGGTCATTAGGAATGTTGTTTTGTCAATGCTGCCTTTTGTGATAACCACAATTCATTGCCGCCACCTGGCCCTTGCTACCTCGGGGCCCAATTAACCCATTGCATTTAATTCATCCAATTGAGGGGCAGCGTCTCCAACCCTAAGGTCTGGCACAAGGAAAAGGGTAAGAACAAAGCTCTTCAAATGTGCTGGTTCCCCTCTCACCGTTTTGCGTCTTATAGGATTTCTGGAGAGCATGTCCTCTGGGCCTTCCCGTTATGGAGGATTAGGTTTTACACAGCGTGCCCACTCTAGCACTGCAATTTCCCCAGTCTTCCAGTCCTTTCCTCAACATTAAGCCAAGGAACATCAGCCATCTTCAACTCCTCTTCAGTAGGCCATCTTCCAGTAGGCTTCAACCAACCAGTCAAACAAACTTTGGAGACTTTTTTTTTAAACTGTGTGAGCTTACATATTAAACCCAGAATCTCCGCTCAGAGGGCCCATATCGATAAACTCAGCCTGATCTGGTTTTACATTTCTTCCACCATTATCACACATCCTTAAAATCCATTCTCACACACATTCCCCAGGCTTGTACTTGAATGAATTAGCAAAATCATGAAGCTCTTTAGTAGTGTAGCAGGACTCCTCATAGACTACACTCTCTACCTCCCCTCTAGGGGCCTGCCTTGCTGACACCCTCTTATGCCGAGAGTTGGATTTTCATTGTAATTCAGCCAACCATATAATAATGACTTTGGTTTGATTTTTCTACAACCTGAGCTGTGCAACTGCTGGAGAGAAGATTCTCTTCAAGGACAGACTTAGAAAACTTTAGATTGTTTATTCGCAGCCAGAGCTGGTCAATTTTATCGTGCAGCTCATCTCTATCCATTATCAATTTGTCCGGAGATGCTAAGAGAAGCCAACCAGCAAAATTACTGTCCTCATGTCCCTCCAAATTGTCAAAAAGTTTCATATACCGGGTCACCAAGTCAGTTGCCACTCACAATGGATCAAGATAATCAAAGACATTTATCTCTTTAACTCTGAAATATAGTTTCTACCATGGGCTTTTAATACTCTCTGAGCTCCCACGAGAGAGAGAGAGAGAGAGAGAGAGAGAGAGAGAGAGAGAGACAGAGAGACAGAGAGACAGAGAGACAGAGACAGAGAGAGAGAGACAGAGAGACAGAGACAGAGAGAGACAGAGAGAGACAGAGAGACAGAGACAGAGAGAGAGAGACAGAGAGACAGAGACAGAGAGAGAGACAGAGAGACAGAGACAGAGAGAGAGAGATAGAGAGATAGAGAGAGAGAGAGAGAGAGAGAGAGAGAGAGGAAAGGTTTCAGTAGCTGAAAGTGCTGGTGAATTATAAAGCTTATTCCAGATCCTTAAACGATCATTCTTATACCTCTGTTCCTCTAGAACCACTTCTGGTAGCAAAATCTATATTAATTCAGGTTATCTAAAGTCACAGAACTTATGGAATAAACCTATAGATATATAGTCAGACAGACAGACAGACAGATATGGGATTTATTGGGATGACTTACAGGCTGCAGTCCAACTAGGCCAACACTGGTCAGCTGTGAATGGAAAGAGCTCAGTCCCACAAGAATAGGCGTTTCATCTGGTCTTCTGTATAAGCTGGAATCCCAAAGAAGTATGCTCCAGTGGATGTGCTGGCTGCATAAGTACAAGCAGAAGCAGGCGGAGAATGAAAGAACCCTTCCTTCTTCCATTGTCCTTATATAAGTCTCCATAAGATGGCATGGCCCAGATTTAAAGGTGTTCCTCCAGGTCTGGATTAAAGACATGTGTCGATCTGGTTCAAAAGCTTGTGTTTTCCATCTTCAAGATCCAGATCAAAGGCATGTTGTCCTTCTGCCTCGAGTTCTAGACCACAGGTTCTGGAGTGACGCTCATTCCAGATCTGGTGAAGTTGACATCTGAGACTAGCTCCCACAGCACCCTCCTGCCTTTTGTGCTGACATCAGCCCTAGCATATCTGCTTCCAACAGCAGCTTCCTACCGCATGCCCTGCAAGCAGCAAGGATAATTATAGATAACCACCCCCCCCATCACCCCCAGGGCTGCCTCTCCAGGTTAACTGAGAGTCATGACTACCCACGATGGTTACAAAGGAACTGCAGAGGCCAATGGAAACCAGAAGCAGATCCATGAAAACAGAGCTTGAAAGATGCTAGGACACGTGCCATGTCTACCCCCAAATGGATGTTAGTGGCTCTCACACCAAAGCCAGGCCTGACCGTGACCTGCAGAGCTGTTCATACGAACCAGCTTCCTCCTGGGCTCTCTACCTGCAAACTCTGGGTTCACCCTTTAAAGCCAACCTTGCCTTTTCCTGCTCACGTGCTGCTGCTCGAGGCCTTTCTGTGGTTGCAGGCATCTAAAACAGTTGGTACATGAGATGCTCAGGCACTGAGGGGAGGCCGTGGGCTCCCAACTGCTTTCTGTCTTTGCTACTTGCTTGGCTTCCAGAGTTTTTATCCCATGTTCCCTGTCCTTGGCATTATTTACTGAGGAAGTGATGGGGGCTTAGGGTCAGGGAAGAAGTAGAACTCCGGAGACCCATTCTCTTTATTTTTATCTGATTCGTTAGGTACTAGGGGCTCAAACCCAGGGCACTGGGGATATTATGCAAATGCTCTATCACTGAGCAGCACTGAATAACACCCCTAGACCCGGGACATTTTTATTATCTTACTTTAGCTATTTTCACTTTCAAAGAAAGATAAAAATGTCTTTAAATGATGGTGATGATGGTGGCAGTGATGGCTATGGTGCTGGTGATGATGACAGTGTTGCTAATGGTGGTGATGGTGGTGGTGATGGTGATGGTGGTGATGGTGGTGATGGTGGTAGGCTGCAAATGTTGCCTTTTCTACAAGGAAAGGGCTAGCTTTTAAGGTATTTTCAGTTCCATTGACACTTTAAGCAAATCAATGATATTCTGGATGCTACAAGCTTCAGAACTTGGTGGGTGTATGAAAAAGAAATTATAGGGGTTGGAGAAAGGGTAATCAGCATGGTTGTCAGTCATCTCTGACAGGTGGGAATACTCAGCTTTTAAGAGCCTGCCAACCTGAGACGAATGGCCCAGCTATGGTAGAGCAGGCAGAGACTCAAACTCAGGACCTGGCTCTCTGTTTTACCTGTATCAATTCACTGAGTGTACTTAGCCATGGCGTGCACTGCTTGCCAGGTTCATCACTTCCTCAAAGGAAATCAGATGTCTGTAGAACGGTTACTAGCCTTCACCCCCAAGAGCAAGCCCTCCTATGAGCCTCTTTCTTTTAGGAGGCCAGCCTGCACCCTGGGAAAGAGACCAGTTCATTCCCATCCTGTAGGTACCATCCCTGTGGCTGAGATGGCAAATTGTTGGCTCTCGGCCATGGTGAACATCACTGCAGGAATGAGGCTTTAGGAACCACGGAAGGCCAGGCAGAGTGGCTCATACCTTCAGTCTTAGCATTTAAGAGGCAGAGGCAGGAGGATTCCAGCAAGTTCAAGGCCAGCTTGAGTTAAAGAGCAAGTTTGAGGCCAGTTAGGTCTCTATGTCAGGATCCCCTTTCAAACAAACAAAAGCCATGGATCTCATTGTCCTGAGCCAGGGTCTTCCTCCATGGCCAGAGTGGACTCTTCCTGCCACACTGTCCTCAGGTAAGGACATTACAAACGTTCTAGACACTCTCTGTTTTGCTTGTGGGTTTGCTGTTGTTGTTGTCTTGTGCAGTTGGCTGTTTTAAGATGGGTGCCAGAGTCTTACATTTTTCAGCCCAAGGTGACTGACCTCAAATGTATGACTTCAGCCTCTTGAGTGCTGGATTATGAGTCTGTGTGACTGCTCCAGGCTAAACCTTCTCTTTTGTGTACACTCCTAAAAAGCCAATATTTTGGATTAAGATGGCTACTCCTTCTCTTCTGCATTTGAGCTGGGGTCAAGGATAACAAAGATATCAAAGATAACTTACATCTCTTTAAATTGTCTCAAACTTCACCACCAAAAGTCACCCTCTTGTTTCTGAGTGACACCCAAGTGGGACATTTCTTATCCTCTGGAAGTTTGGGCTGAGTTTCCACAGCTGAGGATGAATGTTTACTTTCTAAAGACATGGACTGGGCCACCCTCATCAGACTGGCTAAGAAGAACCCCCATCAGGCAGGTACCTTCTGCCTGCATCGGGTAGCAATGTGAGAATGGAGGTATGCAGAAGCTTCTAGGACAGCTGAGAAAAAGAGAGGTGGGAGACTTCAAAAGGGGGTGTTATGTTGTGTTTGAAGAGTACACACATTTAATATAGATTGTTTAACCAGGAATGATGCCCTGCATCTGAAATCCAAGATGTTTTGAAGGCTTCCACCCAACACTTCTTGGGTTTGAAATCATATGGAGTAAGACCCTGGAGTTTGTCTCATCTTATTCCTGGGTGAATACTTGCTGGGCCCTTGGTAACCTGTAATGTCCCTCCCTCGGCTTCAGCTATCTCTTGACATTGACAGAGTATGTGGTCACCTAGTAAAGGTCCTTTCGAGAAGGGGATACTCCTAAGTCTGAAGCAAAGTAGTAAAGTAGGCACCATAAAATCGATCTTCTTTCAACTAGTGGAAAGTACTCAGTGGCTGGTGACCAGGCTAAGCCAATAGGAGATGACCCACCTTGGAGGATTCCTGACCAGTTGAGGGATCTCTAGGCACAGAAATGGATGCAAACTGAGCTGGCAGCAGCTTGGAGGAGCAAGAAGCTGTCCCATGATCCTTCCTGAGTCCCAAGAGATACACTGTAGATACCCGAGCACCCAAACTACTCCACAAGCCTGAAGTCATCTGTCCTGCTGGGGACATCAGAAACCAGCAGTAATAATATTATGCCCATGAAATGTGCCCTTCTCTAGTACCCACTGACCCTTGCCTTTTGCTCTGGAGAAGCCATAGCAGGACAACAAAAGGAGGAGACACAGCATGACATAGGACCTGCCTTCTGGTTTGCTGCAGACGGCAGTTCACAGCCACCCAGACAGTAACTCTGCCAGTGACGGAAGCTCACAGAGTTGAATAGGAGCTCCAACTTTAGTGTTAAACTGAGGACTTTTACCCTGTCCCCCAAAACGAGATTGTTTTCAGACCCGAATTTAATCAAGAAAATCCCAGGCCCAGCTAGAGATCCCACCTAGAGATCTCCTAGGAAGGGGATTGTGACATGGTACCTAAAAGGAAAAAATGGCTATTTCCAGTGAGCACTTGAGGAAATTTGCCTGGCAAAGGAAGTTAGTGCTAAGAACTCCCGGGTTCTCCCTGAGCTCCCTGGAGAATTTGGAATGGAAAGGCATAATAGTACGCATTTATCAAGCACATGCTGTGTGCAGACGAGGCTAGAACCCTGATACTCACACCTCACTCATTCCTCCTGGTCATCTCATGTGGACTTAGCCATTTCCTCCCCAACAATGTGAACGGTAAGACCCTCAGAGGTCAACTGAATGGGCCAAGGTGGTGGGTGCATAATAAATCTGGAACCGAGATTTGAATACACAGCTCTTACTGCTCAGGGGTCGAGACTGCCTATCCACTCACTGGTTCATCTTCAGGCACCGCTTCTCTAGGCACCCCATCTTGAAGCACCCTCTATAAAAAGCTCCTTTTTCTCCCACATGGCCCCATGGCTTCTCAGAGATTAGGACCACCCTCTTCTATCACTGTTTTGCTATAAGAACTTGGTGGGGCAATGGTCTTATTTGGAATTGCAGTCAAGTTCTCTATTCATGTAAACCAAACTCTGAGTACCACAGTGGTAAGGACCATGGGAACCTTCCTTACCTTTTCCTCTCTCTCCTCTCTGCTTTCTCCCTCCCCTTCACTCCCCTCTTTTCTCTTCTCCTCTCTTCTCCTTTCCTCTTCTCTGTTGAGGTTGTGATCCAAGACTCTTCTGCCCCACAGATACCCCCTACATTACAGGCTGCCCTTGCTATGAAGAGACATGCCCTAGCCATGCAAATCCCCTTGGCTGTGTCGTGGCCTCGGGTGGCTGTCCCTGGCCAGGACCCTCCTGAGTGCAGTCACACTTCTCCCCATCTCCTCACACACCCTCCCTCCGGGCCTCACCACCCACCAGGTGTGCAGTTTCTCAGCTTCCTGTGTGTGTCGGCTACAGGAACTCAGAGGTTGCGTACAGGGTTTAAGAATAGCAGCTTTAGCAGATGTCTTGTCAAAACAGAACGAGAAGCTGTGAAGAAGGAGTCTGTGAAGCCAGTCATGTCCTGCTTTCTTTGTTTCTGCAGGAAGGCAGCGATGGGAAAACATCCATCTTTTAGAGTAACGCCTTTCTCCCTTGAAGTGAACTTGAATACTGAACTTCCAGTATTGTTCTGGACTGAAGTCATTGCCTTCCTTACCTTTTCCTCTCTCCCCTCTGCTTTCTCCCTCTCCTCTCCTCTCCTCTCCTCTCCTCTCCTCTCCTCTCCTCTCCTCTCCTCTCCTCTCCTCTCTTCTCCTCTCCTCTCTTCTGCTGAGGATGGTGATCCAAGACTCTGCTACCCCACAGTCCATAAGCTTCTGAGTTTTTCGGGTCCTCTGTGGAGGAAGGGGGCCAGTGAATTATTAATGAGGGCCCCTGCTCCTGTGGCTAAGTTAGAGTGGCCCAGATCTTGATGAAGCAACACAGGGCAGAACCCTGTAGGGAGCAAGAAGGGTTAAAGAAAAAGTGGGTGGCCATTTGCCCGCCCCCCCAACTCCAGGGGTTCCAACCGGCCAGAGCCAGATGGGGGCATCCCAGGGACAAATGGAACCGTCAGAGTGTGCAAGGTGTCCATTGGGAATTCACAGCTTCTAGTTACTGAGGGCTCCCTCACGCCCTCCCTCCGCCCCTCTTTGAACACAAACTCCAGAAAACTGGGGCAGTGCCATTTTGGCAGGAGGTGTTGAGGGACCAGCATCTCCCTCAGTGGGCGCTGGACTCCCTCCCTGTTCTCAGCCTCTCCCAGGGCCACCCTGGCATAGCACAGCTCCCTAGTCTGGATCCCATTTGGACCAGAGAGCTGTTCATCCCAGGCTGAAATGGAACCACTCTGTGCCATGAAGGAAAAGCTGTGCAGCATAGTTTTCGGGCTCGCAGAAATCGTTGGCATTTGGGAGAGAAAACAGGGTGGGGGGGGACACAAAAAGCCGATTTCAGCGCTGTGTTTGAGAGCTGAAGAGCATTCACTGACTAGTGGCGCGCCATGAGGCATTTCCCCTGAAAAACCACTGTCTGTGAAGGACTGTTTCCTGGGCCACAGTCCTGCCCACAGAGGAATTTCCGGGTTCTTTAGTGTTAACACTGCAGCATGAGCATACGGGGGCAGGGGAACGCGGTAAAGGGAGTTACTGTTGTTGAGACCATCCTGCTCAGGGCAGCGAAATGAACGTGGAGGGAGAAATGCTTTCTGCTGTCTATCACGTCCAAGGCAAGCAAAGAGAGGAGAGGAGAGAATACAGAGAGAGTGGGGGTGGAGGGAAGAAAAGAATAGGAGGGGAGGGGGAACAAGAAAAGAGACACAGGCTTTGAGGTTGCACTGCCTGTGTCACATGCTCTTCCTGGACACATTTATGTGGGCACAGGCCCCTTGGTTTATAAAAGAAGAGAGGCTGTCCCGCTACTGCATGAATCACTGGAAGGGACCCAGGAAAGCCACCTGTCCCGTGAAGCTCCTACCCAATGCCAAGCTCTCCCTTTTGGGGAGCCGGGGAGTAATGTGCATTTATTTTCTTCCTTGTTTTGTTTGTTTTAAGAAAAAAAAAGACCTCCCTTCTGACACTCAGTGTCAGCAGGATGGGGAAGGGGACAGCCTCTAGAAGCATAAAAATAGAAGGCCATGGTGTTGGTGCTATGGTCCATGGGAAGACAGTGTCTAATATATTTGGCCCCTAGGCTGGTATACACACACACACACACACACACACACACACACACACACACACAAGCCCCCCAGTGCAGAAGAGTGCTGGGACTTCATCAGGGTGAAGCTGAAGGAGGAGTTCTCTGCACCAGCAGCTCTCTGCTCTAGGTCAGTACCAGGAGAAAGCCTTCCTTCAACATCTTCCAGCTTGTGCACACACACACACACACACACACACACACACACACACACACGCAGAGAGAGAGAGAGAGAGAGAGAGAGAGAGAGAGAGAGAGAGAGAGAGGCTTCCCACGGTTCCCAAGGATGAGAGAGGGAGAAAGATGTCTGTCACAAACTGTAAATTATCCAGCAGAGCTGAAGAGGCCTCAGTCTACAGCCCCACAGTTGTCCACAAAATACCAGAGTGTATTTCAGGTGCACTCGGGCACTACAAATTTAATCTAGCCAGCTGGTTTGGCCACGCCCTCCTGAAGGGACATGCACCTCCAGCATTCCAAGGCAGGAAGTTGAAAGCCTTATCAACCTGACTGTGGTACCTGCCAGCCGAGCTTAGCACAGCAAAGCCCAGAGGGGATTCCACAGAGTGGTGCTGCCCCCTGCTGGCAGATGGAGGCTGAGCCAGTGGGTGTGCAGGGCAGACTCTAAGGCCCGGCTGATAAAACTCTGCCAGAATCCAAAGGGAGTCAGCTTTTCCTGTTTTCCAGCAGTGAGAAAGAAGGACGGAACGTTTCATGTTTAAAACCGCTGAGAGCTTTGAAACATTGTCCTACAAGGTCAGGATAAATGACCATAAGTGGCCAGTCTGGGGTTTGTGGGGGAGCAGGATCACCAGTAGGAGATTAGTGCCTTCTACAAACGTGCAGAGGCCTTTCTGTACCTGTAGAACACATGTATCTATTTATCTTAAATTCCAATTTGAAACCGTTTTTCCAAAGCATTACAACTGAGTTCTGTTTTCCTGTTGAATTTTCTTGTTATTTAATTTTTTCATTTTGTCTATGCCTTGCACCTGATTCTCATTACATACGGACATTTTCACCTACACGTGTAATATGCATGAATATATTCCTCCCCACCCCCACCTGCACCCTTCTTCCCCTTTCGGTTAGGTCCGCTGCTTCCTGGACCGTCTCACCTCTACCTTTATTACACACATGCGAGGCTTTACGTATCTATATTAGATCTAGGAATCCTGTAAGAGAGAAAACATTGTCTTCCTGAGAATGACTTAATTCACTTATTATAATGATCTCTGGTTGCATTCACTGCCCTATAAATGATAAAGCTTCCGGCCCTCTCCATGGCCAATATAACTTCCATTATGTATATGAACCAACTTTCCTCCTCTGTTCCCCTGTGGTTGGACACCCACGTTGGTTCTGTAACTTCATGACTGCATGAAGCTCCAGGAAACATTGATGTGCAGATGTCTGTGAAGTGTCTATTTTGATCCTTTGTATAAATACTAAGGAATTGTTTAGCTGTGTTGTATGGTAAATCTGTTTTTTTATTTTTAAGGGTTTTTATTATTTTATAAAAGTATGTGTCTGTGTGGGGTGTGCATGTATGGAGGCAGGCACCTGGAGAGTCCAGAGAGGGCATCAGCTCCCCTGGAGCTGGAGTTACAGTCAGTTACCTGCCAAATACGGACGTCTGGAACAGAACGTGGGTCCTGTACACGATGAACCCTGAGCCAGCTCCCTCTCCCCTAGTTTGGGTTTGGGAGGAATTTGCACACGGATCCCCACAGGGGCAGGTATGGTTTCCACATCCACCAATGGTGTAAAAGTCCCTTCACCCCTTCCTCATTAGCAATCGTTGTCACTAGCATCTGCTTTCTTAATGACTGTCACTCTGATGGGTCCTCACTGTAACTTTAATTTCCATTTCTCTGAGGGTGGATGAGCTTGGACATCCTTCCACATGTATAATAGAAATGTGTGCTTCATCCTTTGAGAACTCTGCTCCTTTCACAAGCTCCTTCATTGTTGACTTATTTGATCCTTGTTTAGTTTCCTGAGGTTTATTTGGGCTTGAGAGAGTTTTTTTTACTTGCTTCATATTCCAGCTAATTCTCCTCTGTTGGATGTGTAGCTCGAAAAGGTTCTGAAAGCTGTCTCTTCAGCCCATTAGGTCAGCTGTTTCCTGTGCCTCTGCCCTCTAGCTTCAGGGGGCCCCATCAGTCAATTGTTGGCAGTGTGTTCCAAGAGACTCAAGTCCTGTTTGGAAAGCCTTAGCCAGTCCATGTCTCTTGAGGTGTTTTCCCTATTGTGTCCTTCTCTGGGATTTGAAGGAAGAAAGACGCGTGTCTGTTTGGGGTCAAACTTCCCTGAGAAATGGCTTCTGTTGTAGAAAATAGCACAGGAAATTGGTACCAGGCTGGCATATCCCACACCAATACCTGAGCTGAGAAACTCCCTTCAGCCAGGTCAATTGTGGGGAGAGACTTGCCTCAGAGAACACCAGCGATGGGGAGGGGGAACTTGTCCTTTAGGGTCTGGGTATCATACCACAGCGTGTGCCATTGTGACTGAATGCTTATGGATGGACCGATAGCCATGCTCTTCAACCTGTAGGAGTTTTACACATAAGTCCTCTTGAAGGCAACCATCTGTCTTCAATGAGTACTGTAGAGGTCAAGATGGCGTTCAAATCGTTATTTCTACATTCCAGAGTTGAGGCCTAGCAACACATGCTGTTTCTTCTAACATGTTCTCGGGATGTGGTGTGGCATAGCCTAAGCACTCAAAAGAGATTGCCACCATCAAGGAAGACATGTGGCTTCCTCCGCTGTTTGCTTCTTTTCCTGGATGGTCTTCCTCTGGCCCACCTTTCCAGCTCAAACCTGAGAAGCAGAGACAGAACGAGTTCATCCCAAACTTAGCACCGTGGGACCCTGTTCTCCCACTGCCTCTGCATCTTTCCTCTCTCCCTCCATCAAATGGTCCTCTCTCATCCAGCTTCCCGTGAGCCAAAGGAGGCATCGGCATGTTCCCTGGGACCATTGCTACAGAGCCGTAGAAAACCATCTGAAACAAGAGAGACCCGACAGTGAAGATGCTAATGCCAACATCACATATAAAAGCAAGAGATTCAGACCATTCTCAGTGGGAAAACAGAGGGGGCACAGAGAATTGTGGTGCATGGACCAAATGGACCGTGTGCAGCCCCTAACAGTGAGGCATGTAAGAAATAGCATACAGAGGGCTGGAGGAGAGATGGCTCAGCGGTTAAGAGCACTGGCTGCTCTTCCAGGGGTCTTGAGTTCAATTCCCAGCAACCACATGGTGGCTCACAAGCATCTGTAGTGGGAATCAGATGCCCTCTCCTGGTGTGTCTGAAGACAGTGACATCTACTTGTATACATAAAAATAAAAATCCTTGTCATCTAATAAAGAGTAAGCTTTCTTTTGGGAAAAAAAGAAATAGCATGCAGACATGGTTATGGCAGACAGAAAATACATTCTACAAAATTATATCACACAACATATTTGCAGCAGCATGGAGAAGAGGAGTGAACTGAGCAGTTAGCAGCAAGACCTGTAGGGTATGGGCTCATCTGGAGCCACAACCGTGGTCCTTAACAACACTCTGTGTCACCAATCTCTGTTAGGTTTTTTGTTTTTGTTGTTGTTTGTGTTTGAGTCGGTTTCTTTTTTTAAGATTTGATTTATTTTGATTTATATGTTCCTGCATACATGTGTGTATACATGCATTGTATGTGTCTTGCATGCATGTGCATGTCAGTATGCATGTGTGTATTGTGTGTGTGTGTATTTGTGTGCTCACGAAAGTACCCGCAGGGTCAGAAGAGGATATCAGATCCCCAGCTGGAATGAGGTTATAAGCGGTGTTAGCCACTGCAACTGAGTGATGGGAACCAAACTCAGGTTCTTCTACAAGAGCAAGAAGTACTATTGACTGCTAAGTCATCACTCTACCCACCTCGGTTAGATATGCAGTGCCTTAGCTAACCCAGGTTGCTCTCAAATGTGCTATATGGATGAGGGTGAACTTGATCTACTGACCCTCATACCCCCACCTCCTTCTGGAATCATGGGCGAGGGACACAATTCTCCCCTTATGTAACTCACTTTTAAGGCGTGGAATAAATAACAGGATATTTTTTTGAAGGAAACCATGATAATGAGAAGCATATATCAAGATAATAAAACCAATGGGTGTATCTGTACTTCTTCTTCATGTTTTGAGTAAAAAGGGGAAGCTGGGTGCCGTGTCTGCATGCCTGATGCTGTTAGCCTCCTTATGTATTCTCAGCATGTGTGTCTCCTGCTGCACACAATGTGGCCTGTGCACATCCCGGGAGATTGACAGCAATCTGGACTGGGGGCGGACAGCTGGGCTTTCTGGTTGCCACGGATCTGCTTTGGTGGGGATAGTTTGCTTCTGCGGGTACTCTGACAGGTCTGGGAGTCTGGAGGTGGGATGCTTTCATCCAGCACTGGTCAGGCCAAGCTTTGGTTCATAGAGATCAGAGCCAAGACTGCAGCTCCTCTTGGAGCTGAGAGAATTTCTGAAGAGAGGATCAGCCCCAAATGAACCAATGCCAGAGAGTGATGGCACTCCCTGACCTCATGGTGGCAGCACTGAGTCAGCATGACTGAGGGGCTGGGCCTGAAGGACCTTGGGAGGGACTCTGGGGGTGGCTAGTCCTTGGCAAAGGGACCTTATAACAAGCTTATAAGCATGCACTCTGGAGTTAGCCTACTGCTTAAAACCACACTTCAGGGACTGGAGAGATGGCTCAGCGGTTAAGAGCACTGCTGCTCTTCCAGAGGTCCTGGTTCAATTCCCAGAAACCACATGGTGGCTCACAACCATCTATAAATGGGATCTAATGCCCTCTTCTGGTGCACATGCAGATATAGCACTCACACACAGAATAAGTAAGTAGATAAACAAACCACACCTTATTTATTGTGTAACTTAAGCTTTCTGGGCCTCAGTTTCTCCGAGGATTGATACAAGGAGCAAATTAACCAGCACATGACTTATTCCATGTCATTTACACAACAAGCACACAGACAAATGTCCTTTCAGCTCATGATTTGGACAGGGACCAGGGCCGTGGTGATTTGGTCTTTAGTGGAAAGTGAGCTGGGAAATGAGATGGGGTAGGTGACCCAGGTAGTCAGTGTGTCCTTAGCTCAGGGCCACGGTGCTGGTCTTTCCCCAGAAGGATGGCAGGATGCCTTCCCTGTAGCTCTGAATGCTAAGAGAATGAAGAGAGAAGTCAGGGTTTAACTCCTACTTTGGAGGCTGGCAGAGCTTTTACCACATTCTCCAAACGGAAACAATCTTCACAGTCAGATCAGTCTGAAGCTGAGAAAAGGTGGGTCCCACTTTAACAGCAATAGCAGGTTCTGGAAACAGGCTCCTGCAGCAAACCAGACCTGAGCCAGGCACTCAGGGGCCCATCAGAGTATCCAGCCCCATATCAGGAGACCAAGAACCCTCTGCTACAGAGACGTTCCCAAGGTCACACAGATAGAAAGGAGTGGGGCTGTCATTTAAGTCCAAATCTCTCAAAAGGAGATTAGCTCATCACGCCATATTACCAGCTGGGAGCTCTCAGAGGGCGCTCCCCTGCTCTGAGCCTCCAAGTTCTCCTGTGATAGTAGCAGGGGTCATTAAACGATATGTGGACGATTTTTCAGACCCCAATGGTGGTGTGAGGGAGAGCTGTCTGTACTGTCACCCTGTGACCACCAAAGACTGAGTCAGCTGATCTGGCTAGGCAGGGGGTCCCCTTCCCCTCTTATTGTTGCATGGGCATCCATCCTGAAGCCGTGGGCTTGGGAAGAAGACAGCTTTTCTGACAAGGACAGGATGGTCCTTCACTTAAGTAATTGCACTCCCCGCCGCAGCCTCCAGCGCCGTGGGAGAAACCACCTAGAAGGAAGTCTTAACTCATGTGAGATACAGAAGTCCGGGTTATATGAGGTTATAACCTGAGCCTTGTTCATTCCCAGTCTGTCTCTTGCTGCAAGGATATGCATTTGCGTTCACCTCTCTTGTCTCTAGCATGTGAGCTAGGGTAACTGAGGGGAGCAGCAGGAGGGAGTGTGATGCCCCGCCCACCCGCAAGCCTTCCAGTGGCCGCCATTAATGTGAACATGTGACCCACCCTTCCCTCCTGTGCTTTAAGGAAGCTCCCTGGGCCCTGCTAGCACAGTGGGGACTCAGATGGATCCCCTGGAAGCTTCTGGCCTTTTCTCCCTTTCCCAGGCCACCTTCCCAGTAAGCCTCATGGTGCCTGGAATCTCTCATTCCCAGCTGGCTCTTCCTCCACTCCTCACTCCTGCTATGTCCTGGCACTAACCATCTGTGTGCTGATTAAATTGGTCCCCATTAAAATCGCATCTCATGCTTTCCCGTGTGATGACCTCCTGATTAGCTCTCTGTTGAGGCAGGGTTTGTGGCTTTGCTCAGATTTGGCAGTGGTAAAATCAACTATGGTAAGATCTCACCTCTGTGTTCTTCCTATGGTGGCCTCCCTTGCTCCCCCAACCCTCAAGTCAGGTTGAGGGAAAAAAAAAAAAGAGCAAGTAATGTCTTTAGAAATCACAGGCTATGGAGCCACCTTCGAGGTCCTACCGTACCAGCTCCACAGCCACAGACACTTGCTCCCAGCTTCAGGAAAACACGACTAAACAAGCCAGTGTGGCTGAGACTGGGCTCTGAAGGCAAGTTCCTGGGTTCGAATCAAAGGATTTCTGAACTTTGATGTCTTCGTCTTTATGATGAGCACGCCAAGTATGTACCTAGAAGGTGAACTGCGTACCTCAACTGAGAGAACACATCTGTCCACACCTTATGCATTCCGCACAGCGCAGCCTCCACAGCGCAGCCTCCACTGCGCACCCTCCATTATATTCTCCACAGCGCATCCTCCACAGCGCACGCTCCACAGCGCATCCTCCATTGTATTCTCCACAGCGTATTCTCCACATTATATTCTCCACAGCGCATTCTCCACATTATATTCTCCACAGCGCATTCTCCACAGCGCATCCTCCACAGCGCATCCTCCACATTATATCCTCCACAGCGCATCCTCTACATTATACCCTCCACAGCACATCCTCCACAGTGAATTCGCCACATGATGTCCTACACAGCATGTTGTTCTCCACAGTATATCCTCCACAGAGCACCCTCCATTTTGCTAATGGCTGCGGTCAACAGATGACACAGTGGAAAAGCACGTGTGTGTGGAGAGAGCCTGCTATGGCATAAATAGCAGTTTCATTACGTTAAGAATAGTGATGGTATGGCCTTTGGCCAGTCATCCTGTCTTGCCTTGTACTTTCAGACACCAGGAAATGGGAGAAGTAGGACACACAGAAAGTTGGTGTGTCACATTGACCTTGCTATGGAAGGGCCATCACTAAAAATGGTGTTGCCACATTGAGTGAGTTTGGGGCACTGAGTGATGCAGATGGATCTGTGATGTAGAAATGTCCTATCAGGCTGATGTTTTATGACATTGATAGCAGTACCATTTTGCACTGGTATTTACATGTCTGCTCACGAATGCGCATGTGCACCATGGGTGTCCCCATGGCAACAGAAACCAGAAAAGAGTATCAGATCCTCTGGAGCTAGCATTAGAGTTATGAGCCATCAAATATTGGTGCTGGGAACTAATGTTGGGTCCTCTGGAAGAGCAGCACGTGCCCTTAGAGCTGTACCCAGCTCATAGGCTGTGGAACCGTTTAGGGGCACCTGTGAAGGATATACTAGGGCCATTCTACCCATAATGCTCTCTGCTTCCGGTTCCACTCTGACATGAGCAGCCTCTGCCTTGGGTGCCCACTGTCCCTGCTGGAAACTGAATTTCCCTTGTAGACTAAAACCATTCGTCAGGATAGCTTCTTCCTCTCCCAGGTTGATTTTTGCCAGGGATTTTGGTCACAGGAACAAGAAAGCCACTGAAACATTAGGTCAAACAAAACAATGGAATCCTTCAGTGTGGAGTCCTCGGTGCCTTTAAATAGTGCAGCTGCGTGGGGTGTATCAGCAGGCAGGGGAGGCCATCCGCTAGAACTTTTGGAGAATCCTCTGACCACAGACTCTCTCTACCCAGCATAACTGGCAAATCTGGTAGGTGCTTCATCCACATTCCCAGCAGGACCTTCGGCATAAGAGCAGGAGGGAGGCGTTTCAGTTAGATGACACAAAACAGAGTTCCCCCTTCATGGTTCACTCTGGACACAACTACGTCTGACTCAGCTTCTGCATGTGGATAGCCACGCATGGCTAGAGTGTCCCTAGAGTCAGCAGAGGGGAGCCAGGCAGAGCATCAGGGGGAAAGGCAACGCTGGGCCCCTCTGTTAGTTAGAAAAAGTCAGGAAATCGCCCTGGTTCCTGCCCACTGAGTCCGACCTAGGTGTAACACATGTGGGGTTCAGGAATCAGGGCATTCAGCAAACCTCAGCTCTCATCAGCACCAGAGTCTTGGTTACTTTCTCCCTCTGTCACTCAGTCAGTGGCTACGAGCACCAACCATTGGTGGACATTGAAGAGCCACTCACTCACCCCTACCCTGTTTAGGCAGATGCTGGAGGAGTCCTGAGGTATAGGCCGATCTGTGATTAAGTCCCCCAGTCTGGAGCTATCCAAAGCCACCTGAGCTGGAGGTCCTGAGGTGAGAACTCTGTCCCATACCCTGTTTTAGACTCTTTAAGATCAGAGGTTAGGAGACTTGAAGACTCCACAACCTGAGAGTCTGCCTGGCTTGAGGGTGGCCCAGGGTTCCCGAGAGACCTTGCCTCATTGCCCAGGCTGTCCTCCCTGGGGAGGCCAAAGGGAGTTCCCAGAGAGGCAATCTGAGGTCTCTATTGTTTCTCTGCTCTGGGCTTTCCTTGCCATCTCTCTTTGCCCTACAGAGAAGAGGACCACCCCACCCAGAGACCCAGCCCCCAAGAAAACCTCTTCCTCCTCCCTTCCTTCATTTGCACTTCCAACCCTTTCCTCGATGGCAGCAATCTTGTGCCAGTTTTATGGATTTCTGTACAGAGGTTATCCAGTAAAAATAATAACCCCCATCAAGTGATGGGTAGGAACCTGTGCCAAGGCTGTCCCTACTGTCCATTCAGCCCCATAGCATCTGTACATAGGAAGCCCATAAGGGCAAATTAGAACAATAGCCCTCAGCCCTCTAGGATGCTGGGAACTCTCATTGGCAATTATAGTAGCTCTTGGGGCCTTCTTGTAAGCTTTAGGGCATCTCTTGGGCCCTCATTATCTAAGGACATCTCTGAGGTCCTGACTGACTGTTTTAGGACATCTCTAGGGTTCAGGACCTGCTAACGTGCTCTACCTGTAGAGCGGAGGTGTCTGTGGATATCAGAGGGCAGACAGTTAGGGCATCCAAGATGCCGTGAACTCTTAGGCATCAGGGAGGAAGAGAATTGCAGAAGCAGGCCAGGGAGAGGAAAAGAAAGAAGAGAAGGAAGAGCGTATAAATCACAGTGTGGGCAGAGAGAAGCAACCTGTACAATCCTGTGGTCTGGTCAGAGTCCCCTCCTTCCCGCCATCACTTCTGTCGCCCCCTCCTCGCACCTGATATAGCTCTAAGCTACCGCCAGAAGAGCAGCACAGCCTGGCAGAATTTAGGCACAGAGGGACCCTCTTAGGCTAGGGTCAGTTACCCATCTGTCCCTCTGTACATTTGAGCCCCAGATCTAGCCAGATGTCCTGAGTCCTAGAAAAGGCACCCGTGGAACCACTACATGAAGGGTGACATTACCTCAGTGTGCGTTATAGAGCAGATTCCGGGACCTACTGCAGGTCTGGATCACCTGGGCCCCAGAAACAGCATTTTAACAAGCATCATTAGCAGTTCACACGTGCTCTGAAGTCACAGAGCCACCACTGAAATGTGTAGCCTACCTAGCCTAAGGCTTGCATGGCCTCAAACACCATTCCTGTCCACTGACAGCGTGTTGCTTTCAGAATGCTTTAGCTCAGCATGCCGTAGTGATATGAGTAAAGGAAAACTTCCTCAGGGTTACAAGAGAGTTGAGGAATACAAATCAAGAAATCTCATTGGCACGGGGGAAACAAACCTTGCCCACGAATATTAAGTAAATAAAGAGATGAAGACAAACAAATAAATTAAGCGTGTGTAGTCACCCACCCTGAAATATTGAGCAAATAAGCATTAGCAGGTACTATGATATTATTTGGAGACATTCCCTGTTCCTGACTGTCGATATGGAAGTCAATGAGGCCACTGCAACGCAGAGTCCAGGAGCCGACCTTCCACCCCAGCATCCACTCATGCAAGGGAGGCGAGCAGGCAAGCTGTTCAAGTCTGGCTCACCTACTGTTGCAGGGAGGAGGGTTGGGTGGGTGCAGTGACACTTGTGACCAGCAGAGGGCGGCATAAACACACGTTCAGAGCAGAGCTCGTGAATCCCGAGGGTGGGAGACTCTGGGGAGAGGGGGAGGTTGGGATCTGCATTTGTTCTAGAACCAACACACACGCGCGCGCGCGCACACACGCACACGCACACGCGCGCGCGCGCACACACACACTGTTGATAGTAATAGCGGGGATGTTCACCAGGCAGAAAGCTTGTTCCTCCAGGTTGCCCAAAAGCCAAGACCGGAGCCGCTCCATGCAGGGTATCTTCCCTGTGGGCTCAGAAAGCACCTCGTTAGATTTTATTTTTCACCACCCAGTCTGGCCCTGGCAGGCTGTGGGCAGAGTGCTGGCTGTTGTGCCTTTTTGAGGAGGCTCTTGGCGGAGCTCCAGAGTGGGGCCTCCTGTTCTGTTTGAAGGAAAGCCGTGGTAGGCGTTTCACCCAGCGCTCTCAGAAAACTTTCTTAGCTGAAGAGTTGGAAGGGTGAGGATGGGTGAGGTGTGGACATGTCTGCCCTCCGCTCACCAGGCGATTTTCTAAATGAGGGGATAAGGTGGCCCACGGCTGGAATACCTGCTATGTACTCCTGGGCACCAGACACCCAGTGCTTTACAGACCTCCCAGAGAGGTGAATCCTGAGGCTCAGAGAGGTCAGGTGACTTGCCCAGAGCCACACAGCTAATGAATAACCAAGATAATGACATTTTTCACCTATTGGGAACCTAGCATGTTATGGGTGGGCCCCAAATCAATCATTCCATGTTTAGTTGATCCTATCCGTGAGTTCAGTAAGCCCTTCTGTCTGTCCTAAAGTCTATGCCTTCCTTCTGCTCCACCTGCCTCAAACCTGGAAAATACTGGTCACCATTTCCCCCACCTTCCAAAGTACTAAAATTATCATTTATTCCCTCTGGACCCAGTAGCATCCTGGTGAAAGTTGTGGCGGTAGCTGGCTGCTGGTAACTGCCTATCCTGAAGACCTGGGCGCCTCGCTTGGGATGTCCCAGCAGTGCAAAAGTGAGGAGGGGACACTCCGGTTACCCATCTCACCTGGTTATCTGGGACTCGGGAAAGCATATTGTCCAAAAGTGATGAGGTGATATCCTCTCCTCTCCACAGGAAGTGGCTCCAACACAATGAATGTCATCTCCCCACGGCAGCCCTGGGGATACCATAATGCTCACCCTACCCTGTCATGCAGTCCGTGTGGCATCATGCAGACAGGTCACTCTCCTTCTGAGGGACTCTCCCTCTCCTGAAGAAATACCACAGGTGACCTGGTGTCCGGTGGTAGCTGAGGAAGAAACCTTGTTTCTCTTCCCCTCAGCGCTGGGCTTATCCCGCTCACACTGTGGAGTTCTCTGATAAGTGGCCTGTGGGCGAGGCTTGGCCAACCAAGGTGGTCATTTGAACTGGCACTTATTTGGGGCAGGAGCGGAGACTCTACCCCATACAGATCTTCCTGAGATAAAACTCCAGCTTGGCTGGAGTCCGCCTTCACCTTCA
This sequence comes from Rattus norvegicus, assembly GCF_021556685.1. Lineage (NCBI taxonomy): Eukaryota > Metazoa > Chordata > Mammalia > Rodentia > Muridae > Rattus > Rattus norvegicus. Next base: position 110,020,300 of record NC_141534.1, read on the forward strand.
GGTTTATCCATAAACTTGGGAGCTCTGTAAGGACTCCATCATTTAGATCTACCTGTCCCCTTGGCAGCCACCACTTGGGCATGGCAGGCAGATTGAAATATTTGAGAACTCCTGGGCATGAGGAAATTTAACCTGGGGGTTTGAGGGGGGATGGCAAGAGAAAGAAAACCTGCCTTGATAGACCATAAAGACATTATCCTGGGCAGCATGTCTAAGGTCCTTCATGGAGTCAGGGAAAGGTCTGGAAAAGGATAACGGGCTAATCCTGGCAGCCCTGGCTCAGGTCCATGTGCTTCCTCGTCACCCAGGACACGAGACTTCCCACATACTGCCCAGATACTATCTCAGTCACTTCTCTCGTGGCATGACCAAACACCCGGCAAGAAGCAGCTTGGGGGAGGAGGGACTTCCTGTGGCTCGCAGTATTAGATGACACAGTCCGTCACAGCAGGGGATGCATGCAGTATGAGCTTGGTCACACTGCACCCACAGACAGGAAGCAGAGTGGACAGGAAGTAAGGCCAGGTCTCAAAATCCTTACGTTATCCCCTTAGTAACCCACTTCCTCCAGCAAGGCTCCACCTCCTAAAGGTTCTGCAAACTTCCAAAAGAGGAGGACCGCACGGGGAGGGGGTGCGGTGAATGACACCAAGTGTTCACACACGTGACAAACGTCCCCCTGTGGGGGACACTTCATATTCAAGCTGTAACCAGTGTGCTGATTTATTGTGTGAGGGCACAGAGTTTGTGAAAAGGCATCTATCTACGAGCTTTCTTGCTGCCCCTTTTTAGACAGAGGGTGCCTTCCTGGTAAGGAAAAAAATCTACGTCAGAGTCTGGAGAATGGAAAGTTTTTTCTGTAATATTTATCCCTGCAAAAATAAATATTTCCCCTTCTATCCAGGTCCAGCCTGTCTCTGTTGACAGCTTCCTAGGTTCTCCTGAACATCCAGTCACTCCAGGGACGGGGAACAGGGTGACCGGGCAACTGATTTTTTTGTTTTGTTTTGTTTTAATTTTTGACTGGGCTTTTCGCCGCTGAGAAGAGGCTGCCAAATGACCCAGTTAATTGACTGGCCTGGGGAGGGTGGATTCAGGGCTGGGAAGGAAGAGGAAGGGCTAATGAGTCTGATCCTGGGGGAAGACCCAACCCCAAAGAACCGAACTAAGTCACTCCACACATGGTTTTTGAGCAAGGTAACCTGTTCCCAGGAGTCATCCTGCAGATCCATTCCCACATTCCCCTAAGGGCTCCCTTCAGCAGGGTCAGCTCTACTCAGAGGGGTGGACAACAGTCCTGGCTTGAGACTGGGAGGCGCTGAGAGGACATCAGTTCCGAGCTCTGCCTCCTGGTCTGTGGATGGACTGCTGACACTGCTGTGTGGCCACATGGCCCTCTGTGAAAAGGTCAGCCTTTGTCATTAGTTGTGGCCCTAAGGCATCTCCCACAGCCTTTCACTCACTACCCATGGGGCTGATTTCAGGCCCTTCAATGTTTGTCCTTTTCCCTGTCTTTAGACTTTGCACAGGCTGCCCCTTCCTCTTTCTTCTTTTCTTCCTCCCTCCATCTCCCCCTTCCCTATCTCCTACTCTTTCTCTTTCCTCCTTCCCTCTCTCCTTCCTGCCCACTAGGGTCCTACTCGTAGAGAATCCCCAGTGCTGAAGGATCTCCTGTCACTGACCTCAGCACCCAACCTGAGCACGTGCACGCACACACACACACACACACACACACACACACACACACACACACCCCTCCTTAAAACTCCATATCCCTCCCCCTCTCCCAGTGAGCACTGTTCTCAGTATTCATGCCATTTTCTGTACACCCTGTCCCCACACACCCCCAACTGCAGTGTGAGAGGGCAGGTGCCTACTCTGCGGGATGCGCTCAGTGAGCACAGAGTAGTTGCAATTAGGGGTAAATTTGCCCCTGTGGTTCCCTCGGTCTGGCGCATCCTACATACTTGAGGTCTCAGCCATGAGGTTTGGTTTGGGTTTGGTTTGGTTTGGTTTGGTTTGGTTTGGTTTGGTTTGGGCCAGCTCCTCTCTGAATGTCAGGAGGCTCTAAGGATCCCCAGAAAGGGGACATCAGTACAAGTTGCAGTTCAAGGGTCAGGGAGAAGAGTTATGGCCCTGAGAAAGGCTCTATGGGAAGTGTCTGAACAGAACTGGCTAGGGGGCAGGGCAGGGACTGGGCTGAGCTCTACACCAAGTTTGAATCCAGACAATGGCAAAATAGTGGTGAGCTTGAGCAAAAGTTCAGCACATAGTAGGACCTTTCCATCAAATACTGTCTGTGTGATGAGCATTTCATGGGCTTGATCTGCTGACTTCTGATGGAAATACCTCTTTGCAGAGTCCAGTGACTGTTCAAAGTCACCCAGGGAAAGAATAAAAAAATCAAGGTGGTTTACCCATACTCACAGGTAGTGTCAGGTCAGCCTAGGGCTTGGATCCCAAATCTGCGGTGAGACGTGGGCTCCCTAAGCCCAGCTGCACTCAAAGCCAAAGCCCCTTTCAGCTGAGCCGGAGTCGTCAACCCCCATTTTAGACAGCCACGGGCCACCTGAACACCCTCTCCTCTGTCACGTGAGGCTCAGGACAGCCAAGTGATTCCGCTTCCACCCCGCGCGTGAAGTGAAGGGCGATTTCTCTTGTCTTGCACCTTAAGAATCTTCAAGTATATGGTTTTAAAAAGAAGATGGGAGGAAGTAGCCCGGAAGGCAATGGGGGATTATCAGCCCTCCTCCAGGTTCCTGCTCCAGAGCGTTCCTTTCCTTTTCTACACACGGGCATCTTCTCTACCTCACAGGCGCAGCTCCCGGGCCAAGTCTTTGACCCCAAGCACATCCTGGTCCGTTGTGTCCCAGATGAGAACCACGGAGAGCAAGGGTCTTGCTCTCGGCCCTTTACCTTACCCCCGGGGGTGAGGGGCATGACCAGGGTGGAGGCCAGAGTCGATGTGGGTGTCTTCCCCCAGCGGCCCTCCGCTTTGCTCTGTGAGACAGGGTCTCTTGTGGAGCCCAGACCTGTCCTGAACTGGGCCCTGAGCCTCGGGGATCCTCCTGTCTCTGCCTCCCAATCCCTGGGATTACAGGGGCATGGGCCATACCTGGATTTTTTTCTTTCTTTTAACATGGGTTCTGAGGATCTAGGCCTTCAGACTTGCAGGCCAATTACTTGACCGATTGTGTGTATTGGTTACTTTTTCTGTTGCTGTGATAAAATACCGTGGCCAAAAGGCAACTTAAAGAGTTTATCTCGGCTGTGGTTCCCTGGGGTAGAGTCTTCCTCCTGGTGAAGGTGTGAAGCCCGTGCTGGCTGACCAAGGTCCCACTGACACATTTGAAGCAGAGACAGAGAACAGGAAGCAGAGAGAAGCACATCAAGTCAGGTGCTGCCTCAGGGGGCTCCACCTCCTAAAGGTTTCATAACCTCCCCAAACGGCACCACCAATTGGGGATCAAAAATTCAAATACCTAAGTCTATGGGGGCCATTTCTCACCAAACCACCAGACTGAGCCATATGCTGGCTGCTTTTGATCCCATTTAGTAATCCATGAGTGTTTCCTCTTGGACTTCCTGGAGTCCCTCTCGGCCCCACCATCCTTCCTAGCTCGCACCATGACAATTGCATCTTCCTTTGGTCTCTAGTGGCTTGGGAACTTCTCAGAAGGCTTATTTCTACAGCCCACACAGAGACCCAGCCCGTTACAGACTGCGGGCTGTAAGCATTTGTTGCTTGAGCGCAAAGGCTTAGACTCCATTAACCTCAGAGTGCACAGCACTGCGTCTCACTGCCTCCCTGTGGTGTGAGCTTGGAGGACACACTGATTTTAATGCCAGGCTTCGTGTGTATGTGGGGTGGGGAGTGTGGGCGTGTGGGGTCTCCAAGTTCCGTTGAACGGAAAGCTAAGAGATGAAGAGGCTTACAGGGCTAGCCCACTGCCCCTGCTTTCTAAAGTAGAATGTTGCAAGAACACAACTAAACAGTAGGCTGGCTTGAAGGCAACGGTGACCTTCCCTTGGAATGAGCCTCACAGCTGACCTCACCGACTGCCCCCCTTCCCTTCCATCTCCTCCCTTCCCCCAGGATTACCCCCTTGTAGATGTTATCTGGAATCTATGCTCTGCAATGGGCTGGCCCTTTGAGAAACAACTGTGCTGTAGTTGATGAACCATTGGCAGCATCAGGACCTAGGAAGCAAAAAGACAAGCATCTAAGGCCCAGGGTTAGAGGCACAGGAGCACATAGAGGCACAGTGCTGCTGTTTTGACAGAGGCAGAAAGGGTGCCGACTTCCGGAAGCCATCTCATAATTGATGCTCAGAAAATGGGTCATCAAGGCTGGAGAGGTGGCTCAGTGGTTAAGAGCACTGACTGATCATCCGGAGATCCTGAGTTCAAATCCCAGCAACCACAGGGTGGCTCACAACCATCTGTAATGAGATCGGATGCCCTCTTCTGGTGTGTCTGAAGATAGCTACAGTGTACTCAAATATAATAAATAAATCTTTTTTTTAAAAAAAGGAAAGAAAATGGATTATCTATGTACAGAGAAAGAAAGAAGACCCCAGTCTCTAACCATATACAAATCAACTCAAAGTGGCCAAAGGTTTAAATATAAGCACCCAAGCTTTGAAACTCCTATGCAGAGTGAGAGGAGAGATGCTTTAGGACATCGATCTCGACAGTAATGTGAGGATACAGGGCCCTTAGTGCAGGTAACAAAAACAAAAGCGGGTGGGTAGATTCTGTAAGTAGAAGGCAAAGGATCAGCAAAGGAACCAATCACCAGGATGGAGAGAGAATAGGGGGAGGCATTTGTGAACTACGCATCTGGGATGGGGTTAAAACCCAGGGTTTATGTGACTCTTAAAGAACTCAACAACCAAAAAAATAATCTGATTAAAAATGAGAGAATGACCTAAATAGATATTTCTCCAAAGAGGATAACCAAGTGGCCATCACGCTTAAAATCACTCATCGAATGTAAATCAAAACCACAGGAGAACTGTTCTAGCAAGGATGGGTAGTGTCAAAAAGGAAGAGAGCAGCAGTCCTGGCATGGTGGTGTGCTGGTGGGCTGGCGGGCTGGCGGGCTGGATGGGAGACATGGGTGAACTAGGGTATGCCCAAGCCATCCTGCTGCTGGGTATAGCCAACAAGTGGAATCTGTGTGTAAAGAAGATAGTTAAACTTGAGGGCTGATGGCAGCAGGTCATTCTTAGCCTTGTGTAGCCCCAACCTCAGTTTCCATTAAATTGGTAAGAAAGTGGTATCTAGAAACAAGAGATAGTATTCAGGCATAAAGATGACTGATTGCTATCATTTCCAGTAACACAGAGGAATCCGAAGGATGTGTAAAGGAAGACAAGACAGGTCCAGGAAGCCATAAGCCATATGTGGAGGCAAAAACCACAGACCTCGGAGAAGCAGAGAACAGGACGGTAGTTACTGGATTCTAGAAAAGCTGCGGGGCAGGGATAGGGGAAAGACTGGGTCTACAGGGTGCAGCTGGAAAGGAGATGAATTTTAACGTTCTGTTGCAGAGAAATGGCATATATCTAAAGTAACAGGTACCTTTGGGGCTCACTGTACTCTGTGTGTGTGTGTGTGTGTGTGTGTGTGTGTGTGTGTGTGTGTGTGTGTGTGTTCCCACTGCCTCATACATGCACAAATCACCATGTGCTCACTTTAGTTCTTCGTTTGTTCTGGTGGTTCAGTGCTGGGGATTGAACCCTGGGCTCTGTGGACATCAGGCAAGCTGGCACCATGCAGCTTCTCAGTGCTTGGCTTTTTGAAAACTATGTGATAGTTGGAGCCAGCAAGACCCCTTAGGAGATAAAGATGCCTATGACCAAGCTTGATGACCTGAGTTCAGGGCCAGAACCCACACAGCGGAAGGAGAGAACTCTATAAGTTATCCTCGAACCTCCGCATGCATCCTGTAGCATGAACATGCATAGGCACACACAAATAAGAAAAATACAATTATTTTAAAGATTAATAAAAACATGTGTTCATTAAAAATAGAAATGAATGTTTTAAAAGTCTCAACCCTCAGTTTCTAGCTGGGATTGGGGGGGTAGTGATCATGCGGTTCCCTTCTTCAGAAGACTACAGAAAGAGTCAGTATGAAATACAGTGCAGAAACCTCTATGATCAAACATGGCTACAAACAGTCATAACCCAGAATTCAGCAGGGAATCATAAAAGCAGCAGTGACAACAGTTTCAGAAGGTAAACACATTGGATTTTATCAACAATCAACACATTTGAACCCCAAAAGGATGTCCACCCAAGAAGACACTTGCAGATCCCATGTATGATAAAGGTTTAGTGCCTACAATATATAAAGAGCTTCAGTAAATAAGAAGCTCAATGACCAAAAAGCTGAGTGAAAATAAACCAGACAGACAGTGGTTAATGTATTTTTATTAGACATTTTCCTAATATTAAAAATGATTCATTAAATGCAAATCAAAACCACGGGAGAAATGGTCTAGCCCCAGCTATGGTGGGTGATGTCATAAAGGAAGAGAACACCAATGCCGTCGTGCTGGCACAGGTAGAGCGAGAGAGTGGGAGACATGTTCATGGAAGAAAGTGTATTTCTAAGTAGAAATACAAATTGCCAAGGAGTGTGTGTGATGAGGGACGGGGTCATCAAATCAGTCAGCTGAGAAAAGCAAATCCAAACCATCACGAGAAGCTGCTTTACATGCACCAAGATGGTTGCAGTTTTCTAAATTGAAATTAGCAAGTGTTGGTGAGGAGTCTGAGAACTATGACCTTTATACAATGCTGGTGGGAATGTAAAGGGGTGCAGTAGCCATGGAAAAGTCTGAGGGTTCCTCAAAGAAGTTCAACACAGAGTTGCAATATTGTCTAACAACTTGATCTTAGCATTGCACCCAAAATATTCCAATTTTTTAAAAACCGAATATGAATGTTCATGGAAGTAAAGCTCATAGTAGCGAAGAGCTGGAGATTATCCAAATGTCCATCAACAAATGAGGAGATAAGCAATTGTGGTATATCCATTCAGTGGAATAGTATTCAGCCGTAAAGGAAGTGAAGTACTGATGAATGCTATGACATGCATGAATCTTAGATCTTAGAAGCACTGTGCTGGGGGAAGAGACCAGACACAGAAGATAGCACAGCGTGTGGGCTCGTTTCTACAAAATGTCCAGGATGGGCAAATTAGTTAAGACAGAGGATCACAAGATGACAGAGGCAAAGAAGGGAACTGATTTCTTTTTCTTTTTTCTTTTTTTTTTTTTTTTGGTTCTTTTTTTCGGAGCTGGGGACCGAACCCAGGGCCTTGCGCTTCCTAGGTAAGCGCTCTACCACTGAGCTAAATCCCCAGCCCCGGGAACTGATTTCTTAAAAGGTATGGAAGGGTTCCATTTGGAATGATGAAAATGTTTAGAAAGCTAGGTGTTGTGTTTTATAAAAAGATAAGGAGAGAAGGAAGATGTTTGGTGGAAGTGTGTCAGGGGTGGGAAAAGGGGGGTGGCTCTATAGGGGTAGGCATGCTGAGGCATCCCTTCCCCCTGAGGAACCAGCCACATCTGGCTGTTGCCAGGCAACTGTGGGCAGAGCTTAGACAAAATGCTAACACCAGGGATATGGCTCTGCAGTAGAGCACTTCCCTAGTGTGCACAAGGCCCCGAACTAGATAGAGTAGTTGCGATACAATATTGTGGATGTTCTGAACCAGCAGCTAGTTTTTTGCAGTGTGAACTTTATCTCAATGTATAAAACTAACACGTAATTCACATAGTAGCTATCTGCACTACCCTGGCCTGTCCCAGGAGACATGGTGTCTTCTCAGAATAAATGTCTCAGAGCCACCCATTTCACTTTTGGAGGAAGTTCTGACATTCACTGGAGGGAGAGAAAGCATTTAGGATTCCAGCCTTTGTGGACCATTTCAGATTCAAAGCATGACAGAACTCCCTTCAAGACCCCAGCTCCTCCATCCCCCATTTGGATCTTCTTAGCACCACATCTGACACTAGTTCTATTAATTAATTAATTAATTAATTAATTAAGTTAGTTGGTTAGTTATCTATCCCTTGCTAGAATCTCTCAAGGATTGTGGACACTTGATTCTTTACCTCTTTCTCCAGGCACAGCATACCTCAGGTGCACAGTAGGTCTCAATGGTTGTATATTACCTGTGAGACGGGGGATTTGGTGATGACCCTTGATTTCAGAAGTTACCTGCTGCAGGTGACATCAGAAGGAGCAACTGACCTGTACAGAGCTGTCCCTCCACCCAGCCTTGGCTAATGCTCGTCACTTCATTTCCATTGGCCCATACTTCAGCACCCAGGGCACGGCAGGGTGAAAGCCTCACCCGCTCACCAGCTTACAGGTGGCAGAGCCCAAGGACAGAAAGTGACATCTTCGTCCTCCCCTCCTCCAGCCCGTCAGGGAGCCGCCCTGGGTGGTTTCTGAGCTGGCATCATACAGGGCCGGAAGGCCCATCGCTCCTCACCTGCCTGCTGTGGGGGTGGCTCTTGGCAAGGGTCTGAGTCAGGTGTTTGCTTCGCTTTCAGCACCCCGGGGGTGGCAGACTAATTAATAGCCAAGCAGCTGGTGGATGTGCCCTGACTGTCTGAAAGATTTGGGGAGGCCCACGGTAGGCAGTGGGGCTCAGTTCTCTAATGCCCTGAGGTAAGAGGGGGACCATGTAATCCTTGGGACAGTGTGAGGTTGTTTCCATCACAGGAGGATGAGGGACAGTAATTGGAAGGTTTTTTATTCTTGTCTTGGCCTGGCCACTAATGACATGAAATTGAGAATGTTCCTGAACCCTACTGGATGTCAGTGGTAACCCCGCCTACCTGCTGCAGAAGTAGGTGAAACAGGCAAACCGCAGTGAGGAACCAACACTGGTCCACTCTTCCCTGTACTCTGCTTGAAGAGGCTCTGTGGAGCAGACAGGCCAGGTGCTCAGGAAAGGCTGCACCCCTGCCCCTCCCTGTCCATCTGTCCACCCATCATGCATCAGACTGTAAATCCATGTTTGCTTTGGAGGTCCAACAGCCCTGGGCCATTCTTGGAAACTTTCTGTGGGTTCCATAATGACCCCTCTTTGCAAGCAGCAAGGCTGGGGCTGGAGTGACCACTAAGGACCCAGTGAGTAAACACACACACACACACACACACACACACACACACACACACACACACACACCTGCTTTTCTCTCCCTCCCTTCTTCCTTCTCTCTCCCTCCCTCCTTTTTCTCCCCCCTTTCCTCTTTCCCTTCCTTCCCTCCTTCTCTCCTCCCTCCCTCCCTCCTTCCCTCCCCCATTTCTCCTTCCCTTCCCCATTTCTCCTTCCCTCCTCCTCCCTCCTTTTCTCTCCCCTTTCCTCTTTCCCTCCCCCTTCTTCCTTCTCCCCTCCCCCCTTTTCTCCCTCCCTTCCTCTTTTCCTTCCTCCCCTTCTATCTCTCTTTCTTTTTCTGAGCATACACTGAAATCAGCATGGACCTTGGTGACTCTCAGGTCCTTAGTCCCAGGACAGATCTCAGCAGAATTTGAGGTCAGCGTACAGGTTTCTCTTCTCTGTGATATGTCGAGGCAACTCTCTTCTTATTCACCTCATCTGCTTCTAAAAAACAAATACATACTGTATGCTAATTGTAGAAAATTTGGGGGAAAATGCAAACCTCCCCCAATCCTACTCCCCAGAAATAGCTATCGTGTGTTGACGGTAGCCACTTGGGAATAGTGTGTTTAAATTGCTGGGCTACATACTTACTGCTTATTAATTCATGCAGGTATCTGAGTGTGATTACTTTGCATATATTTAACTTGATATACAGGCTTCCCCACTATAAGGTCTGGAAACCCTGGACCTGTAGTCTGAGCTGTCCCTCTTCTTCACTGCCTGGGCGAGGCAGAAGGGCAGGCTGCGACTTTCTCAGGATCTCTCTACCACTGCCCATGGTAGGTGCAGAGAACTGGATAGATCCAATGTCTCCACGGCTCAGAGGAGGTGTGCTAGGGTACTTCTAGCTGGCCGTCACATCAGGATGATTGCCTCTCCCTTCTCTGCTTCTCCCTAAGAAATGGCAGCATCTCGGAACAGATTATGTCCTTCATCACAGAGGGGCCCTGCCCCCAGGAAGCCCTGCCTTTGCAAAGGACCAGATGACCTGACTGATGTCATACTGACAGTGTGCACTCATGGTTCCCGTAGCTCCACGGTGCTGGTCTGATGCTTCCCTTTATCACCTGCTGGAGCAGAGGCTCAGTCCAAGGTCACGGGGTTGCAACACGACGGCTCTGGTACCCTGGTAGCCTTGAGCTCCAGAAGCCCAGCGCCTGCCTGGTGTCCTCTGACATGACACATGCTTCTATCTGTAGACGTAGATCCCAGGGAAGGGGCTTGCAGCTGGCCCTCCTTCATGATTCTAAGGCTACAGCAAAAGCAGAAGCTAGAGGCAGGGATTGGGGCTCAGTGTCCAAATGCACCACTCCCTGTTACCTGCCTGCCCCGGCTACTCCTGCATGATGACCGCCTGGCTACTTCTCCCTCTGTGTCTGTCACCACCTATCTTGTTCACAGCTCCATTTCCCCTCGTGTCAACGGATCGCTCAACAAAATGTTTTCCATCGTTGCCAGCTATTTTTATCCCTTTTATCAGAGTTATTTCCTTTGTAAATAGCTTCCTGGCACAGGGGAGGCAGCCTTCCTCGGTTCCAGCAAGTGCAGTGGGGACAGGGAGGGTGTGGGCACCTATCAAGGGAGGGAAGAGTAGAGCAGCCTTGGGCCTGGCTGGCCTTGGGGACTGCTCGTGCTCTGGTGATGGCAGCAGGGGGACGCTCATTCATTCCATCTCCATTGCTGGGACTGTTTGAGCAGGCAGCCTGTGCACAGGGCCTCGGAAACACACAATTAGCGGCAGGCTCCCAAAATAGACTCAAAATCGGCAGCATGTCGTTTAGCTCGGGCTTTTCATGCCCGCAGAGGGAGAGCATTTCTGCTCCCAAATACACATCTATTTTACAATAAGACAAACGCTTCATATCCCTGCTGTTAAATCCAGCCACATGCCCTTCACTGCCAGCCAGCCCTGCTCCCAAGTCCTCAGCCAGCATTTCCTTTTGTGGCTTTGAGAGATGCTCACAGCAGCGTCCTCATCTCAAGCTTAGCTTAGCACACTCTCTCAGAACTGCCGAGCAATTAGCTCTCAGGAGCTGAGATTTTCATCAGCTAACACCGCGTGCCCAGCTAACACTGCATTCCGGCTGCTGCCCTAACAGCTCACTTTCAGAAGGTGCTGCTGATGCCAATGTTGCGGGATTAAAACGACCCAGCAAGACATCCACGAAAGCCTCCCAGAGCCAGAGGTCACGCCAGGCCACTGCAGACAGCCAGGTCTGCTCTCAGATCGTGGCTGGTTGTCACTGAGCTTTTAAAAGGACATGAACTTCCCAAGGAGCAGAGTCGAGGGTGGGGGACTGAGTCCAGAGAGATTAGATCGGGACTGAACTCAGGTTAGATTTACAACCTCAGGTTCCCATGACACCGCCCTCTGCACTTACATGTGGAATGTAACGTTTGTGGAAATTTTTGGCCAGGGCCCTTAGGCTAGAGGGTCACATCTGGCCAGATGGGTTGCTTTTCTCGTTGTCTATGACTGTATGGTTCCTTGGGAGGTGAGTAGTTACCCGGTGGAGACTAGATGGCTGCCAAATCTAAATCTCTCCTGGCTGGCTCTTTATGGAACAAGAGTGCTAACCCCCAGCCTGGCTAGTAAATCCAGTGAGAATAGAAACAGGGTGCCCCCCCTTGAAAGGCTCAGGGGCGTGCTCCCCATTACCCAGACATCTGAGACAGCGGTGTGTGTACCCAGAATGTAGGACTTTCACAGAAGAGAAATTCATCCCAGGAATTAAAGCCTCACAACGATGTGCACGTCGATGTGCAAGCTGTCCAGTGTGTTTCTACACAAGGACTATGGAGGCAGATTCACAACCTCCTGTCTGTGAGCCACAGTCATCGCATCTGTCAAGTGGGTACATTAACTTAGTGGGGCCATTACAAGGATTTGGCATAATTTAAGTAGAACTCAGGTTTTTTTTTCTCCTATTGAAAATAGAATTTCTTTCATTCAATATATTTCGATTATGGTTTCCCCTACCCCTACTTATCCCAGTTCCTCCCCACTTCCCCCTCCCCCATCCAGATCTACAAGATTTCTGTCTCTCCTTTGAAAACAGGCATGTAAGGAGCAACAATAAAATAAAATAAAATAATAAAATAATAAACCAAACAACTCAGAGCAAGACAAAAACAACCAAACAAGAAAAAGAGGAAGAGGAAGCACAAGAAACAAATGCAGACCCAGAGACACGCATCTGCACACATAGGAATCCCGTAAACATGCAGAACTGGAGGTCATGATATATATGCACAGGGCCTTTGGAAAAGGCTCTAAGAGTCTCCAGAGATGCTGTCAACTTCATTTTGTGCAGCCTACCCTTAAGAGTCGTTTCCCCAGTTGGAAAGTTTCCCTTGAGGAAAACTAAACCTTCATTTGCAAGCCACTCAGTCGGAGACAGCTTCAGGTTAGAGGTGGGTTCACGTGTCCACTTCTCCTTCAGGACCCCGTCTGGTGCAGGCCTGTGCAGGGCCATTGCACGCTGCCTCAGTCCTCCTGAGTTCACAGATGTGCCAGTCCTGTTGTGTCCAAAAGGCTGAAATTTCCCACAAATGTCCAAGCGCGGAGAGCAGGGTCATGGGAACCAAAGGTTGTAAATCCAGCCGTAGGGATTCCGAGTTTTGATTCTTCAAAACACCATGATTCTTTCCCAGACCTGGCTCCCCTCATTGGTCCCTACTGACAATGACATATCCTGTGGGACCTCCAGCCGTTTGTCCCTCTCACAATGGCTCACGTGGTCGCACAGAGCGAGGGTCCTTGAAACACGGTGTACAGAGGTTGGTGTGTTTTAGAATAGCAGACCTGCACTTAAATCTTATCCTTGACCCTGGACCTCACTGAACCATGTACCCTTGTGTATACAGGCTCCCCTCTCCACATCTCACTTTGCATATCTGGGAGATGGGAGGGAAACAAAGCCTCCCTAGGAGGTAACAAATACAACAATATATACTGTATGTTTAGGATCAGTTCCCACTTGATAATCACGTATGGCAGTCGGTATAAGTTGTTGTTCCCTCCAGAGGGCCTGTTTTAGGTACAGTTTTCTGAGTTTACATGGGAATAGTTCATTTTGGCGGACTACAGGCCCTTGCTAGACTCTGCCTTGAGAACAGGAAGCTCTGAGTGGTCTCTGCTGTGTCATTGAACTCATGAAGCCCAGGAAGCCAGCCCAGCCATGCTCCTGGCTTGAGACCCACCTGTGTCTTCAGAAACCGGCACTTTCCTGGCTCTGTATCTAATTGGGCAATTTTGAGTATACTGTTCCTGTATATGGCCTGACTTTGAAAGCTAGGAAATTTCTGAATGGGCCTTGCCATGCTGACTTGTGCTGTTGACCCAGCTGGGAGCTAGCTTTCTGTTATTTGATAATTTCTCAGTGTCAAGTGGGTACTGGTACACAGAAATCTAAGGCTGATCCATGCTGAAACCTGAATGGAAGAGTTCTGGCTGCTTGGATTGCCCTGTGCCTATGCTGATCTTCAGGGAAGGAGGCAGTGTTTGGGGTTTTCTGGAGGAGGTGCTGGCTTTCTATCAGACTTGGAGTCTTAGTTAGGATTTCATTGCTGCAAAGAGACACCATGACCGAAGCAACTCTTACAAAGGACAGCATTTAATTGGGGCTGGCCTACAGTTTCAAGGACTTAATCTATTATTGTCATGGTGGGAAGCATGGCAGTGTGCAGGCTGGCATGGTGCTGGAGGATCCAAGAGGCAAGGCAGCCAGGAAGAAACTGTCTTCCTCAGGCAGCTAAGAGGAGAGACTATGTCGCACTGGGCAGACTTGAGCATATATGTAAGACCTCAAAGTCCCATCTCTATAGTGACACAGTTCCTCGACAAAGGCCACACCCACTAATAGGACCTCACCTCCTTATAGTCCACTTCCTATGAGCCAAGCATATTCAAACCACCACATATGGAAAACCATTTTTATTACAGAATTTTAGTTCCTCTCAACAAACTCTTCCATGAAGCTGGGTATATGGACCCACGCATGTAGGAGGTAGGAGCGGAAGAATCAGATAAGGCCATTCTTAACTGTATGGTGAGTTCAAGATAAGCCCGAGTCATGTGAGATCCTGTCTCAAAAATTAGGAAAGGAAATTGGAAGCCTTTGACTTGGAAGTGGGACTGGCCCCCAGTGAAGTTTCCGTCGGAGACATGAGTTCAGTAACTCTGTGTGTGTGTGTGTGTACATGTGTATGTCTGCGTGTTCATGTATGTGCATGTATGGAGGCCAGATCTGATATCAAGCGTCTTCCTTAATTGCTCTCGATCCCCACCCTTATTTTTGAGACCGTTTCACTGAACCTGAAGCTCACTGACTTGGCTCCACTTGGCTCTACTTGGCCTGTTTCCCCAGCCCTGGGACTCCAAGGACATGCTTCCATCCAGCCCTTTACATGAGTGCTAGGGAACACATGTGCCCATGTTCATATAGCAAGAACTTTACCTCCCCAGCCACAAGAACTCTTTCCAAAGACAGGCATGGAGCCATGAAGATGTGCTAGACGGGTGTGTCAGGAATCTGATGTCGCACAGCAAGTGTGTCAGCCAGGTTAACAGGCAGTTCCATAGCACAGAAGGCCTGGGGCACATCCAGATGCCAATGTGAAGAGTGTAGTTCTCTTTCCCATTACATTCCATGGCTGACCTTCCTTGGTGGGTTGCCTTTCCCCCCACTGATTCAGGAACGCAGGCTCCTTCAGCCTTGGGCTCCAACACACTAAGAAAGGAGAGTGACATGGGTTTGGCTCGCCGTTGGGAAGCAGAGACAGGCCCTGTATGCCTTAGGCCCTGAGCTGAAACTCAGTTCACTAGCAGCCTTTCCAGAAGCAAGAAATGCTTCCAAATTAATCAGAAGCCCGACTTAGAGGGTTTACTTGATTGTTGTGAAGTAAAAATATCACCACCTGCGTGCCAATCAAGTAATGGAGAGAGTCAGTGGTTAGCCATCTGTGCTGTGTGAGGTGGGTGCTTGGAGGGTGGCATTGCCTCTGCCTTAGAAAGGATGTTAAGAACAGTAGGGTCCTGGAGATGGGGCCGTGATGAGTGTGCCAGGTCCATAAAAGCAGGAATTCCTAGTCCAGGGAACAGCAGAGACAAAGGAATGTGGTATTACCTGCAACGGTAAGGGTGCATACAGGTGAGGCTGGATAGACAGGAAGGACAGGCTGGAGAGCCTCAACTTCCACAGCCGGGGCTTGGAAGTAAGGCTCCAGGCCAAGACGGTCCTAGTGCTATAAAAACCAAGAGTCCTGAGCACAACCAGCCACCGCCGCACAGCCTCTCTCGACTCTCGGTTTGGGAGCACAGATGCTCAGTTACCGTGGATTGTCTATTTTAAGACACTTGCGATTAGGTTCCAGAAGGCACAGAAGGACGGAAGAACGAGGGGAGGGGTAGATCAGGAGGAAGAGGCAGCTGGGAGGGAATGGGAGGCTGGGTGTCACCCTGCACCCTGCTCGGACCCCTGTGTGGGAGCCGGGCAAGTCTGTCTTCCTCTAAGTTTCCTCAGTACTGTAGAGTCAATCACACAGTCAAGGGGCTGGCTGGGCTCAAGGCTGGGGTCTATTACTAACCTTGGTAGGATCCCCTCACTTCACCTCAGTGCCTGCTTCCTCCTCTGTTGAATGAGATGATGACAGTGCCTCCCCTTCAGAGTTGCCTGAGGATTAAGATGAGATAAGGATGGGAAAGACTTTTAACCCACCTAGCCCGTATTAAAGGCTCACAACAAGCTCCTCGTGAAGTGTATGCGTTCTATTATCATTATTAGTTGTGCTGGGTGAAGCACTGACTGCTTTTCTTCTTACCGGCAAAGCAGCCCAAGGAAGGAAGGGTTTATCTCGGCCCACTGTGTGAAGGTGTAGAGTCTGTCATGGTGAGAAAACCACAGCACTGGAGACTCTCTGGCAATGGCAGCTTCCAAGTAGGACTTCCTACTTCTCACACCTCCATGAAACAGAAAGCAGAGACAGGACCAGAAGCAAGCTCCATACCTCAAGGCTTCTTCCCCCACAGCAAGCTGCTTCCTCAAGCCAGGCTCTGCCACACAAAAGTTCTACAGCCTCCCCAAACAACCCCACCAGCCAGGAACAGATGTTTACATGCACGACCTGCAGGGGACATCACACCCAAACTGAAACAGGGCTGAACAAGCTTAGTGGCCACCCCTTCTCTTGGGGTACATCGGAATCTTTAGATTTCAGAAAAATCAGATTTCAAACCATTGTCTCAGAGCGTCTTCAATATCCCTGACAGTTGCTCTTTCTAATCCAATTCTTTCTCTTCAAAGATTGAGTGAATACCTAGAAAAGCTCCTTTTTAAGGCCAAATCCATTTTCCTAGCATCAGCTGAGCCAGGCCCTGGGGGATAGACAGGCTGAAGCGATCCAAAGTGGCCACGGCGAGAAAGCTGCTCACATAACAGTCCTAGCTGCACAGAGCCACCGCCCTCTGCATGCTACCTCAGCATCCTTTCGGGTCAATAAATCTTTACGGAATTTTCCATGTTCTGACTCACTCCACAGCCAATTCTCCAAAGTTTGAATGAGGATTGACCTGGACTAATGCCCTTTCCAAAAGAAGCCATTCTGCCAGATTTTTACCTTTGGCTTAGCTGCCCTCTGACTTTTCTACCTGAGCATGAAGATACCGGTATCATACTTCAGAAATACACATCTGGAATCCTTGGGTTCTGGTTTCTTTAAATAATTCACTTTAAGGCCCCAGAAGGTGAGTCACAGGAAATGGTGGTTATTTTGGTTGATGTATTTTAAGTCATGAAATTGTATCATCGATGAGTTTTCACTCACAGGCCAAACAAATATATGGGTCTCAAAGTCTCCACTGCAGTGCATTTGCGATGAAAGCATTACCTGGGTTCCACTTCAACGGACGACTTGTTTCTGGATGCTACAGTCCTCAGACGCCAGACTCATTCAGAATGAGGCTCCATCTCTGATGTTCTTTAGAGAGGCTGTGCAGATGTGTCCACCAAGGTCACCTGTGCTCATTGCTCTGTTCCTAACCCTGGGACAGAGTTGAATATGGCCCCTCTGTGTAGCCAACTCCAAGTTGTATTCAACAGTGACCCAGACAAGCCCAGAACCTGACCATGCAATGAATGAATAAGGTCTTACAGATGGGGACCTACGGTTAAAAGATGATGCTGACATCCACAACCCTGTAAAACTCCATGTTTGCCCTCAGAACCTGTTCGGGCAGTGCCTATGGAGAGCTTGGAAAACTTCTCTTAAGGTTTCTGAAACCCAGGACCCAATGTAAGGCTCTGCTCAGCTCTTCAGCACAAACAGAGGGTCAGCCTCTTGCTGTATCCCACCAACTTCCCTGCAGCTACATTTCAGATACTAGCTACTCAGCTCCAAGGCAGACAATGGAGACCACAGTGGGCAAGCCTGTTCTGGTCCGTGTTCCACTACTATAACATAGTGCCCGAGGCTGAGTGATTTATATAAAATAAAAAACACACAAATAGATTTATCTAGCTCATGATCCTGTAGCCTGGGGAGTCCAAGAGGCTGGCCCTGGGATCTGGCAATGCTCTGTTGTGTGGGATAAGAGGCTGGAGGGCAAGAGAAGACAAGAATGGGAAGGCAAACAGGGCTGACTTCTCACCACAGCCAAACCACTCCTAAGACACTCTCAACCCAGGTTCTGTCCTCTTGATCTAATTACCCCCTATCCAGTCCCATCTGCCAACACGGTCACACTAAGGCTGAGTTTCTGGAGAGACACATTAAAGTGTTGGCATAGCCTCATCCCTATCCCCTCACCCCTCTCTTTCCTCTTCTATGTCTCCCCCTCCTTACACGCTGTTGCCCTAGCCACCTTGATCTTGCCACATCCTCCCTCTCACCCCTTCTCTGTCAGGTTCCTGCAGTACTGCTACCTTCCAGGTCTACCAAACTCTTACCAGGTCTCCAGACCAATCCCCAATGCTCTCTCTCCCAGGAAGGTTTCCTGGGTCTCCTAGGGTAGAAGTTTTCACCTGTCCTCCCTCAGAGCTCACAGAGCACATGTGACAGTCTCCATAGCTCTGAGTTAGAGCTCATATTACCCCACCTCTGCCACAGAGCTCAGCGAGGGCAAAGGCTTTAGTTCACTTATCTTTACAGCACAGTGTACAATGTTGGATTCCTACACCTTCCTGGGCATGGGAACCTTGACAGTTTCTGCAACAGTGTGTAAGGAGTGGGCACTGACATTGGTCCAGCATGTGGGTATTCTTATATGTCATGTTGTCACATGCCAGAATATGCCTGGAATACAAAATACCTCTATCCCAGCAGGGCTGTCCAGTGCCAGCCCTTTAGTCTCTCTCTCTCTCTCTCTCTCTCTCTCTCTCTCTCTCTCTCTCTCTCTCTCTCTCTCTCTCTCTCACACACACACACACACACACACACACACTGTCTTCCTTCCCCTCCTTCACCCAGGCAACCACTAGTATAACTTCCACTACAGCCTCTCTTCCCTCCATTTTCCTCAGTTCCTACCTCCTCCTCCCCCATATCCACTGCTCCTCTGTTTTACTTCAGAAAAGAGCAGGCCTCTCAGTGATACCAACTGAACTCGGTAGAGCAAGATGCACTAAGACTAGGCACAAACCCCCATATCAAGGCTGGAAAAGGAAACCCAGTAGAAAAGGGTCCCAAAAGCAAGCAAAAGAACCAGAGACACCCCTTCTCTCACTGTTGGGAGTCCCACAAACACCACAAGCTAAACGACCACAGCTTGTATGCAGGGAACTTAAGGCAGACCCATGTGGGCTCCAAGATTACTGATTCAGCCTCTGTGAGCCCCTGTGAGCCCTGCTTAGTTGAGTCCTTGGCACTGTTCTCATGGGAGCCTCAACTCCTGGCTCCTACAATCTTTCTACCCTGACTTCTGGAGAGTTCCCCAAGCTCTGCCTGCCTACTGTTCATGTATGGGTCTCAGCATCTGCTCCCATAGCTGTCTAAGAAAGCCTCTCTGAGGTTGATTGGGCTAGGTAGTGATCCAGAGTTCTAGAAGTCAGCTGTGATCTCTGGTGCCATGAGAAAACTTTTGTCACTTCCACATGGCTAAGCAGAATGTGAATGTGCAACCTTTTAATAGTGACCCTTTCCATTCAGCAGAATGTCTAAGATTTATTGAAGCTGAAGATCAATAATCTATTCTCCTGTTAGTGTTCAATGCTGTCTGTAGACATACAACCATCCCCCAAAGCCCAAAGGAGTGGTGCAGGTTCATCCTCAGAAATCAGTCACTGCAGATGCTCCAGTTCTGTGCAGATCAGTTTTTACTGTTAACTTGACACAATTTAGAACCGCACAAAAGCGTTTTAATAAGGATTTGTATAGATCAGTTTGGCCTATGGGTATGAAAGACTGTCTTGATTGTTAATTAATATAGAAAGACTCAGCCCATTGTGGGTGGCACCATTCCCTAGGCAAGGAGTCCTGGATTGTATAGGAGACGAGAATACTAGCTGAAAGCAATATTGCAAACAACCTTATTTCTCTTTGCTCTTGACCAAAGATGTCTTGAGTCCCTACCTTTACCCCTAGGAATGATGGATTTGGTATTGTAAGATAAATAAACACTTTCTTCCTCAAGTTGCTTTTTATCAGACTATTCTATCACAGACACAGAAATGAGCTTAGAACAAATCCTTATATTAAAACACTGGAGTAACTGCCATTTTCTTTATACTTTAATCTTTGCATGACTTATGTAATACCTTATTAATCTAATGTGATTGCTACATAAGGAAGTGTTATACTGCTCTGTTTAAGTAATAACAAGAAAAATCCATACAATATAAACCTTTTCCCCCTGAACATTTTCAGCTTTCGGTTGGGTGATTTGGGGGCGGGACACGGAGATATGGAAGGCCTCTGGACCACCCACACGTCATGCTTTCGTCATTGGCCATCTGGCTTGTATCTGCATTTAGCTATAATATGTGAAGCTGCTATCAATGTTCGTGTGTGTTCTTTATGTGCATATAAGTCTTCCTTTTACTAGGATAAACACCCAGGAGGGCCATTGTTGGGATATATGCTAGCTGTATGTTTAGTTTTTCAAGAATAAGGCACCTGTCTGCCAGCATGGTGGTACCATTTTAGTCTTGCCAGCAATGGTGGAAACTTTTAGTTAACCCAGTGTCTCCACATCTTTGCCCGCATTGGGTGTGGTCATTAGTCTTCTAAGCTGTTCTGATGGATGTATAGTTGCCCTCACTGGGGTCTTTTTATTTCCCTTTGTGTTGTTAAACATATTTTATTTCTGCTTATTGACCATCTATACTTCCTTTGTGGTAAAATGTATCTCTGGGTCTTTGCCTATCTAATAACTGGCTTCTCTGTTATACTTCAGTATACTGTTTGGAGGTCCTCTATGTGTGCTAGATAGGAGACCTTCCCCAGTTCGAGCATTTATATTACAACCCATGAAGAAGGTTTGAAATGGGCTTGCCTCGATTTGACAGGTGAGGATGTTGACGAAGGAAGTGGTCGAGTAGCATTTGACTGTCCCCTGGGCAGCTGAGAGTATTTGCATGGCCAGAAAGAGACTTGAGCAGATCTAGGTGACACGGGAAAATGGAGCTGTACACAGGACTCAGGAGACATGGGTTCCAGCAATGCTGCACTTCACGGCGTTGCTTTTTCCATACATAGACAGGCACTATTATTATCCCCAGCTTACAGACAGGGAAACTGAGGCTCAGACAAGTCTGACCACAGAATAAAGGTTCCACAGTCAGTCTGACTTCAGACTCTGTGCTCCTAATTCAGAGCTTCCAAGACTTAAAAAAATTCTTTGTAAAAAGTTATATATATATATACATATATATGTGTATATACACATATATATATGTATATATACACATATATATGAATGATACTGAAAGAGATAATCCATCTCCTAAATACTGTTGCACACATATTAAAGAATTAACACTTCCAGAAAACAAAACTCACCCTCCCCACGTGCCATGCTCTCTGACATTTCCTCATCTTGAAGTCATGCTATTTTTAAAGTGGCATTACTCACTCCCTCTGCTGTTTTCCTAACCCAGTAATGGACACAATCCATGGTACAGGCAGAGACAGAGGCACTGTTTGTAGGACAATGTTGATGGTGGGATGCTGTCCTGGACTGGCACTGAGGCTGAGATCTGGCAGGTACCCAGGGAAGCTGATCTCCTTTGCTTGGACCCCTTAGCAAGCTGGTGGCCCCCAGCACTGCCTTGGGCTGGCTTTGTATCTTCCACTGTGACCCCAGTTTGCCCCAGTAAGATCTACTCTGACTAGTCCCTGGGGACAGGCACCATCTTGAACTATGTCCTTCGTGTCACCAGCTCCTCAGAAGCCAATGCCTCTTTGGGAGGTGAGGTTATGCCCTGTCCCCACGATGCTGTCACTTCCTTCCCCAGAGTCTTTCTGAGTGGGGATTGTTCCCCTAATCAGGATGGAGACTCGGCTCATTACAAGCTGGTGAGGCAACGGCTCTGTGCTCCAAGCCGAGACAGGCTGTCTGGGAGCTTGGCCAGCCTCCCACTGCCCCGGACACCAGGGCAGCGGCCTCTGCATGGAGCCAGCCTGCTGGGTTTGTCTGCCCCTTCCCCAGGGACACAAGCTGACAGACACTGTTTACAGAGACCTCTGTAGTTTTTACTATTGCAAAAACTCAGCCATGATCGTACAGTGAGGTCCAAGTGTCGGGACAACCTCTGAGCAGAGCCAAACAGCACCTAGAACTGGAGGTGGCCTTTACCAGGCACTTGCTATGTACCAGACATCATGAGGAAAGCTTCCTAGGCAGCCTGCTCTACACACTTCACTCTTCAACAAGCTCGCTAAGCGCTGCTGGCTACTCAGTCCATGGATAGACACGGTGACTCAGAATGATTTTAGAAGTGCCGCCCCAGTGTGGCTCCTGGACCCAATGCTCACTTGTCATTACTGCTTGCAGGACCTCGACCCCAAGCCTTCTTTCACTAAGTTCAACGGTCAGGTGAGTCTCCGCGAGTGACGTCATACGCGTCACATCTGGACAGCTAGGAAAAGAAGATGAAATAAAGGAGTCAGTGAATCCATTAGATTCACTCCAGCCTGGCTCTTTTCCTATGGACGTGACAGTGTCCCTTGGGTGAGATGTCACGATCCAGAGAGGAACTGCAGCCAGTCCAGAGGGCCCATGTCCCCCTGGGATTTTTGTCTAGAAGACCCGTGTACCCTTAGGTTCTCACACTATATTGCCCAGCTACCAATAGTCATGCTGACAGCCGCACAGAAGTCTCCAACATGACAACCACGAGGCCACAAACATGCCCTCTGCCTCCTCCAGTCACAGAGCCCTCTGAAGGAGATGGGGGCACCGTCCTGTGCCGACTGCAGAGCCTTGTGGAACTTCTCATTAACTGCACTTTAATTACTGCCTGCAGTCGAGGGTTTTAATAAAAGTGAGTCCCAATTAGTCGCTTGTTACTTCAGAAATAATTACTGATAGTGGCCCTTTGTCTTCGTGTTATTTCCGGCTTCATTCCCAAGCCCCGGAACTCTACTCAAACACGCATCTTTCACAGAAGGCATTGGGGTTCCAGGACACATGAGGAACGTTTGCAGGAACTGTGGATTCCGCTGGGGCATGTGTGTCAGCCCGACATTAATTGGGGGCAGCAATAGCCATTCTTATGCATGAAGACTTCTCTTCAGGAAAGAGCCCTGATCTATATCCTGGGCTGGGAGCGGAGGGTCAAGGCATGCTGGCCCCTATCTACAAACTAGGCCAGGCCCCAGCCGCTGACCTCTGAAAAGACAGATTCCCCACCCCCTGACAATGCCAGGCACAGCCGGATGTAAGAACTGCTTTTGGGGGGGGGGCGGGAGAGAGTGTGTTGTTTCCAGTGCCAGGGCAGAGCCCCAATCTCTGCTTGCACTTCTGACCGTCCCATCAGGACTTTCTCCGAGTAAAAGATAGCTTTGGAATGCCATGTGGCCCTCGGAGCTCAGGCTGAGCCTGTAACACATCTGTATTCCTCGGAGGCTGCCCGCAGGTAAGACAGATCCACGGTTTTGTTGGGTGTAGCAATGACATCCTAGCTCCAGGGAGTACCTGTTCATCTAGCCCACCTGTTTACTTTTTTTTAACCTTTATTCTGTTCTTGATGGGGGTTAGCTTGACCAGTTTTCCACTGACATGGTTAGTCATTAATGCTGACATGTGTTGGTTGTCAACTATAGGTCAGATACCCTTTAGGGTGGCTTACATTTATTAATTTGATATCCTCACAGACAACTTCTAAACGTTTGTTTGCATATAAGGAAACTAAGGTATGCAGAGGAGTTGACTAATTTACCAAGGTCAATCAGCCAGTGGGTGTCAGAGCTCAGCACATTTCTCCCCTGTATCCCTCCAAATTTGGCACGTCCTCTAGGGTACCCTGTTTTTTTGTGGAATGGACTTGATCACATCCCCAGTCTGTGTCCTCTAACTCTTCTTCTGTGGCTTCTGAGTCACATATTTCAGAGAGAGAGAGAGAGAGAGAGAGAGAGAGAGAGAGAGAGAGAGAGAGAGAGATTGGTAGATAGATTTATTGATGGTTTGGGTTGGATTGGTTTGGTTTTTCAAGACAGGGTTTCTTTGTGTACCCTTGACTGTCCAGGAACTCATTCTGTAGACCAGGCCAGCCTTGAACTCACAGAGAGCCACATACCTCTGCCTCCCAAGTACTGGAATCAAAGGTGTGTGCCACCATCACCCAGTGACAACTTTTTTATTTTATTTATGGCCAGCTTTCATTTTGCTCAGAAAGCCTCTCTTGTTTGGACCAGCTGGGTGGCTCTAGCTGGTGGCCTCTGTTCTTAGCTGTTCTGCATTGAATGGGGTGGTGGGAAAACATTGAGTGCAGTTTATAACTCTGGCTACCCCGGTTTGGCGGCGACGTGTCCTCTTTGCCATCATCCCAGCCAGCTCCTGGTCCCCCCTCAGTACCCTGTCCCCTTCCATTGTGAACAACTTGTCAAAGGAAGAAACCCTCCCTGCTAAGCCAATAATTTTATTTTTCCCCTCACTGAGAATCCTTTCCAGCGAAATTCAAACCATTTGGCTGGAGGACCCTGATGAAAAAAAAAAAAAACCCTACACTTTCTCATGTTTTCCTTCTTCCCTCCTGTTCATTTCCTCCGATGGGCCAAACCACAATGTTGTCTTATTGTTCTGAAGCTGAGCTCTCTGTGTTTGGAAGTTTATTTGAAAAACTGCATCCGCGAGGCAAAAAAAAGTTCAGGTTCATCCCCCCCCACACACACACACACACACATACACACAAGAGACCTTTGAAGGTGCAAAGGGTTTGGGATTAAGAAAGCAAGCGGGTTTGTTGGGAACCAATGGGAGGAGAAGCCCTTGGTCCTGCCAAGGCCTTATGCCCAGTGTAGGGGAATGTCAGGGCAGGGAGGTGGGAAGGGATAGGTGAGTGGGTGGGGGAACACTCTCATAGAAGCGGGGTGGGGGAGGTGGATGGGATAGGGGATGGGAAACCAGGAAAGGGGATAACATTTGAAATGTAAATAAAGAAAATATCCAATGATTAAAAAGGAAGGAGAGAAAGAAAGAGAGAGAGGGAAGGAGGGAGGAAGGAAGGAAGGAAAAGAAAGAAAGAAAGAGAGAGAGAGAGAGAGAGAGAAAGAAAGAAAGAAAGAAAGGAAGAAAGAAAGAAAGAAAGAAAGAGAAAGAAAGAAAGCAGGCAAACAAGCATGGCTTTGAGGATAGGAGCTGAAGGGACAGAAACAGAAACCTGCCTAGTAAGACTTCCCTGGGTTTATTTAGACAAGGGGATGTCTGTGTTTATTCTGCGCGTGCATGCAGCCCAGGCCCTGAGTTGCAGTGCACTTGTGTGACTCACTGTAGCGGATGCATGCTGGCCAGGCTCCCCTGTTTGCCAATCCTTGTGAAATGTCAGGTGAACCTGGGCTGCCTGAGAACAGTGTGTGGAGGTCTGACCCAGCTCTCCCGTTGCTAAGTCATCTCCCTTCTTCCGAGGCTGGCGCACCCTCTGCTTTGCTTCAGCTCTTCACTGGCGAGTCTGGCCAGGACCATGTCAAACCTCTGGGCTGTCCTTCCTTTTCATGTTCTCCAGAATGAATGGCCGCTGCCTCTGTTTTGAACTTTCTGACCCCAACCCTGAGTGCAATTACCTTCCTGGTTGCTTTGACAAAATACCAAACAAAAGCAATTGAGGAAGGTTTATCTTGACTAGAGGTTTAAAGAGGCACGGTCCATCTGGGAGGCACGACCATGGCCTGCTTCTGTTGTAGCTGCAGCCAGGAGGTAGAAAGAGGTGAATTCTGGGGCTCCGCTGGCTCCCTTTTCCCTCTAGCCCATGGGGTAGCAGTGTCCACATACAGAGTGGATCTTCCCTGCTCAGTGAAACCTCCCTAGAAACACCCTCACGGAAATTTGCATCATATGTGTGCTTCCTAGGTGATCCTGAATTGTCAAGTCCATAGGGAAGATTAACGATCACATTGCAGCACAGAGATGCGGGTATGAGGGGCCCGTTGGAAAGTGCCTACAGGAAGCACCAAGAAGGGATGGAGAATGAGGCTGGACAGGAGAAAGCCCAGGAGTGGGGTGATCTGTTTGGTGTACAAGCATCCCCTCTTTAAGAGGATGTGGGTGACTACATTCCCAGGCGAAAGGACACTGTCACTGCCAGTGTGTGGTATCTAGGCAAGGGCAGGAGGAGACATAAGGTGTTACATCATCGGCTAGAGCAACCAACTTCTCTAACGTTGCTAACATTGGACCAAATAATCATCAGCCATATTAACTCATCCCTCTCCAAAGCCCCGTGGGAACCAACCTCCGTGTCCCCGAAGCCTTTGAGGAAGGCTTCCGGTATCATCTACAGCTGTGTGTGACCTCTGCAGCCAGAAGCGCTGGATTCCTAAGTGGTTCTGGCCACACTTCTTAGCTCCTCAGAGCCTCAGTTTCCATTCCTACAAAATGGGTCACGAGATTATGGGGGTGGTTCTGAGCGTCTGACAGGTCAGCACCCGGCAGCGGCAGGCACCTGCTGGGAGTTCAGTGAGCAGCATGCTGTTAACCTTACATTAATGGAGCAGAAGCACAGATATTGTCCCCGGTATGTAGCCGGAGGAGGGAGAGGGGGCAGGGGGACCTGAGCCCACCCTAAGCTAAGTCTGATGAGCTGAAGGAGGGAGAATGTGAGGGTGCGACTAGGAGACAGGCATTAGCCCAGATACCCAGCTTCCTCTGCTTCTTCATTCACTCTCCTAGAGAGGATCCATCACAGAGGCTGCCTTTTCTGAAGCTTTTATGAAGGACCCTGCAGACAGGAGTCTTTTCGTGGTGTCCTCAGATTTAGGTTATGAGAGGCACAGGCAGGGTCTGAGTGTTGATTCAGGGGGACCCCAAATGCTCTCTTAATGTGAAACCCAGGGCCCCTCCCCTTGGAGTACAGCTACAGTGAATCTGGCAGAAGTGTTCAGGAAATGCAGAGGCCTGTGGAGTCAGACCAGCCTGGACGGCGGAGGCAAAAGATTCGTGCGAATTAGTGAGAGGTCTGTATCCGGAACTGGTTTTGAATGCTATAATTTTATCTGAGCTCCATTGAGGAACTGGGAATTGCCCAGAGGCAGTAATGCGGAGATCCCTGGGAGGAGCTTGCCTGATTGCAGAGTTAGAAACCATTTGTGCCTGAGCGTCTTGGCAGCCCAATCCAGACTCCTTTTGTTTGGCTGTCAAATTCCTGTGTAGATGGGGTTTATTTGTTATTTCTCTCTTTATTTGAAAACATAGCGGAGAGTACATATTACTGTGTGCCTGCAGCTTGTCACAATATCTCAACGTGTGTTGCCGCGTTTAACCCTCACTCTCATCGGGAGGACCAGGAGTCATACACGTTGAGTAGCCATTATCTGAAACACTCGGATCCCAACGTGTTTTCCGTTTTGTAGTCTGGGGTTTTGGGGTAGTTCTATGGTGGTACTGGCTAGGCATCCCTAATCCAAAAATCAAAAGTCAGACATGATCCAAAAATCTGAAACTGTAATGCTCACATCTAAGCTTGGAGAGTTTTCTGTACTAGGCTGTCAATCAGGGCCCACTTGCTTGTGGGTAAACAGGCCCAGAGAGATCAACTGGCCCCACCATGGTGTCTGTGCGCCTATCTGACCCCATGATGCCTTGCGGCATCTCTCTTTCCCACTTTTCTCAGCCGCTTCTGCCACACTCTGTTACATCCTAAGTCCCAGCGTCTTCTCCAGCCACACTGGTTTCCCCATGGGTTTTAACTGGGGTAAAACAGACAGATTCCTCCGTTTTTCCTAGCTGGTCCCTCAGCTCCTACTCAGACAGGACGTGCGTTCCCACCCACACACCCAAACAGGCGGTTGGGCATACCTCCGAGCTCTCTGTTGGCCTCAAATACAGGGTCGTTTGAGCAAGACTTGTGTTCCCCTATGTCCACCATATGAGTATGTATGAGGGACATGATGCCTGAGGACTCTGCTTCAGCTCGACTCTCCTACCCCAGCATGCCCACAGGGTGCTGCTTGCCAGAAAAGAGCCGCAGGCAGCACTGCAAACAAATCTGCAGAGCCCACTGTGCAGTGCTCGGAAGGGCATGGTCACAGCGCTGCCTCAGGGCTTCCAAAGGAGGGGCTTGTAGGCCAAGTCCACCCTGCAGGGATTAGAGAGACATCCACTTGCTTTGAGTTTTTACACTTTTGTGTCCCGAGTTAGCTAGCGCTACTCTGGAGGATAAAAGATGTGCATCTGGTGTGGTGAGGTAACTGCAGTTAAGAGCGCCCGGGGCTCTTGCGGAGGACCTAGATTCAGCTCCCAGCACCTACCTAGTGACTTACACCCATCTGTCACTCTAGTTTCCAGGGGCCCAATGCCCTCTTCTGACCTCCACATGTAGCACGCATGCAGGTGGTGCACAGATAGAGATGCATGCAGGCCAAATACCCAACAATAGAATAAAATCGCAAATAAATCTTTTAAAGTGTTTAAGATGTCGCATATGAGCAAGTATCATCTCTCTCTTTCTCTCTGTGTGTGTGACTGTCTGTCTGTCTCACTCACACACAGAGAGACATAGAGACACAGAGGAGAGAGACTCAAACACACACGAGCTCACATGCGTATTCACTCCCAGGAAGCCCAATGTTATCCACTTCAGAAAAAAATGTCTTCTGTATAAAACAAGGCCTCCTCCCCCTATCCCCAAAATCTGCTGTATTCATTTTCCTATTGCTATGGTAACAGATTACCACCACCTCTATGGCTGAAAACCATGCAAATGTATTCTCTTCTGGGGGTCAGAGTCCAAGGTCAAGGTGCTAGCAGGCTATGTTCCTTTTAAAGGATTGTGTTGGGTATATAGAGAGAATTGAAAGGAAACTGTCTGTCTCTGACTGTCTGTCTGTCTTTGTGTCTGTGTCTCTGCCTGAGTGTGTGTCTCTGCTTGTCTGTTTCTCTCACACACAAACACACACACACATGCACACACACATACACACACACTCACACACACATACACACATACACACACACTCACACACACATACACACAATACACACACTCACACACACATACACACACACATACACACACACATACACACACACACACACACACACACACATACACACACACTGATTTTACAGCACATTTACCAGCCTGCCTTGCACGACAATGGCCACCTATTCTGTTGGGACACCAAGAAGCTCAACCATCCTGGAGAACTTTGTCTAGGGAATCAGTAGTGTTGGGTTTATGTTGAAATGTGGGAGAAGAAGTCTAATGTCAGAGGACACTGATGGCCCCAGGGGTAGTTACTGGGGAAGAGCAGACAGCTTGTGCGAGGATGGTCCTCCTTCCTCCCCTTTTCTCTGTCTTCCTACCTTCAGGGCAGCAGCCCATTGGATGGATGTTGCTGCCCCGCATATGGAGGGTAGGTCATCCCTCCACAGTCATTGTCCCACACATCAGTCCTGCCTGGACAAATGCCCCCAGACACAGGGTACAGTTCACCAGCTCTGGACATCTGAAGTCAAATTGAAAACCCAGACAAGCTAGCAGGCAGCTCTGTAGAGAACTTCATCCCCTCCTCCTGTCTGGAGCTTCCGGCACATCCTGGCTCATAGCCCTTTCTACCAGTGCTGGTATCCTAGCTCCATCACAGAGACTCTGTCATCATGATCTACTTTCTCCTCTCACTCTTGTGCTCCCCTCACCAGCCCGTCCATCTTTAAGGCCTCTGTGATTACATCAGACCCACCAGATAACCAAGAACACTGCCTCTTACATTTCTCAATTTCATTAGTAAAAATACCTTCACTTTATAAACTGGCCTGTTCAATGGGTTCCAGAGAACCCCTTGTATGTGGAGAAGGAAAGTTGAGGATCAAAGTGAGGGGGAGACAACCTGATGGGATTTAGAGTCATCTAAGAGACTCACCTATGGGCATGCCTAAGCGTTTTCAGAGAGGTTTATCACATAGGGGAGACACATCCTGAATCTGGACAGCACTGTCCCACAGGCTGAGGTCCTGGGCTGAATTTAAGAGAAGAAGATAAGCTTCAAGCCAGCATTATTTCCCTGTTTCCTGACCACAGATGCAACACAACCAAACACTTCCCAGCCATGCCCTCTCACTGAGACAGATCACAGGGCACCATCAGACCATGTACCTTCTTAGCTTGCTTTTCGTCAGAGCAATGAGAAAACACGACCTAACACAGGGGCCTCTGCAGACTGCCAGGGAGCCAGCTTCACTCAAGCCCGGCTAACCTCACAACAGTAAACATCATGGTTGCAAAACATGGCAGCTGGGGCTGCAGCTCAGAGGGTCAGAACTCTCTGGGCAAGCATCAGGCCCTGAGTGAGACCCAGCACCCACGCAATATGCCAGCCTAGCTCCAGGTTTGGTAGAGACTCTGTCTCTAAAGATGAGTCGGAGAGCTCATTAGGTAGCGTCCTCCTCCAGTTTCTGCGTGCAGTGCACTTGGATGCGTGCAATCGAGCACACACAAAAGGAAAAACGAAATGTGTAATGTGCCAGCCGTACGTATTTTATATAACTTATGTAATGATTGTATAATTGTTATATAATGAGTGGCTTTGCATTCATACTCAAACTCCATCACTGGCTAATTATGCACTAACTGATTCAGGGAAACTTAGGTCTGCTGGGCCACCGCATCCTCACCGGTATAATGGGTATACTCTTGTCTGGCATGTGACTGCTATGGAAATCAGATCTATGAAACCCTCATACTGCATAGCACTGGTGTGCTGGCTAACGGCACCTTGTGGCTGCTGGTGTTATCCACACATTTCATAGGGTATATGCCAAATATTTCTGAGCTATGATGAATCAGCCCCAGATGGGCAGCTAGGGTGGCAGGAGAGTAGTGTGAGTCCTCTTGGTAAGCCGGATGCTAGAATCTTGATCCTAGCCTCTGGTTCGTGGGGGGCTTGTGCTGTGCTAGCCCTGTAGTTAGTTGAGAGTTAAACTTCAGGTTTTCAGCTTGTGACAGCCATAAGCCCATCAAGCCAGCTACCTGCTGTTGGGGACCTCGCCCTGTCCCTGCCCTAACTCTCAAAGAAGCAAAGTGCTGTTTCCCTCCTAGCATGCGGTTTGTGTGCTCAGCCCTGCCACCGCTTCAGCCTGAAGCACTTCTACGAGCAGCCCACAGTAGAAACACTGGCATATTGGCTTTGTTCTTTTTGCATTGTTTCACCCCAAAAAATAGCCTTGTAGATTGGATGTCCACATTTAGGCAAATATCCCAGCAGAGTCCAGAAGCCTGGTGTTGAATTTGTGTGTTCATTTGAATGTGGGCCCACCTCTTATCACGGTTCAAAGATAGCCACTTCTGCTGGACAGATAGATAGATAGGTAGATAGATAGATAGATAGATAGATAGATAGATAGATAGATAGATAGATAGATTGATAGATAGATGACAGATAAAGATAGATGGTATATGTGTTTCTGTAAGTATGTGTGTGAGTGGGTATGTGTCTGTGAGTCCATGAGAGTATGTGTGTCTGTGTATTTGAGTATGTATATGAATGTCTGTGTAAGTGTACTTATGTGAGTGTGTATGTGTGCATGTGTGTGTACATGTATATATGTGTGTGTGTATGTGAATGCATGTAAAGTATGTGTGTATGAAAGTGTGTGTCTATGAGCCTACTTTGCCCAGTAGTGTCCAGTGTCTTGCTCTTTCCTGTTTGCATGTTTGCATGCCTGGACACCAGCCCACCCATCTCCCAAGGGTTACAGAGATACCTGTAAACTATTCCTCGTTCCATCATTGGGACTCCTGGAGGGACCCCTGGTCCTGCTACAATGTGAGCTGGGGAAAGGATGTTCAGGCTGGAAGGCAGACAGATGGAGGTTCTCTGGGAAGCCGGACCCCAAGCTGGCTCCAAGTGTCCTGCATGGAAAGAAGGACGGGCCTGTTCCCACATGGGCGGGGACATAAGTGCGAGCTGCTCCTGCTTGGGCAGTGCTGGCCTTGGACAGCTCCTTTGGCCTAAGTACAGGAAGTGCTAGAGGCCAGTCCACACTGAGCAGAGGTTCCTTATTGTTCTTTCTATTCTTGGTTCTTCTCAGCCCTTGGAATATGTTTCTATGCCGAGCTTCAGACAAAGGATTAGAACAGAAATGGGGAAAGAGCATGGGTCTCTGTGGCAGGCCAGTCTGAGGTGAGCTCTGGGTTGCCACATGCTAATTATGAAGTCCTGAGCCAGGGACCCAAGCCTGGTCTTCCTCTGTAATTCTGGGTCTAGTCTTCCACAGAAGGCTCCTGTGAGGCACAAAGGCTGACACTCCGTGTGAGCACCTGCAGGCCCCAGGTCGTTCCCCCTTCCTGTTTCACTATGGTCCTGAGTAGCACAGCTTTCTAAAGGGCCCACACAGAGCACTGTGATGCTCACTGTTCTAGGGAAATAACTGCTTGTGTTTATGGCCTGGCTGGGAGGTGGGGGAGGGAAGAGGAGGATTGCTCTTCTGCTTCCCCTAACTTGGCTTTAATGTTCACATTCTGCTTCCCTGGGTGCTTGAGGGTGGGAGTCACAGGACACTATAGGATAGTGGAGATTGCTGCAGTGGGGGACTGGGGGCAGAATTCATCTTGCCATCTTCCTAGGTCCGCTCCAGGCTCATTCCCCGTCATTCAGCACATTAGGGGTGCTGGCAGTCAGTGAACTGTCTGGGAATGGGGGAACTGGCTGACAGTTTTGGGACCTGCTGCTGGAAGTTTGGCCTCACGGCATTTTGCCCCACGCCACCCACAGACTGGCATATGCAGATTGCATACTTAACAAGGTAGACACTAGCTACTGTCAAGGAACTTCCTGCCCAGTGGCAGAGACACAAGAGCCGTACAGACTGAGAAACCCTGCTCTGTCTGGTCTTCGCACAGTGGGTGCTGTGCAGAAGAGGAGACGTGGCTGCTGCAACAAGAATCCCGTGGGGAGTGGCTAGGGTGCCACGTAGGAGAGGAGGATGTAGGAAAGAACCCCCTTCAGAGCCAGTTGCGGTTGAGACCTGTACACCGAACTGCAGAATAAACATCCGGGAGGGAGACCATGTTAACTTCTTTCCCTGTTGCTCTGATAAAAATACCCTGCACCTTAAGGAAGGAAGGATTGGTCTTTGGCTTGCAGCTTGGGGGTTCATTCCATGGTGGTGGGGAGGTGAGTGGAGGCTGGCCTCACAGTGTGGGTAGCAGGATGTAGAGATCTGCAAACACCAAGCCTCAGCTCACGTTCCCTTTTTCACCCCCTCCATGATGGTCTTCACACCCCAATTATCCCAATCCGGATGATCCCTCGTAAACATGCCCAGAGGCCTGTCTCCTTGTGCTCCTGGATCCACTCGTTGACAGCATTAACCACAGTGGGGACCTTCCACCCAACCCTGCGTGCACCTACTCCCTGCAGGATGACAAACCAAGCCTTCAGGCTGGCTTTGGGGCTCCTATAGAACCTGACTTTCTCTCCTGCCCCCACCCAAGCCACTTCCACCCCACCACACTACCTCTGACTGACCTCAGGACATTTGCACCTGATGTTTGTTCTTCTCAGGACACTTTCCACAGATGTTCACCCGGCTAAATCTCTCCTTCAAGTTTTGCCGAATAGTCACCTATTTGATGAGGGGAGGATCCTCCCCCCCTCCTCCCTTCCCCTCCTTCCCCCCCTTCTCCCTTTCTTCCTCTCTCTGTGTCACTAATTTCCCACTCATCTTGTTATTGGTTTATTATAATTTTCTCCTATGAAGTCAGGTATTTTTGTCTGATATTATTTTTCTATGTAACCAAGTACCTGGAATGGTGGTTTGAACACAGTGGGTGCATAATAAATACCCCAGTACTTACTTGCTGACTGCGTGGATGAGCTCATCTTTTTTTCTCCAAGAGCAGCAGTGAATAGAGCCCAAGTCTAGCTGTGTGCTGGGTTGGGGTTTAGGGGGGCTCAATCTTGCATAGAGTTGGGACCAGGGACAGGTCGGGACATCAGCACTCTCATAGGTGGCCTCTGGGAGGCCATAGGATGCCTGAGACAGGCACATGTCTGTGTGGAAGGGGCAATGAGGAAGATGATCCTCTGGGCCAGAAGAGGTTGTTGCTTTACCTAGAGATGCAGGGTCAGCATAACAGAAAAGGAATACAGACTTCCTCTCCCCACCTCCACACACACACACACACACACACACACACACACACACACACACTCACGCACAGCCACACACATCCCTGCCACCGTGCAGTCTTGGGTGTACACACACATACCCATATGTGACAACTTCATATTCTGCCTCTGCTTTTTAGTATTTGCTCTCAAATGTTCTATCCTCTGTGCCCTGTTTCTTCCCAGGAAGATCATGGATGCTCAAATGTGATCATGTAATGATTAAAAACCTAGACTCAATGCCAAGTACGGGCTCTGTGTTCCTGGGAAAGTAACTTAAACCATTTGGTTCTGTTCCCTGCATTGTAGAATGGGAGTGACGCCAATCTCATAAATGGTTATGGAGGTTAAATGAGATGATAGACAGAGTGACGTATACATCACATGTGGTGTTAAGTGGCTGGCTACTTGGCCAGACATGTAGCAAGCCTTGAATGTTAATGGAGCATTTAAAGAACATGTGGTAAGAAAGGCATACAGGATTTACTGAATGTCAAAGGATCCATGTGGGATGGCTCAGTGGTTAAGAACATTCAGTTCTCAGCACCCGCACGGTGGCTCACAACCATCTGCAATGCTGGTTTCAGGGAATCCAATACCTTCTTCTGGCTTCCACTGGCACTCGTGGGAGCCCAAATATACATGCAGGGCAAATCATTCATATAAGTAAAGTGATAAAGATGAGGAGGAAGAAGAGGAGGAGGAGGAGGAAGAAAGGGAGGAGGAAGGGGAGAAAAAGGAAGAGGAGGAGGAAGAAGAGGAGGAGGAGGAGGAAGAAAGGGAGGAGGAAGGGGAGAAAAAGGAAGAGGAGGAGGAAGAAAGAGGAGAAAAAGGAAGAGGAGGGGGAGGAGGAAGAGGAGGAGGAAGAGGTCCATCTTAAGCCTTGGTCTGTGTGGACTGTGTGAAACAGGGAGGGGTGGGGCCTGCCTGCCCTTGGATGCTGCTCACCCCTAAGCCATTGGGTAGGACAAGTTCTCAGCCTGTGCCTCAGTTTCCTTGTCTGCCAAAAGTAGCTGATGGCTACTCCTAGCAGGGAGCGCCATGAGACTTCTAAATGGAAAGCGTATGCATGAGGTGACTGCAGGGGCAGCACATGGCATACAGTAAGTGACATGCTTGCCCCAGTCCCAGGAAGATCCTCTTGTGTTGACTCCACCTCCCTTCCCGCTCTGTTCTTTGGTTCTCCCTGTCATAGTCAGGAAGGGCTTCACAGCCAGGCAGCAGGATAGCTGATATCCCAGAGTAGGGGAAGAGCCAGGGGACATCATGTTCCTCCCCAGGGATGGGAAGCAACGTGCACTGACCACAGGGAGGCGGCATCCATCTTGGTTCCAAAGTAGATCTTGAGGCTACCAGGCCTTGCTGAAATCGAAGACTAGAACAGCAATGTGCTCCTAATCCAAGTGTCTACTCTCGGTCTACAGCCCCCCGCTCTACTTCAGGGGTCCCACCCTTACTCCTTATCACCCCTTGTTCTTCCATCTACCCTGGCCACAACTCCACACCCAGCCTTTCCTCATCAAGTCTCAGGGAGCTGCCAGGGAATCAAACCCAAGTCTCCTTTCAGGCAGAGCAATGGAGTTCTCTTGTTTCCTCCCTGCTTCCAGACCAGAGCCCCAGGAGGCACTTGAAGACCTTTTCCTAGACAAAGAATAACAATTATCAGAAAGATTCCTTGGAACTGAACTATCTCTTATGAAAGGCAGAAGTAGCTTCAGACGATGTTTGATGCCAGTGATTTTATTTTCCTGACATGCTAACACATGCACACATACGCGTAAACACATGAGCACATCGAGCCTCAGGGGATTCATTCCCTGCCACTTCTCCTTTTCTCTCCCATCTTCAGGACAGTTCTAGACAGTGGGGGTCTGAGCTTTCAACAGGGCAGGGCCAGGATGACCAGACAATCCTGCTAGGAGAAGGGCAGAGAAGGGCCCGGACGTGTTCCTGTTTAGAAGGTACCTGTATGACCCTCAGCACCTCTCCTGGCATGACCCCATGGCCTTCTCCTTTCTCTCCTCTTCACCCACCCATGCAATCCTACGTATATCCATAGA
This sequence comes from Rattus norvegicus, assembly GCF_021556685.1. Classification (NCBI taxonomy): domain Eukaryota; kingdom Metazoa; phylum Chordata; class Mammalia; order Rodentia; family Muridae; genus Rattus; species Rattus norvegicus. The sequence goes on from NC_141534.1 coordinate 110,056,312, forward strand.
CCCTGTTGTCCACAGCAAGGTCCTCCCATTCTTAGTCTTTGTAGGCTGCCAGGGGCACACTCTTGGGGGAGCAGCCTAGAGCCACTGTCCACCTCCCCAACTTCCTTGTGTTTGTTGTTGTTAAGACAAGTCTTAACTCTGCAGCCTCGGCTGAACTGGGGCTGAGCTGGGGCTGAGCTGGGGCTGAGCTGGGGCTGAGCTGGGGCTGAGCTGGGGCTGAGCTGGGGCTGAACTGGGATTCACTGTGCCCACCAACTTATGCTTATCTGCAGGTGAACACAAATGCGGGCCCCGGGAGGTGTCCTTTGAGCAGTGACCCTGGCGACCATCCATGTTCTAGGAGATGGCTGTATTACTAGACAGGGAGCCGAGCTTGTGGCCTCACAATCCAAGGGTGAAGACTGCCTGTGATTAGAGGCTTGCCCCGAATGCCGTGAGACATCTAATTAGCTGCCATCTTCCCAGGAGACAGCCCGGGTGGGTTGTGTAATTTCGTTTCCATACTTTACACTCCCTCCATCAGCACAGGGATCCGAGCCCATCTTTTGCCAGGCTCCTTGTTTGTTTGCATTCCAGCCATGCCAGGTGCCCCCCTCTCATCTTTCCACAGCTCCCGCCCACAAGGGAACATGCCCGCTGGCAGGTGGGGGAGGGTGCAGGGAAGAGCTTTTCCACCTTGCCCCAGAGACCTAGCTCCAAGCACACTGAGAGTGCATGGTCACGTTTCCCGTTTCCCAAGTGACACTGGACTCACCGGTGACTTCCCTTCCTCTTCAATCCCATTGTCATCTGTTTACAGGCAAGATGATATGAAGCAGATGATAGTAGAGTCAGAGACACAGTCTCACTATGTAGGCCAGGCTACCCTTGGATTTACAGAGCTGTGTCTGCTTCTGCCTCCAGAGTGCTGGGATTAGAAGTGTGCACCACAGCAATTTGATTTACTTCTCTGAGTCCCACCCTCACCGGCAGTGAGGTGAGGACCCCATTTGTACAGATATGTCCTTCCCCCTTCTCTAACTGGCATTCTCCAGATGGGGCAGTATTTACTGTAGAGCTCTGCCCATCCAAAGTGCCACCTACACAGGCATTGTCCTCAGGATAGCAGGCTGCCCTTGGGTATTCAAAGGCTTCTATCAAGTCTGGATTCTCCTGGCTTGTTATTCCAAATTACTAGACAGTGCAAACTCTTTCACTCCATTACACAATTGGTCTTCTGTCAGTCCCAAGGAGACGGCCTGCAGAGGCATCCTGAAACTACTGCGAGGGTTCTTGTTCTTTCCTCTTGGGCTCATGTCGTGCTTCTTTCCTACTTAGAACACAGCCAAGTTCCCAGCACTAGGTAAGGCACCATATACGTTCTCTGGGAAACACAAGCCCACAGCCACTCCATTTAATGGAGGACAGAGCCCCACGTGGGATTTCACACCAGCTTCCTCGAGCAAGGCTCATGGATCAGCGCCATCACTCATGTGTTATAGATACAATTAGCTCCACTCAACAGACAGGGAAACTGAGGCTTTGAGAGTGTGCCATATGTCTAAGATTGCATAGTCAGTAAGGAAGGGATCTAAGGAAGCTGGCTCAGGACCTCTGATATTGTCCTGTGTGCCTGCCTTGTGTCCCCTTCCCCAGCTGTGATTTCCTTTGTGTGTGGCGGTGGGGGCTAGGGGGAGCCATGTCCATCCATCCACTCCAGCACCTGGCAAGGCTCCATTAAATACCCTTGTGATCAAGAACAGGGTTCTTTGCGGGCCCAGCCTCCTCCTGTCTCTCCCCTTTGGCCTCTCCTGCTGTAGCTTCCTGCCAGCAGCACATGGGGGGGGGGGGGGCTGTGCTTGGATGCCAGGCTTCTGATACAAGCAAAGGCTTGACCTGGGCCTGGGGCTACTGGCCCAGCTCCTTGCCCTGCCTGTCTTGCAGACAGAGTGGGGCCTGGCACCCAGGACCCCCCAGCCTTCAGCTGCCAACAAGGCAGCAAACTGCTGAGCCAGCCAAGACGCCGACAGTCATAGCCACCAATGGAGACGGAGCCCAGGAGGCCTGGTCAGCAGTTGCCTGTGGGCTGAGAAATGTTCTGGCCCCAGCTCGGCTTCACCTCAGGGGTGAAAGGAACCTGACCAAACAGTCTGGGTTTTGTCTCCACAGTGTCTAGGCTTCGAAAACCAGGCCCGTCTGAGCTCAGGCTGTGAAGAGCAGCTCCTTCTCCATGCCCTACCATCCACAGCATGGATCACTGCTAGGCTAAGCATTCATGGATGGGCCTCCCAGATCTGCTGGATCCAGGCACCACATTCCTGAAGGGAAAAAAAAACCCTTTGTCTTTGAAGGTGTAGTTGGGGGAGTCCCTGAACAAGGGACAGACAGGCCCTGTCTGAATTCTGAGGCTCACTGGTTCCCCGGCTGTGTGGCCTTTAGCTTGTCACCTCACTTCCTGGAACTGTGCCTTTATTTGCCAGATGGAGATAGTCACACAAAAAAACTTAACACGGCTGTTGTAAAAAATAGAGCTCTTTTTTAGTAATTTATAGCATTTTTCATTAACATGTATTAATTGTACATACTAATGAGGTTCAGTGTTGTATCCGAACACATGCACACAACAGGCACTGATCAAATTTAGCCTCCCTTTACACTGCCCCGCCCCCACGCCCGCCCCAGGACTCAGGATGCCAGATTCCCGTCCATGTATCATACTCTACCATCCGCAGAACACTGGGCGAGCACACAGTCCTGTCTCTCTTCGTATCTGACCCGCTTTGTTCAACACAATGTCCACTGGTCCCATCCATTCCGCTGCAGAGTAGCTGACTGGTGTCCACCCTGGGTGTGGGCCGTGTGCTTGCTGTCCATCCATCCACTGACTCCATCCGCTGACTCCTCAAGCATCTCAGTGGCAGACAATCGCCCCACGGTAAACATGGTATGCAGGTGCCGGCCGCTGGGGCTGATTGTGCTTCCTTCTGGTGCAAAGGCAGGAGCTGAGTCACGTGGGAGTTCCGTTTTAGTACTGAACCTTTGCTCTGCTCTCCATAGAGGCAGAACTACTTCACATTCCTACCAGAGTAAGTGAGGAGTCGTTTCCCTCAACTCTTTACCAGTATTTATTCCACTTTGGCGATTTTTCTTAAGATCCTTGCCGTCGTAACCGAGATGCAATGTTATCACAATTTCGATTTGCGTTTCTCTGATCGCTAAGATAGTGGGCATTTGCTCATATATCTACAATTTCCATTTTCTCTGAGAAATATTTTCAATAATTTGCCCGCTTTGAATTAGATGGCCTGATTGTGCTGCCACTGAGGTATTTATTAATTTCCTTACACATTCCAAAGCTAAACCTTCATCAGACTAAAAAGCTGGCAGACATTGTCACTACTCTCCTGGGGGTCCCAACAGAAGCTTTTGCTGCTAATGCTGTGGTGATTTAAATGAGAAACGTCCCTCCGAGGCTCCTGTACTTGAACACTTGGTCCTGGGTTAGTGGTGCTGTTTAAGGAGGTTGTGGAGCCCTAAGGAGGTGCCATCTTGCGGGAGGAGGTATGTGTCACTAAGGGTGGGCTTTGAGAGTTCATAGCTTCGTCTCACTTCCAAGGTCGTTCCCTCTGCTTCCTTCCTGTGGCTGAGACGTGATCTCTCAGCTTTCTGTGCCTGCCATTAAACCTGCGTGCCCAGATGAACTCTTAGCCCTCTGAAAATGTAAGCCAAGACAGACTCTTTCTTCCCTAAATCACCCTGGCTACAAAACCTCATCCCTGCATTTGCTAAAACTAAAGAAGAACTTGTGCAAACATCCCCTTAATTACAGCTATTCTATACCAGAAAGCTTGTTTCTCAGTCAGGCTTTGTGGAGCACATTTGTAACCCAAGCATCCAAGAGGCAGACAGACACAGGAGGACCCCCCCCCCTCCATCCCCTAGCCCCATTCCAGAGCTATAGCATAAAATCATGTCTCAAAACACAAAACAAAACAAAACAACAACAACAAAACCACAAAGGGGCCGTTTCCCGTCCTCTGGGGCCCAGCATTGGCAGCCTTGGTCATGTAGTTCTGGTGTTTCTGTTCCTGACAGTGATTCAGACAACCAGGTGCTTTAGAACCTCAGAATCCACCATTCACAGCCATGGCCCCAGGAGGAAGAGGAAATGGCTTTGGATGTGTGCAAAACAATCTCTGTCATCTCTGAGAAGATTTTCTAGGAGCTGGGGGAGTTGAAGCAAGAGTTATGTGACAGGAAGTGACAAGAGCTATGAGTGGCTTGAAGGCAGAGCCAAGCACTGGCCATGTAAGCCAGGGTAGGCAGTCTCCGTCTTGGCTGAAAATAGTGCAGACTCAGCAGATGAGCTTAGACATACAGTGACACAATCCGATTTTCCTCAGAGTCTGCGCCCCCCAGTGTGGAGGAGAGAGGCTGGAAGCCTTAGAACAAGGCAGAAAAACATGCCAGTGCTGCAGATCGCCTTCCTTTAGGAACAAGTGAGCAAAGAATATCGGGAAGAAGAGGACAGGTGGACAATTGTCCTCACAGGCATCGATGGTCCCATGACCATGGGGTCTGCACTGCACTGAAACCTCAGAGAGGACTTGGCCCACGTCCATTCACTATCTAATTGAGACTCGTTGTTTGTGAAAATGCAGTATTTTCATATCTTGAGAGTCCAAACCTTGTCGGGGTCCACAGGAATCAAAATGCAAGCTTTGTACTTAAGGAAGTAGAACTTTCTGGAAGCAAGTTGGAATCTTATCTGTTAGGGGGTCTGGCTGACAAACCTAATTGCTTTGGGACTTTCTGGCAAAAAAAATCTCAGATTCTTGCATTGTTAATATTCAGGTTTGTGGCCGTGTGCAATGCTGTTCTCCGTATCTCATGGCACTGTCACTTCCTGGACAGGCAAAGGCTTGCCCCTGGGCACTGGAGGAAGCTTACCTTAACCTTAAAAGGGACTGGGGGAGGGTGCACAAGATATCTCAACAGATAAATGTCTTCACAAGCACAGTGACCTGAGCTTCATCCCCAGAATCACTTAAAGGGGGAAAGAGAGAGAACCAACTCCACACAAAGGTCCTACTTGTAGCTCACCTAGCAGGAAATACATTATCTAGGGAGCGGCTGCAGTGGGCATGGACTGCAGGCTCTCCTCATCCTGGAAGAGACGGTTCGATTCCCAGGAGCAGTTCTTAGTTTAAGAAGCTATGCAAGCACTGTCTCCTTCCCTTTTTCTGAAGGGTAGTGGGACCCAAGCTGCTTCCCAACTTCCAGGATGGCCCATAAATGGACTCAGAACCGGAGTAGATCCTGAGGTAGATCCACACCCTGTAAATGTGATGACAGATTGGCTCTAAAATGTGGAGGCTTCAGTATCAGAAGCAGAAAATATTCCCATGGGCCAGATGAGGTATGTGATGGTTAATTTTGATGGCCATTTTGACAAGATTTGGAATCACATCTCTGGATTTGCATCCGAAGGGGTTTCCAGAGAGAAGGTTAATGGTGATGGGAAGCCCCGCCCTGAACATAGGCATCACTGATCCATGGGCTGAGTACCCAGACAGAATACAGAACAGAAGACAAGCACTGACTTCTTTTTTTTTTATTATTATCTTGAGTATTTCTTATATACATTTTGAGTGTTATTCCCTTTCCCGGTTTCCGGGCAAACATCCCTCTCCCCCCTCCCCTTCCTTATGGGTGTTCCCCTCCCAACCCTCCCCCCATTGCCGCCCTCCCCCCCACAGTCTAGTTCACTGGGGGTTCAGTCTTAGCAGGACCCAGGGCTTCCACTTCCACTGGTGCTCTTACTAGGATATTCATTGCTACCTATGAGGTCAGAGTCCAGGGTCAGTCCATGTATAGTCTTTAGGTAGTGGCTTAGTCCTTGGAAGCTCTGGTTGCTTGGCCTTGTTGTACATATGGGGTCTCAAGCCCCTTCAAGCTCTTCCAGTTCTTTCTCTGATTCCTTCAACGGGGGTCCTATTCTCAGTTCAGTGGTTTGCTGCTGGCATTCGCCTCTGTATTTGCTGTATTCTGGCTGTGTCTCTCAGGAGCGATCTACATCCAGCTCCTGTCGGTCTGCACTTCTTTGCTTCATCCATCTTGTCTAATTGGGTGGCTGTATATGTATGGGCCACATGTGGGGCAGGCTCTGAATGGGAGTTCCTTCAGTCTCTGTTTTAATCTTTGCCTCTCTCTTCCCTGCCAAGGGTATTCTTGTTCCCCTTTTAGAGAAGGAGTGAAGCATTCACATTTTGATCATCCATCTTGAGTTTTATTTGTTCTAGGCATCTAGGGTAATTCAAGCATTTGGGCTAATAGCCACTTATCAGTGAGTCCATACCATGTATGTCTTTCTGTGATTGGGTTAGCTCACTCAGGATGATGTTTTCCAGTTCCAACCATTTGCCTACGAATTTCATAGACTCGTTGTTTTTGATAGCTGAGTAATATTCCATTGTGTAGATGTACCACATTTCTGTATCCATTCCTCTGTTGAAGGGCATCTGGGTTCTTTCCATTTTCTGGCTATTATAAATAAGGCTGCGATGAACATAGTGGAGCACGTGTCTCTTTTATATGTTGAGGCATCTTTTGGGTATATACCCAAGAGAGGTATAGCTGGATCCTCAGGCAGTTCAATGTCCAATTTTCTGAGGAACCTCCAGACTGATTTCCAGAATGGTTTTACCAGTCTGCAATCCCACCAACAATGGAGGAGTGTTCCTCTTTCTCCACATCCTCGCCAGCATCTGCTGTCACCTGAGTTTTTGATCTTAGCCATTCTCACTGGTGTGAGGTGAAACCTCAGGGTTGTTTTGATTTGCATTTCCCTTATGACTAAAGATGTTGAACATTTCTTTAGGTGTTTCTCAGCCATTCGGCATTCCTCAGCTGTGAATTCTTTGTTTAGCTCTGAACCCCATTTTTTAATAGGGTTATTTGTTTCCCTGCGGTCTAACTTCTTGAGTTCTTTGTATATTTTGGATATAAGGCCTCTATCTGTTGTAGGATTGGTAAAGATCTTTTCCCAATCTGTTGGTTGCCGTTTTGTCCTAACCACAGTGTCCTTTGCCTTACAGAAGCTTTGCAGTTTTATGAGATCCCATTTGTCGATTCTTGATCTTAGAGCGTAAGCCATTGGTGTTTTGTTCAGGAAATTTTTTCCAGTGCCCATGTGTTCCAGATGCTTCCCTAGTTTTTCTTCTATTAGTTTGAGTGGGTCTGGTTTGATGTGGAGGTCATTGATCCACTTGGACTTAAGCTTTGTACAGGGTGATAAGCATGGATCGATCTGCATTCTTCTACATGTTGACCTCCAGTTGAACCAGCACCATTTGCTGAAAATGCTATCTTTTTTCAATTGGATGGTTTTGGCTCCTTTGTCAAAAATCAAGTGACCATAGGTGTGTGGGTTCATTTCTGGGTCTTCAATTCTATTCCATTGGTCTGTCTGTCTGTCTCTGTACCAATACCATGCAGTTTTTATCACTATTGCTCTGTAATACTGCTTGAGTTCAGGGATAGTGATTCCCCCTGAAGTCCTTTTATTGTTGAGGATAGCTTTAGCTATCCTGGGTTTTTTGTTATTCCAGATGAATTTGCAAATTGTTCTGTCTAAGTCTTTGAAGAATTGGATTAGTATTTTGATGGGGATTGCATTGAATCTGTAGATTGCTTTTGGTAAAATGGCCATTTTTACTATATTAATCCTGCCAATCCATGAGCATGGGAGATCTTTCCATCTTCTGAGGTCTTCTTCAATTTCCTTCTTCAGTGTCTTGAAGTTCTTATTGTACAGATCTTTTACTTGCTTGGTTAAAGTCCCACCGAGGTACTTTATATTATTTGGGTCTATTATGAAGGGTGTCGTTTCCCTAATTTCTTTCTCGGCTTGTTTCTCTTTTGTATAGAGGAAGGCAACTGATTTATTTGAGTTAATTTTATACCCAGCCAATTTGCTGAAGCTGTTTATCAGCTTTAGTAGTTCTCTGGTGGAACTTTTGGGATCACTTAAATATACTATCATATCATCTGCAAATAGTGATATTTTGACCTCTTCTTTTCCGATCTGTATCCCCTTGATCTCCTTTTGTTGTCTGATTGCTCTGGCTAGAACTTCAAGAACTATATTGAATAAGTAGGGAGAGAGTGGGCAGCCTTGTCTAGTCCCTGATTTTAGTGGGATTGCTTCAAGTTTCTCTCCATTTAGTTTAATGTTAGCAACTGGTTTGCTGTATATGGCTTTTACTATGTTTAGGTATGGGCCTTGAATTCCTATTCTTTCCAGGACTTTTATCATGAAGGGGTGTTGAATTTTGTCAAATGCTTTCTCAGCATCTAATGAAATGATCATGTGGTTTTGTTCTTTCAGTTTGTTTATATAATGGATCACGTTGATGGTTTTCCTTATATTAAACCATCCCTGCATGCCTGGGATGAAGCCTACTTGATCATGGTGGATGATTGTTTTGATGTGCTCTTGGATTCGGTTTGCCAGAATTTTGTTGAGTATTTTTGCGTCGATATTCATAAGGGAAATTGGTCTGAAGTTCTCTTTCTTTGTTGTGTCTTTGTGTGGTTTAGGTATAAGAGTAATTGTGGCTTCGTAAAAGGTATTCGGTAGTGATCCATCTGTTTCAATTTTGTGGAATAATTTGGATAATATTGGTATGAGGCCTTCTATGAAGGTTTGATAGAATTCTGCACTAAACCCGTCTGGACCTGGGCTCTTTTTGGTTGGGAGACCTTTAATGACTGCTTCTATTTCCTTAGGAGTTATGGGGTTGTTTAACTGGTTTATCTGTTCCTGATTTAAGTTCGGTACCTGGTATCTGTCTAGGAAATTGTCCATTTCCTGTAGATTTTCAAGTTTTCTTGAATATAGGCTTTTATAGTAAGATCTGATGATTTTTTGAATTTCCTCTGAATCTGTAGTTATGTCTCCCTTTTCATTTCTGATTTTGTTAATTTGGACACACTCTCTGTGTCCTCTCGTTAGTCTGGATAAGGGTTTATCTATCTTGTTGATTTTCTCAAAGAACCAACTTTTGGTTCTGTTGATTCTTTCTATGGTCCTTTTTGTTTCTACTTGGTTGATTTCAGCTCTGAGTTTGATTATTTCCTGCCTTCTACTCCTCCTGGGTATATTTGCTTCTTTTTGCTCTAGAGCTTTTAGGTGTGCTGTCAAGCTGCTGACATATGCTCTTTCTTGTTTCTTTCTGCAGGCACTCAGCGCTATGAGTTTTCCTCTTAGCACAGCTTTCATTGTGTCCCATAAGTTTGGGTATGTTGTACCTTCATTTTCATTAAATTCTAAAAAGTTTTTAATTTCTTTCTTTATTTCTTCCTTGACCAGGTTATCATTGAGTAGAGCATTGTTCAATTTCCACGTATATGTGGGCATTCTTCCCTTATTGTTATTGAAGACCAGTTTTAGGCCATGGTGGTCCGATAGCACTCATGGGATTATTTCTATCTTTCTGTACCTGTTGAGGCCCGTTTTTTGACCAATTATATGGTCAATTTTGGAGAAAGTACCATGAGGAGCTGAGAAGAAGATATATCCTTTTGCTTTAGGATAGAATGTTCTATAAATATCCGTTAAGTCCATTTGGCTCATGACTTCTCTTAGTCTGTCTACATCTCTGTTTAATTTCTGTTTCCATGATCTGTCCATTGATGAGAGTGGGGTGTTGAAATCTCCCACTATTATTGTGTGAGGTGCAATGTGTGTTTTGAGCTTTAGTAAGGTTTCTTTTACGTATGTAGGTGCCCTTGTATTTGGGGCATAGATATTTAGGATTGAGAGTTCATCTTGGTGGATTTTTCCTTTGATGAATATGAAGTGTCCTTCCTTATCTTTTTTGATGACTTTTAGTTGAAAATTGATTTTATTTGATATCAGAATGGCTACTCCAGCTTGCTTCTTCTGACCATTTGCTTGGAAAGTTGTTTTCCAGCCTTTCACTCTGAGGTAGTGTCTGTCTTTGTCTCTGAGGTGTGTTTCCTGTAGGCAGCAGAATGCAGGGTCCTCGTTGCGTATCCAGTTTGTTAATCTATTTCTTTTTATTGGGGAGTTGAGGCCATTGATGTTGAGAGATATTAAGGAATAGTGATTATTGCTTCCTGTTATATTCATATTTGGATGTGAGGTTATGTTTGTGTGCTTTCATTCTCTTTGTTTTGTTGCCAAGACGATTAGTTTCTTGCTTCTTCTAGGGTATAGCTTGCCTCCTTATGTTGGGCTTTACCATTTATTATCCTTTGTAGTGCTGGATTTGTAGAAAGATATTGTGTAAATTTGGTTTTGTCATGGAATATCTTGGTTTCTCCATCTATGTTAATTGAGAGTTTTGCAGGATACAGTAACCTGGGCTGGCATTTGTGTTCTCTTAGGGTCTGTATGACATCAGTCCAGGATCTTCTGGCCTTCATAGTTTCTGGCGAGAAGTCTGGTGTGATTCTGATAGGTCTGCCTTTGTATGTTACTTGACCTTTTTCCCTTACTGCTTTTAATATTCTTTCTTTATTTTGTGCGTTTGGTGTTTTGACAGTTATGTGACGGGAGGTGTTTCTTTTCTGGTCCAATCTATTTGGAGTTCTGTAGGCTTCTTGTATGTCTATGGGTATCTCTTTTTTTAGGTTAGGGAAGTTTTCTTCTATGATTTTGTTGAAGATATTTACTGGTCCTTTGAGCTGGGAGTCTTCACTCTCTTCTATACCTATTATCCTTAGGTTTGATCTTCTCATTGAGTCCTGGATTTCCTGTATGTTTTGGACCAGTAGCTTTTTCTGCTTTACATTATCTTTGACAGTTGAGTCAATGATTTCTATGGAATCTTCTGCTCCTGAGATTCTCTCTTCCATCTCTTGTATTCTGTTGGTGAAGCTTGTATCTACAGCTCCTTGTCTCTTCTTTTGGTTTTCTATATCCAGGGTTGTTTCCATGTGTTCTTTCTTGATTGCTTCTATTTCCATTTTTAATTCCTTCAACTGTTTGATTGTGTTTTCCTGGAATTCTTTCAGGGATTTTTGTGACTCCTCTCTATGGGCTTCTACTTGTTTAATTATGTTTTCCTGGAATTCTTTCAGGCATTTTTGTGATTCCTCTCTGTAGGCTTCTACTTGTTCTCTAAGGGAGTTCTTCACGTCTTTCTTGAAGTCCTCCAGCATCATGATCAAATATGATTTTGAAACTAGATCTTGCTTTTCTGGTGTGTTTGGATATTCCATGTTTGTTTTCGTGGGAGAATTGGGCTCCGATGATGCCATGTAGTCTTGGTTTCTGTTGCTTGGGTTCCTGCGCTTGCCTCTAGCCATCAGATTATCTCTAGTGTTACTTTGTTCTGCTATTTCTGATAGTGGCTAGACTGTCCTATAAGCCTGTGTGTCAGGAGTGCTGTAGACCTGTTTTCCTCTCTTTCAGTCAGTTATGGGGACAGAGTGTTCTGCTTTCGGGCGTGTAGTTTTTCCTCTCTACAGGTCTTCAGCTGTTCCTGTGGGCCTGTGTCTTGAGTTCACCAGGCAGGTCACTTGCAGCAGAAAAGTTGGTCTTACCTGTGTTCTTGAGGCTCAAGTTCGCTCGCGGGGTGCTGCCCACGGGCTCTCTGTGGCGGCAGCAACCAGGAAGATCTGCGCCGCCCCTTCTGGGAGCTTCAGTGCACCAGGGTTCCAGATGGTCTTTGGCTTTTTCCTCTGGCGTCCGAGATGTGTGTGCAGAGAGCAGTCTCTTCTGGTTTCCCAGGCTTGTCTGCCTCTCTGAAGGTTTAGCTCTCCCTCCCACGGGATTTGGGTGCAGAGAACTGTTTATCCGGTCTGTTTCCTTCAGGTTCTGGCGGTGTCTCAGGCAGGGGTCCTGCCGCTCCTGGGCCCTCCCCCACGGGAGCCCAGAGGCCTTATACAGTTTCCTCTTGGGCCAGGGATGTGGGCAGGGGTGGGCAGTGTCGGTGGTCTCTTCCGCTCTGCAGCCTCAGGAGTGCCCACCTGACCAGGCTGTTGGGTCTCTCTCTCACGGGGTCTGGGAGCAGAGAGCTGCTGCGGGCCGGGATCCGCAGGTGTGAGACTTCCGGTAAACACAGGACGTGCCTGGTCCTAGAGGAATTCTGCCTCCGTGTGTCCCGAGCTCACCAGGCAGCTTTCTTGCAGCAGAAAAGTTGGTCTTACCTGTGGTCCCGTGGCTCAACTTCGCTCGTGGGGTGCTGCCCACGGGCTCTCTGCAGCGGCCAAAGCACTGACTTCTTATGGAGTGTTGTACCTTTCAATTATTGCCCACTCACTGTGCTGAACATTCTCTGTGTGTTGCTCTATTCCATACTCTGGGAGATGGGTGTCGCTGTACTGCTTGTGATGAACGTTTCACAGGTTGTCTGCCTTGAACCCCCCCCCTTTCTCAGAGTCCCTCACAAACCCATCTGGTATCAACAGGAGCTGCAAGATTCCTATGCCATTCTACTCCTTCAAGACCACGTGACCGATCTGAGGATGAAGCACCCTGACAAGGGCTGAGCCTGTCTTTCTCTCCACTAATAGCTCAGTACTGAGTCTGAAAGCAGGGGAGCTTTGCTCAGTGTTACAGAAGTAGCAACAAAAAGCCTACATAACCACGCTCTCTGCCACACAGAAGGCAAGCTTTGTGGTTGAGAGTGCAGAACTTTCTGGAAGCAATAATGCAAAGCAAGGCAGACCAGACTTGTTGCCTATAACTAGCCTTGTGATTTGGACCAACAATACTAATTATTAGTAGTATATACCATGCATTGTATCCATACACTGTTCTAAATACTCTTCCAAACGCTTCAAACATATGCGCCAACTCAGAATCTTATCACAATGACAGTAGAAGGTGATTTCCTTCCATTGTAAGAAACCAAGGCCCAGTGAGACAGGCGTGCTCCCACGTGTATGCCAGTGCTGGCACATCTATTGAGGTCAACTTGCTGACCCGCACATGGAGAGAATGCTTGTTCTTTTACAGGAAAGAGCAAACATGGCAGGCTCAAAACGGTTGTCCTTGAAAAGTCCTACTCACAGGGCTGGCTCTCATCCTAAACCTAAGAACTGGAACTTCTCGAAGGTTCTGCAATTCTCCAATAGGGATGGCTTGCTCATGACGCTGAAACCTTTGCCCAGCCAGTATGACTTGTCCTTGAAAAACTGGGGCACAGCCCCTCTCAGCTTCATCATTTACTTAGTCAGTGACGTTCATTTACAGCTTGGAAGAGGTGTGTTGGCCACAGCGTACTCAGGGCAGAGTCAGCCCCATGGAAGGGTCCTGCTTAGGTGTTATCACCTGAAGGACCATTTCGGACTCCCTGGATTCCTCTCCTCTAGTTCCATTGCTATTTTTAGCTCCCTAACTACCAAGCTGTAGGACTGGCACCCCACGTAGATGGTACAATGTTCCAAGGTATTTTAACTACAAAGGACATATTTATTCCTAGAAGTTTCCCCGCCTTTGAATAGGATGGGGCGTGGGAGAGATGCTTTCTGCTGATGTATTTTTAGATCAATTCTCTAGGGAGCCAACTACGCCAACCCACTGATCAGAGGGAACGAAAATAAACCACTACTGATAGGGTCTTCCGGGGTTACCTGATTTCACGTTTGATACAGGGCAAGGAGAGCAACTCAGAAGCATGATTCCTGGATGTTTTACCAGCAGCATACTCGGTACGCCAGGGCCAGGGTTTGGCTGAAGTGTCCACCCATTACACTCTCCTATACCTGCCCTGTGAAGCTGGTGGTTACACAGAACTGGTCATATGTGTGGCAAGGAAATGAAGAAGAGACATACAAGAAATGGATAAAGAAGCTAAAAGCTGGGACCCATCAAAGGATTTCCTGAGAAACAACTGCTTGGGGGCCTGCTCTGCTCTGTTAGCCCATCTCCATTTAGAATTCAAAGGTAGTTCTGGAAGGAGAGGGACAAAGTCTAGCCAGCCAGTTTTCTGGGTTGCGTGGCTAGGCTGAGAGCCTAGGGATGCAGATGCTCACCTCAGAAGAGGTGACATCTTCCCTCTGTCTCCCCGGGGAGCTGCTGAAGCTAGATGTGTGAAGTCTTAAGACTCACAGAAGACACCACACTGCACAGGGATGTCACGATGCTGATGTTAAGCTCATGCTGGGCCCCAGCCACTGGAGACATCGAGGATGTTTAGCCTGGAGAGCAAATGGTCTGGGTGACAAGAATATGTCTGTCCTTCTCAAGGCCTATGGGCAACAGCATTGTGCTACCGTGACAAACATTTTGAAGAGGATGAGGCCTGTTCATCAGAGGAAGAGTCTTATAGGGGCTGTTGCAGTATGCACAGCAGTCAGGCCCTGGTGCTGACCAGGTCACAATGACTCCTAGAAGCAAAGATGGATCTCAAGGACCCTCTTAGCACTGAGGCTTTGGCTTTTAGGTACCTTGGCTTCTTTGTCATAATGCTATACACAGCATTCTTCCACCCCTTACCTTCTACATCAACAAGGCCGTCTCTTCTCTTTACCAACTGAGACTTGTCAGTCCATCCATACTCTGAGAACTGTTTTTTTTTTAAAAACGAATTTCTTTTTATGTACATTGGTGCCTTTGCCTGCATGTTTGTGTGAGGGTGTCAGATCTTGGAGTTACAGACAGTTGTGAGCTGCTATATGGGTGCTGGGATAGAGCAGTCAGTGTTCTTCACCGCTGAGCCATCACTCCGGCCTCTCCATCCCTACAGGCTACCATCACCGTTAGCCTGCAGAGCCAGGAGACTTGGCTGATGTCTCTGCTTACCTCCTGCCCCCCTGTAACCCAGTCAACCAGAGCCCATGGAATAAGGGCAGCCAGCCTACCATGAGCCACAGGAACCATCCAGAACCTACCTGTCTAGCGTTGCCTCGTCCGACCCTCTCTTGGCCAGCACTCTCCACTGAGTCTCCCTGCTCTCCACACGCTGGCTCTACTTCACCTTCAGACTTTTCCTGGGGCTTGGGCATCATTCCCTAGAGAGGCTTCTGTGTCGTCTATGCCCACAGCCCCCACTTACTCTGCCTTTGTCTTTCTAGTACTCTATTCCTTCCCAAAACTTAGAGCAATCAGAACACTTATTCATAATTTAACCTGTTTCCTCCCATCAATGCCATTTTCTTTGAAAACATGAGCTGCCCGGAAGCAGATTCCGTCTCATCGGGACTTAAAACATGGCTTGGCATCTAACGAGGAGTTAATAAAGATCCACGAGTTAATTAACTAGTTGCTGCTTTATATTTGCTGAGGGACAGAAGGACCCTCTCCCTTGAAGGCCTAAGTTGAAGATTGTGAGTAAAGACTCTCCCGTGGGAAGAACTGGAGGTGGAACTCTGTGTGTGCTGTTTGCATGAATCCCCGGGTTCAACACCCCATGTCGCATAAAACCAGGCATGGTGGTGCATACCTGCAATCCCAGCACTTAAGAGGTAGATGCAGGACGATCAGAACCCTTAAGACTTCATAATGCTCTACTTCATAAGAGCCTACTGCTAAAACAAACAAACAAACAGCCCACAATTTTTCCATACCTTCCAGTGGGTGGTCCCTATAACCTGTCTCCAGTTTCCATGAGGACAGTACCCACAGCTTCTCCACCACATACACTTCAAGTCCCAACAGGTCCTGGCCAGTCATGCTCAAAGCTAGTTCTAGAGTTGAGACTTCTACCTGAAGAGAGAGAGAGAGAGAGAGAGAGAGAGAGAGAGAGAGAGAGAGAGAGAGAGAGAGGGAGGGAGAGGGAGAGGGAGGGGGAGGGGGAGGGGGAGGGGGAGGGGGAGAGGGAGAGGGAGAGAGAGAGAGAGAGAACACGTTTCCTAAGTGTAAGAATTGTTCCATTAAGTGTTAGGCAATTTTCCTCCCTGGAGGGCATTTTAGCAGATTCTTTTTATGAGACTTTCCAAGCTGACTTGGGTTTGGGGATGGAGAACGCAAAGAGCCAAAGACATACACCACCTCCTTTTAGCTCCCCTGATCCTAGCTGCCCACCGCTGTGAGACCTTGAATTCAAAGGCCAGATCCCCATCTATGAAATTAATTCTGGACTCCTTCCCCCACCTGGGCTCTCTGGACATGCCAAGGTGCTGTGCACCCAGTCAGCAGCTTTGGTCGGGCAGCTTTGATCTCTGTTGAGCATCTCAGAATAATATCTTTGCTCCCAGCATCCTTGCCAGTTCCTGAAATAGCTGAGCCAGAGGGGGGCTGAATTGCGAGCATGTTCGATGAGAGGCTTAAAAGAAAAGGCAGCTGCAAACGGTCAGGGGTGTGTGTGATGCTGTATGCTCATGCCTGTGTAACTGTATCAAGGAGGTAACCATGGCCCCCGGGAAATGATCACTGTGCTATCAGTGTGCACCAACCCTATATTCACCATGGCCACCTGCTGTGGAGAGTGGGCAGCTCCTGGCAGTCAAGCCCCGGAGTCAGGTGGCAAGCTACTGGAGAAATAAAAGACGTAGAGGGTTTGGCTTCTATGTCTCTGTCTTCTGCCTGTTTCTAATGGGTTGCCTGAAGATCGTGCATCAGCGTGCCTTCCTCATGGCTGCCCCTGTGCTGTGTGGCGGGGACTCACCGTGCTTTTGAGATGTTGATCCTTCATATGATTCTATACGTACCACAGGCAGAAGTTTCTGTTTCTAAGTAACATTGTTGAATCTGGGTGCGTGCATCCCATGACACTGGTGTGTAACAGTCCCTATGCAAGCAGGTGCATACCACTCTGGCTGGTAATCAAGAGATTCTGTGTGTGTGATATGGCTACCTTCTTCCTCTCTGAGTGCCTTCTCCTTGAAGACCGTTTTCAAGCCTCTCGTGATGTTTCCGGTTGCTGAGACACCACATGCATATCCACAGTGCACGTACTGAAAATTCTTGGCAGCCTTTCTGGGGCTGGAGGAAGGGCATATATGCACAGAGCAGAGAAATGCATGTGTTTACATTTGCGTGGGGTGAACTCAAAAGCAGACGCTGGAGGAAAGGTGTTTGATGTCAGAACGCTCTGAACTGGAAGTCATTATTTGCTCCTCTTTGGTGTCTACCCCAGGAGCCCTGTCCTCAATGCGGCTTCTCTGTGTGCACAAGTAGAAGAAAAATGTCTCTATTTGAGACCCTTTGTTCCTTACTGCTGAAGCTTCCTTTGTTCCTACCAGTGGCCCCAAACGGTGGTTATAAATTCATGCATCTATTCTTACCCCCCGTGTGGAAGGCCTTCTTTTTATAACGGAAGCTGAAGGATGGGCAATGGAAAAGCTTTGGTCCAGCACTGCATCTGATCCAGACATTCATGAGGGTTCCTTTGCTCCAAGCACACCTCAGCTCTGGGTCACAGGGCCCCTGCTAAAGCCAGGTCCTTGTTGAGACAGGGGAAGGAGCTCTAGGAGGGAGCAGCTGTTAATTGGGCCAGGAGAGGGTCGGACCCTGAAGGAGGAGATGCAGAGAAGGCTTCAGTATGGACATTATCCTGTTCAGCAGGTAGCAGAGGTAGGACTTGACAAGATCCTAGTTCAGGACAGATAGACGATGATCTAAACAGGCAGACATGCCATCCCTGACCATGGTGAGGCTCTACCTGAAGCTGCAGCTGCTGTTTTGCGGTAGCTGAGTGGGCTTGGCTGTCGGGAACAGCATTTTGATAAAAACCTCAGGTCTTTCTCAAGGAAAAGGAAATAGATGGGTCATCTTCTGTCACTGCTGGTGGTTAAAGATTTGCTCTCTTAGATTTCCAAAATCAGAAGCCAGTGCAGATCTCCTAGGCTGAAGTCCAGCCCCTCTGGCCCATTCCTTTGGTTGTTGCAGAATCTAAAGGCTGATTTAGGCCATTGTTTAAAGACCACAGCTAGTGAGTCTTCCCCATGCTCTGTAATGAAGACTGTCTGTCTGTCTGTCTGTCTTCCTCCTCACCGTAAAGACCCTATAGTCTCACTGAGATAATACAAGATAAGCACCCTGCCTCATGATCTCTAAATTAATCACACCCACTCTGTCCCCTTCACCATACCAGGCCACACAGCCATAGGCTTCAGAGGTTAAGATGTGGCTGTGTTTGGGGACTACAATTCTGCCTGCCACAGAAGGAATGGATTAGTGATATCTACCGCAGTGCCTCGTGTTAGATTTCTATCATTGAGAGGCCTGGCAGAAACAACTTAAGGGAGAATGGATCTATTTGGCCAACAGCTTTGGGGATTTCTGGGCATGGTTGCTTAGACAGCTGTTTCTGGGCCCCTTGAGGCACAACATCTCACTGAAGAGGTGCAGAAGAGCAAAGCTATTCATTTCGTGTGGCCAAGAAGCAGGGTGGGAGGAGAATGCCCACACCAGTGACCTTCCACCTTCCTCCCTTCAGTTCCCTCCAGGCTCCCAGCTTATTGGACAGTGTTTCCTACATTCCGGGAAGGTCCTTCCCCCTCACTTGCTATCCCATGTGTCAGTTATCCCTGAAAACACCCTCATAGACACACCCACACTTTCCTTTACTAAACGCCTGGGTATCTCTCAATCCAGCCAGGTTGATAATCAAGATTAGCCATCTGACTCTGGTAAAAGGTGAGGTTGTAAGAATAGGAGAGACTCCCTTAGTTTGCTAACTAATTATCAATAGAGTCTGGCAAGGAATATCAATGAGTGGTGATGTAACAAGAGGAATTAAGGTTTATTGAGCCTTACAATGTGTCAGGCACTTGCTATTGGACTCCAAAGCATGTCCCATGTGATCATGACTACAGCTCTTATTGGGTATACAGGGAGCTCTTACAGCTAAGGAAATGAAAGCACAGCTTACAAACAACAAAACAGAAATAGAAAAGTCAGTCTGACTCCAAAGATCCACCAAGACTGGGGCAGAAGACTTGGTAGCTTTTTCTATGTACCATGATGTCATTGACAGTCCTGTTGGCTGCCAGGACAGTGACACAGCATTATATTCAGGACAGCACCTGACCCCAAGCTTGTCTTTAGACCTGAACCCACCTAGATGGTTATCCCACCGTTTTATAAATTGGGTTAAGTAAGAGGCCCAGGCTTGGGGCTTCAGCTCTGTCAGCAGAAATGCTAATGCCTACCTACAATGGGCCAGAAAATGCACACCCAGCATCTCTGGGGGTCACTGGAATCGGACTCGGCTTGTGTTCCAATGGTCTGCAACTGACCTTGAGGGGCTGTGAGAAAAACTGGAGGTGTGAGATGGGAATTCTGTCTTTAATAAAATATTCTTATCATTACAACAGGCCCCTTTGTCACAAGCCAGGGAGACCTGGCTGGCTGGCTCCCCTGCTTTGGGAATTTTATGCAGATGGGCTGTGGGCAACCACACATGGCAAGCGATGAAGTGAGGAGAAGCCTGTCTGACCTGAATCTCTGCAGCCCTGGGTGCCATGTCCCCCAAACTGCCAGAAGGCAGTGGGCAGAAGGAACCTTAGTTTCAGGGGAATTCAAGTGCAGAGCCCAGGGGCATTTCCCAGGGTGGGTTATGTCTGAGAATGTTTTCAAGGTGAGGACAGTAGCTTGAGAGGCTTGAGAGAAATCAGCCATGTTCCAAGCACATGCTTTTAATTGCATCCAGAGATGTGGAGTGACTTTAAAAAAAGTCACACGCTTGAATATGGTGGAACCAGGACTTGGACTCAGTTCCGACTTGTTTTGTGGCTCACCTCTCCTCAGACACTGCAGAAAGGCATCCCCAGCCCAGTCTGTAGACTGCTTCAGACGGGTGGCAAGAATTCTCAGATATGCCAGCTCCTTCCGCACCAAGTAGAGGCTGTGTGGCAGTGGCACTTATCCTCTGGGGCTCTGCATTTAGCTGTGGTGGCTACTCTCCTGCTGTGGTCAGAGAGAGTCCCATTGCTCTGTCACCGGGGGCATGCAGAAGACACAGTCCTGCTGGGGACAGGGCTGAACACTCACAAACCCATGCACTGTATTCCATGGGAAAATGGCTTCCCGGTGGACATAGAGAAGCTGATGTTCTCACCATTGTCACCATGGCAGACTGTGGAGGGGACTTCGGATCATACCTGGGCTTAAATCTCCCCTTTTCTCTCTTTGTGGTTCTACCTCTTCTATCCTCCCAAGCCTGCACATCTAAAATCCTAACCGCAGTACAAAATCAACCCCAGCTGGACAGCTGGGGTCTGGGCCCCTCTCCCCCAGCCTCAGTGTCACCTCTCATCCCTATAACCCCAGCAGGCAGGCAGCGTGAGTCTCGTCTGCCTAAGGGAGGCTCAGTGGCTTGGCTAGTTTCTGCAACAAGGGATGGGAGCAAGGAACAGGCTCGTAATCTGCATCTGTATGCTCGGAACCTGGACTTTTCTCCCAATTATCTGCAGCCAGCCAGTTTTTGTCGGGGAGCCTGGCCACTGATGCACACAGAATGGATGGAGAGAGCAAGGTCTTCTGACCCACCCTTTTGTACTATTGAGAGAGAGAGAGAGAGAGACAGAGACAGAGACAGAGACAGAGACAGACAGACAGAGAGACAGAGAGAGAGACAGAGAGAGAGACAGAGAGAGACAGAAAGAGACAGACAGAGACAGAGAGACAGAAAGAGACAGAGAGACAGAGACAGAGACAGAGAGAGAGAGAGAGGAGAGAGAGAGAGATAGAGAGATATGAGGGACCTCTTTCATATGGCTTCCATCACTCTCTTTTCCAACGCCTGCTCCAGAACTTTGGGAATGCTCACAGATCAACTGCTAAGGGCCAGACATGGTGCTAGGACTTCAACATTTGGCTGCCCCTGAGTGAGATAGTGGTTGTTTTTTTTTTTTTTTTTTCTAATATAGAATGACAGCCCTGAGGTTCAGGCAGCTAGTGCGTTTCACTCTGAATGTGCACAGGGCCTCTCTGCAAGGCACTGTGTCTGATGTGGGGTGGTGTGCAGATACGAGGGCTGGGCTTATATTCCAGTGCAAAAGCCAACTGCTCACTTTCCAAGACTTCTGTGGCCTACTTTTTAAAGGCGGTCATTATTAAAAAAATTAAATTTTATTGCCTGACAAGTGAATGCTTTTGCATTAAAAAAAATAAAGGTTGTAAATCCCCCAGACTCATCCCTGTCAGCGATGCTGTCGCTCCCTGTGCTACTGGGGTGGTTCAGCCCTGCCACAGCCCACGCTAGGCATGCAGATGAAGTCGCACATGTTGGTTGGCTATGCCCAACTCTTTTAAAAATGTCCTCCTCCGTGTAGGCACAAGGGGGCATGAAATCAGTCACAGTGAGAGGATTTTCTCAGCAGAAGCTATAGATCACAGCTGCTTCAGGCATCCTAGAGAGCATAGAGACGGATTACTTTGTAGACTGCCCTCCCAGGGAGGCATCAGACATGTCCTGCGTCAGCACTGGGCTCAGGTACTTGTGTCTGGGCAGTTCACTGGGTCCTTTGGCGGTGGGAGAGACATGGATCTCCCAGGCCTCTTTCATGCAGCAAACATAAAGTTCTGTTGCCCAGGTTGAGGCCTGGGACAGGGGCGGTAGGAAGCTGGAAAAGGAGAGGAGAATCCCCCTGGAAGGAGCTTGGTGATTCTGGCTCTAGAGCTCTGGGCTCCAAAGCCCTCAGCTGTGGTACTTTGTGATCGATGCCTTCAGCAAGGGAACCGACCTCCACACGACTGAACCTTTCCAAACTAAGGACTTAGGTAAATAATAAGAACGCAGGCAGTTACACAAAGACTTGTTGACACACGATTATAGCAGGTTCAGTTGCTATGGGCCCAAACTGGAAATAAGCCAAGTGCCCCACAGTTAAAAAGTGGGCACTTTTTAATATACGAATTGTCACAGGTTCTACTGTGGAATACTATCTAACAATGACGAAGACCGACCTGCAGGCCATGAGCAACGTAAATGACTCTCAAAGACATTATACTGGGATATAGAAGCCAAGGAGAGAATCCGAGTGTAGAATAATTCCATCTGTGCAAAATTCTATAAAAGGGAAATCTAAGCTCTAGGAATGAAAAAGCTCAGAGAGCCTTTGGGGTAACGGGAACACCTATATCCGGATTGCAGCAGCAGCAGTGACAGAAGCCACACATTTTTAGAAACACTTCCAACGGTGCATCTTATTCTGTGTAAATCAGTGCTCAGTGCAGTTGTCCTAAAGAGGGAGATTTGCCTGCTCAGGACAGAGGCGCCCAAAGCATCACCATCTAAGTCTGAGGCAAGGGGCTCTTGGAAGAAGTACCAGTCCACTCCATTCTGCTGAGCAGGCACACTGTGTGGACCCACTGGACACCTTGGGGAGTTTTTCTGGAAGACATCCTTCATGGCTACTATCCAGAGAGGATAGGTTTTCTCAGAGGGAGGTTGCTGTGAGGAGGAGATTAAGTGAGAGCTAAACTCAGGCATTTTTAGTTTACCAGGCCCCTAGGGGAAAGGAACCTGAGTGCACATCCCTGGGGACAGGTGACAAGGATGCCAGTACTCCTGGCAGGACTTATTGTGTGCCATGTTTCTAGTGAGAATCTGCTGGAGAGAGTGACCTTGGACCACTGGGCAGGGAGGGAGAGGCACATTTTGCCCAGAATTCAAGAGCATTCCCCCCGCTTTACCCTCTGCCTATCAGGCCTTGGTGTCCACATCTATCAAAGAAACCTCAGGCATTGGCTTTGGACTGTCCTTGTAAAGACGGACTTAGGTGAAGTGTGTCCAACAGTGACTGCAGCCACAATGAACACTCAGGATAAGGAGTTTACTGGTAACCTGAGCAACTGAAAAGCCCACGGAGGGTCCTCCTGGAGGCAGAAGCTAGGAAACGAACCCGTCATCCACCTTCATCCTTCCGAGAAAGAGAACAGATGGGAGGCCTGGCAGACACCATCTGTTTCTAAGCACCATTTCTGGCAGGGCATGTCATGAAACAGAACCAAACATGCCTTTTTCCGACCTCAGAACAACGGAGTTCTAATCGGGTAGGTCTTGTGGGGGAGTGCAGGGGTGCTCCTAGGCGCCTGAGTGAAGAGGGTGAGCTGCCTCCTGGATAGCGAGCCACCAAGCATCCCGGGACAGCGAAGGATCTCACCTACTAAGTCAATGCATGGGCTGAATCTAACATGTTAGCTTATTAAGAGAAGCCGATTGCATGATATACTGTCTGTGTGCCCTTCCACCCCCAGCTAATGGAAACCTTCCCTCAGCCTCTTCAACAGGCTCTGCAGTGCTGCCAGAGGGCTTGGAAGGGTCTTGGCAAGGCAGCCCGGATCCCAGGCCGGTGCAGAGGTTCTGAGAAAGTACGCCCAGTCCATGAAGGCCGTTCTTCTGTCCATTTAATAGCCTTGCCTACACGGGCAGACAGGCATGGACAGAAGACTATTAACTTCTCCTTTCTTATTTTGGCTCATTTCCCCACAACTCCCAAAGTAATGCACGTGCCAAACAATCACTAGCAGGGACCCGTATGTAACCAAAATGGGGAAGCAGAGTTTCAGCACCTACTCTCACCAAGTGACTGCTCTGGGTCGCTTTCCCAGCCCCACCCTCCAGCCCCAGTGCCCACTGCTGTTTCTCATATCTGTGCACAGCCATAGAACTTTCCAGCACAAAGAGAGCCAGACTACCCAGCATTCTCCTTTACACCAGGTGGCTTCCATGGCAGCACATGTAAATTCACTCCTCTTCCCCTCCAGGGCTTCTGGGTAATCTGCACGGACTACATTCTGCTCAGCCCATTGAGCGTTCGGGGTGTTGCTGTCTCTCTTCAGTGTACAGAACACTGCTTTTTCTGTCTGTGGAAGCTTCCGGGGAGGGGGGAGGCTGAGGGCTATCCTGCAGCAAGCTCTAGCCCTTCACAGCCTCTCATGCACCCACTGTCCCCCCTCCACCCCACCCCTGCCCTTAGTGACTCCCCTCTCAGCTCAGCCTCTCCAGCCCTCTTCCTTAATAGCATGTGACACTTGGCACAAGAACCACCAAGCTGTGGAGGAGCTTAGTTCTATCCTTGATGCCTTTCTCTAAGTGCTCTCGTTAATGTTTCGTGATGGATGGCGGAGAAACCTGGGAAATGCACCAGCCTGGATTCTTAAAGTATCTGCACGCACTGACTTAACGTATTCATTTATTCAGTGTGACAGCAGAGAGAGAGAGGAGTGCTGTGAGTGCAGAGACAAGCTTCAGAGGGGAATGGGGGATAGAAAGGACAGGGCTAGCTTCTATTAAGCCAGGCATCTTGCCATTCACTGAGCAGTGACCTGCCAGGTTGCTCTGAGCACCCCGTTTGCATATAAGAAGATAGAGGTGAAGCTGCAGAGGGCTATAGACACAGACAGACAGAACTGGTAGCAAAACCTCACAATATTTCTATCCGGCTATGCTCCCTCCGTGGCTATATGTTGGATGACGTCAATAGCTAACGGTTCTGTTTCCTGTGTGCCGGGCACTGTCCTGAGCTTCTTGTGAGTCCGAATATACTTGTACTTGAGTGAGGGAGTTGACCACAATGATCCCCATTTTACAGACCAGGAATAGAGGCTCAGAGCTTAAGTCAGTCCTTAAGGGTGATGAAGCCCTCTCTGGCAGGGCTGAGAGCTGAGCCTGAAGAGGCTTCTCCTGGGCAGAGCCACTCCACCACCACACACCATGCCTAGAGACAATTCAAGGGTGGCTAAAGACAAGGGTCAGCAGTCTTGTGCTCCTTTGGGACCCTGGCAGGGAAGGATGCAAGCGGCTACTTCTTGATGCATCTGATAGAGCTGACAGGGGTCATTCTGAGAGGCCTGGCTCAGGGTGGCTCTCCCTGCAGAGACTGGGCGGACGTCCACTGGACTCTCCACAATGTCCCTTCTTCTCACGCCCACGGCTCCAGGCCAGGTGTCTCTCCAAATAGCAAACAGAAATGACAAGACACAGAACCCTGACAGGGGTTGTCAGGACACCCTAGCCTGTGAGGAGACGGAAGACTGCAGGTGGTTTGGAGCCAGAGTCGGTAATGGAGATGAGCCGTCCCCCAGGGACACCTCAGGCTGGCTGGTGTGAGGACCTCTCAGGCACAGCCTTTATCAGCAGAGTAGCTAGCAAATCAAGTGTGAAACAGTGGCTGGTGGCTGTGGTGGTGCTAGGAGTGCTGAAGGAGCACAAAAAAACGAGGTCAAAAACTGTGGCCATACACTGAGAGGAAGGGAAGCCACAGACGTGGTCGTGGTGGAGCCTAGTAGGGCAAACCAGGGCTGTAAATGCACACCCCGGGGGGCTGCGGTGGGGGTGATCAGATGTTCTGGTGGGACTTCCCTGGTTACTGATGTAAAGTGAAGGCTGGTGGCAGAAGAAGGAGGAGTAGGAACAGGACAGCCTGGGGCTCCCGCCTAACCCATGAACCCATCTGTAGGAGCACCACTCCAAGGGAGTCATGTCCCCTGAACACACGCGGCAACCCATGTGACAGCTGTAGAAGGTCTGGGGCTTGTGAGCAGGTAGAGCCAATAGCATTGTGATTTGGATGCAAGGCCCGTGAGAAGGAAAAGTCAGGCATATTGTCCAATTCCACCCAAGTTCCTTGGGTGGATGGAAAATGGCAGAGATGAAGGCCATGAGGAAGAAGGGAGAATTGAGAACTCTCTTGGCTGTGGTCTAGTTTCCCTAGAACTTCTAGAAGTCCAAGTGGTACCACAGAAGGGAAACATGGCTTGGCAGATGCAGGGGTCCAGCCTGAGGTACAAGTTGAGAGAAAAATCCATGAGAACAGTGGAAGCAGAGCAGAGCAGGGCTCACTGTGGCCTTCTAACAGAGCTGGGAAGGCAGGAGGCCAGAATTAAGCGGCCAGGATTTTGTCTCTGTGAGTGTGTGATTCATTTCCATGTTACACAGTAGAGCAGCTAGAAGTCATTCCGTGCATCCAGTTAGTAGTAGTAGTAGTAGTAGTAGTAGTAGTAGTAGTAGTAGTAAAAAAACCATCACCATGGTCCAGAGAAGATGGACAGATGTGTTACAGATCTGAACTCAACTCAGTTTCCAATGCCCATACATCCTCTGATCGTGCCACACCAGCTGGTCGCCCCTGAGGCTGTATGTACCTGGAGGCATGCCTCTGTCTGCATCGTGTCCCCTTGCCAGTGCTTCGACTGCCACTTCCTTGGGCTCTCTAGAAGCATCCCATCCCTGAATGCTAATAGAGCTAGGACCATATCCATCAAGGAGGTCAGTGATAGCAGCCAGTGCAAGCCAGACCGGCAGGGCCTCAAGAGAAAGAACTACTAACACCCCCCCCCCATTACTCAAGGATGTATTCTTGCATTTAAACCAAGTCAACCACCAGAACAGCTGTGAAAAGACCAAATTTATTATCTCAATTCGATAGAGGAGAAAAGTGAGCTTTCAGACCCTTACTCGTTCAAGATCACAGAGCTGGAAAACAGGAGCCAGAATGTCAAAGGGCCTCTCCCTGACACAAATGTCCAAACGTCTAACTATTGGCCGTATATGACAACAAACCCATACCGGTTGGCCAAGCAGGAGCTTCCAAACAGGGTATAGCCTAGTGAGCCTTCTGACCACAGTAGTTAGACTCCTGGATACACACACACACACACACACACACACACACACACACACACACACACACACACACACTGTAGATAAAGTTGCTTTCTGTGGAGACAGCGGTTGCCATGTGCTGGAACGGGCTCCAAACAGCTGAGAGAAGCCATCTGCATGTCTTCCTAGCTCTGCAGTCAGGCTCTGCCTTAGGGCTCACTACGTCATGGAAGTCTATAGAGAGGTAATGCGTCAGTCAGCGATGCTCAGATGGGAAGTGACATTGGCTTCAGGGGTGTCCATCTGGAATAGAGGAAGGTGGTAGATCTGGGAACAAAGAACGCTGCTGTGCTGGGGACCCCAAAAGCAGCTAGATGGGCCGTGGTTCTAGATCAGCTTTGCACTGCCCTCATAACTGCAGGCTTTAGTGAAGCAAATGGACATCCCTCTGACTTTTCGACTCTTCTAGTCCGGTGGGGAAGATGGGTCATGAGGAATGAAACTAAAAAATGTGTGCCGCCATGATGGCATGCGCTTTAATCCTACCACTTGGGAGGCAAAGACAGGCAAATCTCTCTGAGTCGGAGGCAAGGCCAGCCTCATCTATACATAGAATACATAGATAGTTTCAGGATATCCATGACTACATAGTAGGAGTGTGCGTGCATGTCAGTACACACACATATGTGTATATGTATATACCTGTGCACATACACACATATGCATATATGCATATCGTCACACACAATCTGCAACTGTAATGCTCTGAAGGATGCAGAGCATTGGATGGCATGCATGGTCAGGGAAGTTGTCTATGAAGAGTATGCCTGGCTTGTTTTGCTTTTGAGACAATGTCTTACTACGTAGCCTAATGTAGCATAGAACTCGTTGGCCTCAAATTCAAGATCCTCCTGCCTCAGTCTCCTAGGCCCTGGGATTGCAGGTGCCTCTGTACCCAGCTTCTCTGGGATAAGAAGTGAGCAAGTTCCTCCCTGATGGAAGATGGTGTGCTGGCCACAGAGTGGTCAGATGTTGGAGCCCAGAGCGAATTGTGCCACTAGTCAAGGGAAAAACAGAGCAGGGACCATGGCCAGAGGACATGGGCCCTCGCTAACCAGGAGATGGGAATTGCAGCAGTGGGAAAACTCTGGGAGTTCATAGTGTGGTAGGTGACTGAGTTCTGGGACTTCTGATAGCTGAAGGTGATTTTGACTTGTGGAGGGAAGGGAGGGAGAGAGGAGAGTGGTCAGGGCAGGAGCATGGGCTTGTCGGGAGCTCAGGTAAGGATAGATGAGATTAACCTGTGCGGTCCACAGGCCCACAGGAAACGGAAGGAAGTAGAAATGCCAGCAAGCTGAGGGATTGATAGCAGCAAGGATGAGCTAGTTGCTACTCAGGATCTGAGATGTGGAAGACAAAAGAGAGGGCCAAACTCTATCTCCTTAGTTTAAATCCTGAGCCCCTAGGTACTACCATTTTAGCCCTGGGCAAGTGACTCAACCCTTCAGGGCCTCAGTTTCCCCAACAATAAAATGGAGATCACAACAGATTCATACGGTTGTTTGTGGGGGTTTTCACAAGGGACTCTGTGTAAAGCTTTAGAGTCACACCTGAGTACAGCAGGTGTCACACAGAGGAAGCGTGTGCTCTTAATAGGAGTCTATTAGTAGGTTCCCACCACACCATTAAGGGATAAAGACTCTCGAGGCCAATGGCCCTTGTTTGGAAAGAAAATGTTCTGCAGAGCAGGACCCCGGGGAGGATCCTTCTTTCTAAGTGTTTGCATTCCCTTCCCCAGCATGAACTTGGCAGGCAGAGCTGTTCAAAGTAAACACAGGTTCCCAGCTACAGCAAATACCAGGTTAGGCAGCCCAGAGGCAGCCATACAAGCCCCAGGGCCGGCGGAGGAAACAGGCTAGCTTTGTGCTGACCTCACCAGCCCATCTCAGGGCTACCCAGCTGGCAAGGTTGGCTTTCCCCCGGAGGCAGGGCCCGGACACCTGTATTGTCTGCTCTTTTTACTGGAATGGCTAGAGATGAATCACCACTACCACTCACTGCTTCCTAGCCTGGGCTCTGTGAATCACAGACGTCCAAACATTACACTGAGAGGAAACAAGAGGTGGAGTCCACAGGGGGAGGGGCGAGTCAGCATGGAGGGGATAGCGTTATAAAGTCTTGTGAGATCAGAGGTCTGTGAGACACTGGGAGCAGGGGAAGGTAAGCAAGAGGGGAGAGAAGGAGGGGAAGCAGCAGATCGTAACAGAAGTCAGCTCTAACTCAGTGTCTTCCAGCTTCTGCCTCAACTCAATGTTCCTTGTTCTCTGACTCCATGACCAACTAACCTAGAAACTAACACAAAAGGAACTGCAGAGGAGACAGGCTAACTCGTGTTCCACCGTAAACTTAAAATGTTTCTATTTGTTATTTTTCTCATACCTGCTACAAAATCCCTGACAAGGAACTTGAGGAAGGCATTGTTTATTCTGGCTTACAGTTCGAGGGGATACATTCCCCCGTGGTGGGGGAAGGCATGGAGGCAGAAGTCAGGGGCTTGCTGGTCACACTGGATATGCAAGCAGGAAGCAGAGAGCCATGAATGCTGGTACACAGCTCCCTTTGTGGTCAATCCTGAATCACCCCAGCCCCTGGGATGGCCCCACTTACATTTAATATGGATCTTTCTGTCTCTCTTAATCTAGATAATGCCTCCCAGAAACACCCAGAATTTTGTCTCCCAGGAAAAGTCCAGATTCTGCCAGGTAGACAGTCATTATTAACCATTGCCATCTTGAATACAGTAGCTGGAATGCCTGTGTGTGTTAGTCCATGAGATTGTGGCCAACAGTCCACAGGAGTTGTCCTTCTAACTGGAAGAGCAGCCGTAATAGGGAGATGTCTGTAGTGTGTGTGCGCGTGTGTGTATGTGCGTGTGCACCATGGTGCACACGTGGAGGTCAGATGACAGCTTTAGGAGCAGTTTTCTTGACTTCTACAAAGTAGGTTTCAAGCACTGAACTTAGGTGCCAGGACTGGGGTTGTGCACCTTTGCCAGTGAGCCATCTTGCCCCTGCAAATGTTCTTAGCGTTGGAGAAAAATGTAGCTTTTGTACAGTCCCAATCTTTTAGTTGCGGTAAAATATATACGACGTGACATTTACTGTCTTACCATGTGGGGGCTAACTGTCCGATAGTGCTAGTTACACTCACTTCCTTGTAAGTGTCACCAACTGTCCATCTCTGGAAGGCCTTCATTTCCCAAACTGAGACTTTACCCAGTAAACACTTGGCCATGTCTCCTACCCCTAGCCTCTGACAACAAACTTCTATTCTACTCCATGTCTCTGTAACTTGGACTGCTTTAGGTGCCCATGCGAAATCACACACGGTTTCTCCCTTCAAATCTAGCTTATTCCACTTTGCATCATAGCTTTGAAATTTCATCCCAATAGCAGCACAGGTTAGAATGTCATTTTTTATTGTCCTGTTCTATGGGCACACAATGTTTTGCTCATTTACTCAGCCAGCAATGGGCAGCTGGTTTGCTTCCGTTTTTATGCTCGTCCTCCTCCTCCCCATCATCATCATCATCATCATCATCATCATCATCATCATCATCGTGATGTCTCTTTTAGATTGGGTTTGATAAAAATGGATCAAAACAAGAAAATTCCAAGACCATTAAGACACTACTGTCTTCCCATCATCCTGTGTTTTCACATGTCACAGGGTTTTTGCAAATAAAATTTAAAGGTAAATTAGAAGTTGGAAGACGAAGAAGACCTAGCCTGTGCTCCTGGCCCTGTCTCCTGTATGCTTTGAGAGAAGGCCCTTGAGTGTTTCATGTCTCAGAGTCCTGAACATGTTGAAAAGTGAGGGCCAAGTGTGGAAAGTGGTTTGTAAGAGAACATAACAGAAGCACTGTCTACAGAGTGTTCCCAGCCCCCGCCCTCTCTCCTTCACTGAGGAGATTCACTAAGAAGCCCAGGTTGTCCTTGTGGTAGGTAAACTTTCTGTTTCAGCTTCCAGGAAGCTGGCATTACAGTGTGAACTGCCAGGACCTGCTTCTGTGCTGAGTTCTTATCCTACATCAGCTGAGCATGGGCGCTCCTATCTCCGCCCTTCCCTATTCAGAACAAGTGGAGTCCCCTCACCCTTTGGAAACCATCTTGGAAACCATCAAGGTGCTCATCACAACAGAAAGTCCGGCGGTACAGGAATGTTTGCACTCTTGATGTGAGGCACGTAGACTCATCTTCTAGTGCTTGGTCTCTGAAATAGTGTGGAGATGACGGCTGGGTGGCGTGTGGCCGCCACTCCCCACTCCCAAACCCCAAGGCAGACATCACTAATTAATGGCAGCACTCCTTTCTGCTGAAGCAAACTGGTCCAGAGTCGACAGCACAGAACACTGAGAAGCCGCTCCCCACCCACCTGGTCTCTTGTATGAAATGCTACCTCCACTCTCCTTCTCCATGCATAGGAGGCCCGTCCACCCTTGGAGGCAGGAGGCAAAAGCCAATCTCCTCACTAGAGGAGACGAGAACTTGGGAAGGAATCTGGGGCTAGGATCAATTCCTTTCTCTGGTCCTCTGCTGCTTTTAGACTGGGGTTTGGGTGCAGAGAAGAAAGTGAGTCTCATGGCGTGGCTAGAGTTACTATATGTGGACATGGAGGAACCATCTGGAAGCCCAAAGTAAAGGCCCAGCAGTTTCATGGGTCTGCCTGTTTTGCTCTTCTGTCTGTGAGCTAAGACTCATCATGGTTCCTGTCTTGATTTGCTTATGACTGGCCCACTGCACATTCATGGAGAGGTCACAGCTTAATTTGGACCCATTTGTGAGAAAGGCACTTTCCAAGCCAAAATGACAACAGGCTTGGCCAGAGAAGTATATATCCCAGAACAACAAGCTTCCCTAGCTCTTTGATGAGTCACTCTGCCATCATGAAAGCTTCCAGCAAGACCTAAAGGGAGCAGGTGACAGGATTCTGACTTGCCACAGAAAGTGGACATCAGGTACCACACATTTCTTGGGCCTCATCCTACCTGAGTCTGGATGCCACACCCTAGGTGCCTGAGGTTGTTGGGAGGCCTACTGCATGCCGTCATGTCTGCCTGCCAGAAAGAAGGGGGCTGTGAATAAGCCCATATTCGGTGCCTACGATGTGCTTTCAGCTTGTGGCCATTCCTTCCTCTCATTCATTCTCAGAACAATTGTGTTAAAGAACCACCCCCACAGAAGAGAAACCTAGAGCTCAGGGGAATCAAGGAGGGAGCTCACTCAGCTAGTAAGTGAGTACCAGAACTAGAATGCAGTCGTAGAAATTGTGGTACTAGAAATTCTAGGAGCTTATCACCGGCCTGCATTTCCTGTGGGAGTTGGACGCAGAGGGTTAGCCCCTGGGTCTGCAAAGCTGAATAAGAGGGTGCATCTGTAGAGATGAGGCCAAGTTCACCAAGCAAGCTCAACTCAGTTAAACCCACACACACAGAGGTGGAGCACATCCATTTCGGGGGCCACAGCTCTGGCCCTTTGCCACTCTGGGGTCCTCTCCTTCTCCAGCTCCCTGTCCCTAGCTTCCTCCTGTATCTCAGAGCTGATGCTGTTTCCCAGGCAGCCACGCTGAGAAGCAGACGGCATTGAGGGGGTGGGCGCCTGATATCCCTCCTCATCATCCACCCTTCCCCACCGCCCTGCTCCCCTCCCCCTCCAGACTCTTCAGGCAGCTCAGCCCAGGAAAACCCGAGGCTCTCCTCCAACGTGCGGGGTATTAATCTTCGGCTAAAGGGGAGTAGCTGGCATTTAGTGCCATGGCTGGGAAAGCCCTGAGAGGCTCGAGCTGCTCATCGCTGTCATTGCTCCCTTGATTTCTGATTCACAAGATAATGATTCAAGAACCAGCACAAGGACTCCCTCCCCCTCCCCATTCCTTCAAGAGATTTGTCATCGTCTCTCTGAAGAGCAGACATATCTGATTGGATTGGTTTAATAAGGAAATATTTGATTAAGTGTTCTTATCCCTCTTTTTTTTTTAACAACTCTTTAAGCCAAACTCTCAGAAATGAGTAAGGTGCTTAGTATCCGTTACAAGTATAAGTGAAGACGATCTCACAGCAGGGTTAGGAATCACAGCACTCCAGAGAACGAAGCATGACTGGCGTCCTCACACACGCCATCCCGTCCTCATCTTGAGAACTTTCATTCCAGGCCGGGACCTCCCTACTCCATAAGGCTCAAATCCCCTACATGCTTGGATGAAGCACGATTCCCCCTTCCCCTCTCCTCCTGCAAACTAACTTCTCTGTGCAGGTTCCGCTGATGCAGGTGCCATTCCCTCTGACCTTGAGATCCCATCCCCCCAGCCTCTCTCTGCTCTGTCCTGGAGCTTCTAATGCTTCCCACTGCACACAGTACAGAGGTCCGACACATATCCATCAATACCGAGAAGCACGGAGCAAGGTCACATTAAGCATTTGCTGAAGACAGCTGTGTGTTTTTTTTTTTTTTCAAGACCATCATGGTCCCTTCCTGTTAGGAGGCTCTGTCTAGTGCCTCCTCCAGCAACCAGTGTGTGCACTGGAGATCAGCCATTGCTTTCCTGTCATCATCCAGGGAGACCTGAGGGAATGGCCTCCGGTGTAGGCGAAGCTGAGTAGGCTCTGGTCAGATTATACAGTGTGAGGTGTCATAACACATTCTATGCATGTTGATAGCTGAGATAATGCCCTTCCGCCCTGCCTGTTCCGTTTTCGTTTGTTTGTTTGTTTTAATCTAGATGATACTGGGAAACCTTGCGAATGCTAGTTAAGACATCCTTGCTCACCTGCCCTGCCCCCCTCCCTGCACCGGCACCTTCTGCTAGCTTACTGCGCCCACACCTGACCTTTGATAGTGGCCACTTGAAAGCTTTTAAAATGCTGATACTCAGGCCTTACTCCAGCAATCAGAATCTGGGGCAGGGTGGGGCGGTGAGGCCAACGTTAGTATTTTTATACCGTGCTCCAGGTGATTTTTCATATATAATCAGTGGGGAAAGCTGCTGATTCTAGTGAATTCAGAAGCCATTCCCCAGCCTCCCACAGCAGCTCCTCACATCCATATAGCGCTCAGCCCCTCTGAGCTTGTTCACACCGTCACCGACTCATAAAGATGGCAGCCCCTCCATCAGCAAGGGGAGGTCAATCTTGCCGTATGCAGGTGATTGAAGCGAGTCCTCTTCTGGAGGGGCGCTGTTCATGACCGTTGGCCAGTACAGCGAGGCTGAGCTGATGGGAAGGGTAGAATCATTCACTACCACCTGCTCTGGCCAGACCATGTGCTGAGCTCTCTGTACGATGACAAGCAGGTGTTCTCCTTAACCTTGGGATCCTCGATTCAGGCAGTGAAGATACTGTGAACAGTTGCCTTATGACATCTGACCACACGCACATACAGCAGGTGGCGTGGTCTTCAGGCCTCGGGACACTAGCAAGAATAACCCCCTGAGGGTGTCAGGAGATAGGAAAGGGGTAGATGAGGAGGGTTATAGATCTCAGAGACTAGAAGGGCTGGATTCAGCCTGGATCCCCTCAGCCCATCTCAGGGCCTAGATAAAACACAACACATCCTCTCTAGTAGAGACTTGTTAGGCAATGGATGGATGATAAACCAGCAAGCCAATGCTTGACCTCTGGGGGAGCAGAAGAACTCACGGGGCAAGTATCCGTGCATGTTCACATTTGGGATTAGTTTGCCATGCTATTAGCTCAAGGCGTGATCTGGTGAAACAGTGGACCATGGGAAGTGTCTGCTTAGAAACAGTTCAGAAGCCAACAAAAATTTCAGTATAACCTAAGGCCTTTATTTGAATTTTCAGTCACCGAGGGGACTCAAAGCCTTCCTCCTTGTAGCTCTTAGTCTCCCCTGGAGTAAGCCTCGGCCAAAGCTCTGGAGATCCCAAACCTGGGGTCCCGGCAACCCCTGTTCTCCTGTGAGGACAAGGGGACAACATTGGCAGAGCAGCTCCCTCCTTGGAGGAAAAAGGCAGAGATGGATTGTCAGCAAAAGCAAAGGTTTTTTTAGAATGTAAGCAGGGATCTTTCTGCGACATGACAAGAGATGCGTGTGTCCTATGAAACATTTTCATCAGTGACCTTGGAGAGCAACCTTGGGATCTACACAGTGATCTGACCTGTGTTTATAGAGATCTTCTCATCATTGACTCCATCTGGGTGGGGTCCCGTCATCCTGTCCATCTTGACTCATCCCTGTTTTGAAGTTGAAGAGTGATGTGGAGCCACTCTGTCCCCGTGACCAAGCTTGGCTACTCAGCATCCTGGCTCTGTCCTGCCAGCTCATCTGCTTGAGAAGCCAGAGATGAGCCTGCTGGCTCCTTACACTCTCATGGGGTCTTAGAAGGGCCTCCGAGGAAGCAGAATGCTTGCCACTGACTGTACCTTCTCATTCACCCTCCTGGAGTTCTTTCCTCTATGTGACAACACCTTCCGGAGACAACTAGGAAGTTGCCCCGAACATCAGTGTTTTGTCCATTCTCTTGGTATGCTAGCAAAACGAAGGACTAGCAGACGGATGATGGACAGGTGGGAAGGCGGACATGTGACTACCACATCTGTCAATCAAAGATGTGGAAAACCTCAGTGGCACATCAGCTACAAAAGGGAAAGGTGCCACCAACCGTTTTCCTTGTCAGCAAAGGGAATTCCCGTGAAAAGGCTATTTCACTCTACTAGGTGGCCTGTGCTGTCCATCCCTCGACAGCTACAGGGTGCTGCCTACCTACGCTTACAGCCCAATCTCCGTTTCAACTCCACTTCATTAATCCTTCCCCGTTCTTTCCCCTCACTCTTTCCCCATTCATTCATTTCTGCCTGCCCCACTACAGGCCAACTATGCAGCCTTGAGCAGGTCACCTGCCTCTGTCTTACTGTCAGCCATGTGTAGATGACAGTAGCAGGCTATACATCACTTGAGACCAGGCATGGTGTCTGCTCTTTCCTTTGTGGTACCTGCGCAGGGAACAGTGTAGAGAGGGAACAATGGCTACTTTTCTGTCCCACGCCAAAAATGGGTATCGGTGCTACAGCTCTCCACCTGAGGCCACCCACAAGCCTGTCCCCAAGAATGTCCTCAGAGGACAGGCCAGCAGGCCCTGCTGACCCAGCATTTCTGACTGGTGGGGCAGGTGAGGGAGGGAGGAGGCGAGTGCTAATTACCTGGTTCTCCGTAACCACAGGAAGGCTCCACCTTTGAAGCTATCTATAGCTCAGCCACAGAGGAAGCAGGAGTGGCCAGTGAGGTGAGGCCATGGCTTGTGGGCACCGCCGAGCCCACAGGAAACTGTTAATAAAGATAGAACCAGAGAGCACTCTGTGTGGATAAATAATGACACCCTGCCTCTCAGCAGCCAAAGCATTTTCCAGCCACACTGTGGTTCCGCAGCCTCCTTGGAGTGCTAGCATAGCTCACGGAGAGTCTCGGGGTAGAGGTGGGGGTTGCGAGGGGGGCTTTCCAGCACCTTTCTCCCAGAGTAGTATATCCAGAGAGGCCAGGTCCTCTCCAGGACCCCACCTCCTGAAAGTCTATGCTGTGCTGAGATGTTGAGATCTCTGTATTCTTGAGAGATTGCCAGCCAGATGCCTCTCCCGCTACTTGGGGACCCCAAAAAGGAGGGATGGGTTTGGGCTGAGATTCTTTTGAAGTTGTGTTAGAGCCAGTCCTTCGAGACGGTGTTGATCATTTGCGCTGTTGACCGTGTCTCTCTCATCTGCATCTTGGAACCGGATCTGTTTTGGATTCTCTGGTGTGTGATGCACCAATAATTGGTTGGCGCTTTCCAAATCCTCGGTGTGTTTGTCATGTGCATCCCTCCATCCTGTATGCTGTGACTTCTCAGTGGCGTCTTCTTCCCGTGCCCCTCATCACATTCAGCTTTTAGGTCCGGCCACTCTGCCGGGGTCACTCTCGATAGGAAGATTTTGGAAAAATGTTGCTTGCCCTTGGGACTAAGCTCCTACCATAGACTCCCTAAGCCCTGTGCTTAACCCGGCAGGTAGTTGTGACCTTTTCCCTGCTGCCTCTTCCTCCGTTGTCTTTCTCTTGAGCCAGCTGGCTTCCTTGGCATCTGTCTGAGGCCCTGAGCTTTAACGGCTCCCTTACTCTCACCACAAAGAGTTAAACTGTAACATTTTAGGCTCTGCCAGGCCAGGGACTACTTCCATTGCATACTGACATGCTCGAATGTTTCTGACCCTTTCACAAGGTAAAAAAAAATTTTTTTTAGCTCAGGAGCTCTTGCTGCCTGCTTAGCTCTCTCTGCATGCAGGAAAGTGAGGCTGGGGGAGGTTCCGTGTCTGTAAAGAACACCCCCAACCAGAGGAAGGCACTCCCCACCAGGACAGGGTGATGGATGGAGAGCACAGTGGCTTTCTGGGAATGACCGCTGAGCTGCATCTGAGCAATTGGGAATATGGAATAGGGAAGAATAGAGAGAGCAGCGAGATAGCAAGTGAGGATGTGGAGGGAGCTCCAGGAGGAGGGTGCTGAGCCTGGTACCCAGCACACGGTGCTCAATAAACTACAACATGTAGAAAAACCACCCTTCCTGGCCCCAGCCTGGTGTCAGATCTCAAGCGAGGGCTTAAGAAATAATTGGCACTTGTGTCATTTCATTTCATCTCCACACTTTTACTTTCATAAGGCCACAGGAAAGGCCTCTCCACCTGTGCACAGCTGCGGTGTAGCCTTGTGCGTTCTCCAAAGGCCTAAGTGTTAAAGGATAATGCTTTTGGGAGGTAGAGATGCCTTTAAGAACCGAGGCCTAGAGAGAGGTCTCTGGGTCACTGGGAGGTACACCCTTCAAGAAAGCGCTAAGGCCAACCCTCCCTCCTCCTTTGCTGGTGCTCCTCAGACAGTGTGAGTGCCTTTGCACCAATACCCTCTCCCTCCATGATATGCTGACTTACTACATGCCCCAAAACAGGGGCCCAGCTGGTGAGGGACTGAGACTCCCGAGACACTGAGCCCACACCAGTGTTCCCTCCTGCTGGCTGATGACCTCGGCAGCTTGCTTGGATGAAAACCTGGCCGGCTCAGCCTCCCAGCAGCCAGCCAGGTCTATTTGGGCATCTGTGACGATCCAAGTGGTGCAGTTGGCACGTCTCCCTTAACCTTTGTTCTGATTCTGGCTCTGCTGCCTCCT
Source organism: Rattus norvegicus (assembly GCF_021556685.1). Classification (NCBI taxonomy): domain Eukaryota; kingdom Metazoa; phylum Chordata; class Mammalia; order Rodentia; family Muridae; genus Rattus; species Rattus norvegicus. Next base: position 110,093,961 of record NC_141534.1, read on the forward strand.
GGTCTTGGTGGATCATGTTACTCCACTCCCCTGTGTGTTTATTTGTCTCATAAAGAAGCTGTTATGATAGAACCTGACTCCTGGGGCATTTTCAGGGGTCCATGAACACTTAACAATTGACCATCAAGTGGTGACCAGTGAGCTTCTCCTCTACTTGGTACAGAACATGGAAAGTAGGCAAGCAAGTGTTTAGGGGAGTTGGTGTAGACTTGGGGGCAGAGGGAGATTGTGGAGGGATCTGGGGAGAAGCTGAGAGCTAGTTCCCATGTTAGTCAGCTAGGACTCAAGATGGACTGGGATGTCCACTGTCCAGGAACAGTGAGGGGCTGGGGTCTAGGGCCAGGGGACCATGAGGCTCCCAACTGGAAGCACACAATATCTCCAAACCCAGAGAATGCTGGTCTCCGGCAGAGGAGCAGACAGCTGCCCACCGTGCAGAGCACTGGATTACGCGTCTGTTTCTTTGCTCCTGCACTTTCTTCAAAAGGAATATGAGATCTCATGCATGCAGTATTCTTAGTCCATTGGGAAAAAAAAGCAGGCAGAACTACATACAGCCAAGAACCGGATGGAACCATGGGTGTAGTCAGGTGGTAGTGGCACAGGCCTTTAATCCCAGCACTCGGGAGGCAGAGACAAAAGGACCCCTGAATTAGAGGCCAGCCTGGTCTATAGAATAGTCCCAGGATGGCCAGGACTGTTACACAGAGAACCCCTGTCTTGGAAAAAAAAAAAAAACAAGAAAGAAAGCAAACAAGCACGAAAGACGGTGGGTGTGGCTCCGCCCCCTTGAGCAGAAGAGGCTATGGAGGCAAAGAATAAGGAACAGCACCATCCCAGGGGGAGTTTGGCATTAGAGTCTCCATTCCATACCGTGTCCTGTACGTGGAGCTGCACATGCCTGCTTGCTGAGCACCTGTTTGTGGCAAGCACAGTATCACACACACAGAGGTCCAGTGTTCCTGCCCATCCTCGGTAGTGAAAATTGTCATACACATGTGACAAGGACGGATGTGGTGAAGATCAGGAAGAAGTGGCTTTCTCCATAAGCATTCAAGCCACACTAGGAGCCCAGACGGCTCTGCTCGCCACCCAGTGTCTCTGAGAACATACTTCCCTTGTACCCCCTTCTAAAATAGTTCCCTCATCCTGGGTGGGGATGGAGGGGGGCTACTGATTCCTCAGCTGCCCTGAAATCAAATCCAGAGGATGAAGGTTGTGTGTGTGCTATATGTCCGTGTTTGGGTGGAGGTGGGGGTGGTATATGTCTGTGTTTATGTGCATGTGTGTGGTGTATGTACATATTTGTGTGTGTGTGTGTGTGTGTGTGTGTGTGCATGTGTGTCTACGCATGTGCATGTTTCTCTGAATGTATGGAGAAGCCAGAGATCGACACCAGATGTCTTCCTGCAATTTTACTTTTTGAGACAGAGACTCCTCGCTAAGCCTGGAATCCATCGACTCAGCTAGGTGCCCGGCCAATGTGCTGCAGGGAAGCAGTTGTCTCCTCTACTCCCCCACACACCCAGCGCCGGGTTGACAGAGGCATGCCACTGAACCTGGCTTTCAGGTAGGCGTTGGGGCTTTGAACGCCGGTCCTCATATTTTCTTGGCCGTCACCTTACTGACTAAGTCATCTCCCTGTCAAATAACATGTGCTCCAAAGCCTTTGGCTTGCACCTTTCTCCCCCTGGGGCTAAAAATCATCTCTTTCCGAGGAGTTAAACCTAAGCATGGCAGCAATTGTGAGCCACCGGGGCTGATGGGAAAGGTCCCAGGATCCTGGAAGTCTTGGGTGGCCAAAGACAATTAGGAACAAACACACCCCAGAATATGAATTTACCCTCCTCCTCTACTCCTCTGTCCCTTCTTCCCTGGGCTGCTTTTTTTTTTTTTTTTTTTTTTTTTTTTGGCACTTCAGTTTGCTCAGGCCAGGCACCTCCTCCAAGCCCAACCAGCCTTTTATGGTGCTGGGGTTAGTAAAGTAATAGCAGCTCAGGGGTGCTTAGAAGGCAGTTCTGGGCGTTAGGCCTGGTGGTGCAGCCAAGGGCCTTCCCCAGGATGGGGAAGGATTGTGGAGCCGAACATCAGACTCTTCCTCTACCCCTGACCTGCTATCCCAGTCCTCCTGTCACCTCTGCACTGGGGACATTTGAAGTCCCTTTTTGCTACCTTAAGACCTCCCGAGACCAGCCTAATGTGGTTGTGCCCAAATTTTACTCTGGGTTCATTTCTACTCCGGGGGCTTTCTGTGTGTGAGGATGGGCTGTGGAAGGTAGCATGCTCAGTGGGCAAGGCCACCTCAACAGTCAAGAGTGGCAGCAATTGTTGTCAGTGGAAGGCTACTGTCTCCCGGGGTAGAATAAATGAATTCCTCAGGCTCTTGCCCTCAACTTTGCCTGTCCTCCAAACAAGGTAAGCAAGCTCTCATCCAGAAAAAAAAACTCTCTGTGTAGACATGCAGGGCCAGCGGGAGGTTTTGGTGAGTGATGTTATCCAGAGAGCAGGTTTCCCTAAGCCCTGGATTCTTTCCTTAGTTCCCTGTACCAACTCTTGTCCCACGAGGGCAAGAGCCAGCTGCCTGGGATGGAACAGGAAGAAGACTCTGCGGGCCTTAGTCCCCACATCTCCAAAGCTGGGAACAGTGGGACCACCTTGTGGAGTGTTTCTGAGGGTTAAAGTAGGGAACAAAGCTGGAACTGGGTAGGTATCCCAAAACTGTAAGAGCCCAGAGAGGAAAACAGCTCTTTCAAAGCCCACAGGGCCTCGACAAACCTTCATGTCACATCTGCGCATGTCCTTTCTGGGCTAGTGCTTACCTGGTTTGGAGAAGGTCAGCCTGGCCCAGACGAACAAGAGTCAGCTCTTTCTCCCCCTCCCACCCCCATCTCTCATCGTCCTGTATCACCTGTCCCTCACTGTGGATAGACACTACCGATTACAGTTCTTAGAAATGGTGTCTTTGTATTCTTTCCCTCCGGTCTGCTCCCTCAGAATTTCTCCCCTCATCCTGGCTGTCTATTAGGCCCTGCTGTAAGAGCCTCTCTCAAGGACTCTTCCCCGGTGCACACTGTACTCTCACAGATGCATTTGTCCACACACTCCAGACAGGGAATGGATGCTAGCCTCTTGACACACACCGCACACACCCGTGGTGTGACCAGCGCGAGGCATCACTCTGGGAGTGAGCCATGCAGGTGAGGGCTCTTCTGGTCTAGGCTGTGGTGAGCTCCTGGAAGGCAGGAAGCATTACCCTCGCCTCTGGCATAGAAAATGGCATAGATTTGGTGTCTGGCAAACACCTATGGGACAGAGGAGTGCATCACTGCTCCAACTGAGCAATGAGTGGCAGGATTTTTTGTTGTTTTGTTTTGTTTCGTTTTTGTTGGTTTTTTGTGTTTTTTTGTTGTTGTTTTGTTTTGTTTTTGTTGGTTTTTTGTGTTTTTTTGTTGTTGTTTGTTTTGTTTTGTTTTGTTTTTTAGCTTATTCCCAAGAAGTTAGGGCCACCAGGCACAGTGAATGAGTTGGAGAGTGAACCATCCATGTGGCCATTTCCAGAGCCCTGGGCGTTCATCGCTTCTCCCTGCATTTGTTTAGGAGACTGGTGGCGAAGGCTTCCTTAGTGTAATTGATATTTGCACAATTCATGATTTACAAGTCAATTTTCGCAATAGCGAAATGAGGGTGCTCTTATTTGGAGATCTTACCCCGGGCCGGCTCTGGGTTGGCCTTATCTTTTTCAACAAAGATAGGGACAGGCTGAGAAAGGACCCTCTGAATGGACCTTAGGTGGCAGCTAGGGACTGCTGAGAGGGAGGTGTGTTGAATTTGCCTGCGTTTCCTGGGTGCTGTGCCTTGCCCTGTGTTTGACTTCATTTCAACGTCCTCGTCACAACCTTACCAGGCAGCCATGCTTGGCTTGCTGCGCCCTCTTCACCAGTGTGGAAAGCAGATCTTCTGTGCAATGTGATAGAAGATGGTATTGAGACTTAGGCCCTCATTTCAGCAATTCAGAAGCCACCGGAGGACTGCTCATTAGCAAGCTGAGCCCTACGTCCACCCACCCCTTGCTCTTCCAGCCCACTCCCCATTCCAGAGCCTCACAACCACTATGGCTGAGGGCCTCCTGGTTAGGAAAGAGAAGGAGCAATGCCTTATAACCGTCTTTGGGCAAATCTGGCCCTCCTGCCTTAGCTGTGTTTCCACAAACAGGTATCTTGGCCCTTCTGTGCTTCCGTACTCCTCCTCACAAATGGGAGGTAGTACCATCAAATCCTTCAGCTTTGCTGTGAGGATTGAAGTCTAGCTGGGTGCCCAGTTTGTAGTCCACATTAAAACAAGCATCTCTCTCCCTTCCTCTTCTGGCAGGGTAGGGGAAACAGAACAGAAATCTTAAAAAAAAAATTTTTAGAAAGCAATTTCTATGGCACTTCACTGAGGGAAACCATAGCAACGAGCTTCCTGCAGTTTGGTTTCCGGCCTTCCCCCCCTGTACAATGGCTCTAGGACACAGCCTTTGTTGTCCCAATACCCCAGGGAAACACAGGACGTCACAAGCTCCATGGGGTGGAAGCATTGCAGGGCAGAATCGCCTGGGTTGTCCAGGCATGTCCTTCTGTGGTCAGGCCACAGAGCTGCTGTGGCCTCCCACTGGCGACTCGATTCATCTTCTGAGGGAGACTCGTTGTGGTCATGCCCAAGAAGCTGGCCCCTCTCTTTATGAGGATAAAAGCAAGCAGCATTCTGTTTGGGTCCAAAGAGCTTCCTGACTCTCTTTACACCTTGAAGAGGTATCCTAGGAGGCAAAGGCCACAGACTGTCCTGTGATTATGTGTCCGTAAGCATGTGTGTGCGTGTCAGCAGCAGGGTAGTGCCTCTGACTGAGGATCCACAGAGGATGGTCAGCTGGCCCTGTGCCGTGACAACCTTCCCGTCCACACTGGCCTCAGAAGCATGCTGTACCTAAGCTGGCTTCTGTGGCCTGGCCGTGTGTGACTTTCAGGGGAGTCATTCAGCGGGGACAGCCAAAGGTCTGGACAGCTAAATGCTGGCCCAGTCCAGGTCGACTGCTTATCTGAGGCTACGGGGAGCAGGGTCATGGGTTGGGAAGGGTAAAGTGTACCCAGGATTGCTATACCTGAAATGATCCCTACTCAAATGGAGGGGCCTCCCAACCTATCCAAATAGGAGCATGGCCAGTGACTGGTCATAAACACAATGGTTCGTTTCCTGCAGGAGGAAAATAAGGCGCAGAGGCACCTGCCTCATGTCACCCAATTCACCAGGTACACAATCAGTGCATTTGGAGAATGCCCTTGAAAAGTATTGTTCCCATCTTCTTAAATGGGAAATGGCAAAGCTAGGGCTCCAGGGAGGAAAAGAAGCTTCTTGGAGGGGTAGCACAGGGAGGGGGAAACCCCTTAGACCCTATGCACCTGAGTTGGTAACTGCCCTACCCAGGGGACAGGAAAACCTGTGGGCCAAACCTGGCTGGCTACAATTTGTAAATAAAACTCCACTAGAACCAAGCCCGGACTACTCATTTGCATATTATATATGACAGCCTTAGTGCTGCGGCCTCAGGACACAGTGACTAACGGCAGAAAGCATGTGACCCTACCAAAGCTCAAAATACTCACCATGAGGCTCTTTATAGAAAAGGTTTCTGACCCCTGGTCTAACCCTCTGAAGTGCTTCCAAAGGCCTGAAAACTCCTGGCCACGCTCCCGGTGGGTGTCCTTCCTCTCTCAAGTAGACCCCCGTCTGTCTGTGCAGTCAGGCTGGGGCCTGACCAGAGAACCCTCCCACAGGGGGAGTGTATCAGCAATGGGAAGGTGGGAAGGGGGCCAAAGAAAGCCTCCTTCTGAGGGGAGTCGAGAGACCAGCTCATGTCTGGGTAAAGCACAAGCCAAGAGGATGAATGAAGAGAATTTATGGCTTGTATGAGTGACTAGGCCCCCTTTCTGCTACAAGGTTGTTGAATGTAGGGTTGAAACTTTGTGCTAGCCTGGTGAACTTGGTGTGGTCAGCAGTCTCATTTAAGGAATAAGAAGTTGAACCCTGAATAGACTTAGTACCTCCCCAAGCCTAGAGTGTTCACCAACTTTCTATTGCAAACACCTAAGGTATAAAGAGGCTATTTGACTCTTGGTTTTTGAGGTGTTCTTCTGTGTTCGTTTGGTCCTTTGCTTTGGGGCCAGGGATGCTACCCCACCCCCTAGGGGCTCTTGTGTTTCATACTTACTGCTCAGCTGGTGGCACTATTTTGGAAGGTTATAGAATCTTCAGGAGGTAGACACTTGCAGAAGGAAATGGGTCCCCAGGGGTGGAGTGGGTCCTGGACGTTTTATGCCCAGTCTACTTCCTGAGCACTGGCCACCGTGACTTCCCCACCATTCTAGTCTGTGTCCCTTTGAACCGTGAACCCAATGAAAGCAACTCTCCTTTAAGTGGCATCTCGTCAGGTGTTTGGTCACAGCAATGAGAAAAGTAGCTAACAGGGCAAAGGAAGCAAGAGGAGAGAAGGAAAGACTAAGGTCCCACACACTCTTGGGGACCTTGGCCGCAGTGACCCAAAACCTGTGCCAGGACTCACCTCTTCAAGTTCCCACCGCTTCTCAGAAAGCACCAATGTAGGAGCAAACTTTAAATGCAAGTGTCTCTGGGGGATTTACAATCCAAACTACACACCTAACACACATCAACAGACAGAGGGTCTGACCTCAGGAAGGCCCACCCTTCAGTTTGTGCCCTGGGTCTTGGCACAGAGCTAATGGAAGATTGTATGTCCCCATCTTAGAGGGCCAAACAGTGAGCCTGAGGCTTCTCTTCTTTGCTCCCCTCCCATCAATGTGTACTGAATTCTCTTGTGTCCCAGACACTGAGGAGCTGGGCTGGGGTCTGAGATGAACAGAAGTGGAGGAGAGACAAAAAGAGACCCAGAGGCTATATGTGAGAAGCCATCAGCAAGGAGAGAAGGTTGCAGTGTTGGAAAATGGCAGTGATGAAGGAGAAATCCTGCCGGGATGTGTGCAAAGCAGTGAGCATCCAGCTCCAGAGTCAGACGCTAAGGTTACAGCTTAAACAGAAGGCCCGGATGCTCGGAGAAGCAGGTCTCATTTGCCTAAGAGGCAAAGGGGGTCTGTGGAGAAGCGTCTGGTGCAGTATGGAGCACTAGGGTGCTTACGGAGTGAACCAGCCCTCCCTCGGCCAATCAGAAGCCAGTGGAAAGAAAGTAGACTTTACATTGTGTGGATGAAGATTGATTGACATGGAAAGACTCTATAATGAACTGCTGTGTTCATGACAAAAGAGTCATGACATGTTTGGGGATTTAATTTTCTGTGTATATTTGTGTGTGTGTGTGTGTGTGTGTGTGTGTGTGTGTGTGTGTGTGTGTACGCGCCAGTGCCCATGAAGTCCAGAAGGAGCCACAGGATGAATCCCAGAGTCACAGGTGGCTGTAGGCCATCTGATGTGAGCCCTGGGAACTGAACTCAGCCCCTCCAAGAGTAGAGCTTGCTATTAACCATGGAGACGTCTCTTCAGTCCTCTCAAACACAAGCCTGGACAACAACTGTTCAACTCAAACACTTGGAGCCAGGGCATCCTTCTGGTGGCTTCAATGCCCTGTGCCACCTGTGGCACAGCCTTCTTTTGCCAATGCTCTCAACATCTGTGATTGTCCCAGTGATTATCTCTGAGTGTCCCGAGGACCAGGGCTTTTCATGTGGAGCACAGTGCATAATACGGAGTGGGCCACTCCCACTTGAAGAATGGGACAGAAGGGTGAGAGGGTGGAAAGTGCTCACCACCAGCTACCCCAGGCTGATGTGTCACCTGAGGGGCGGGAAGGGGTAGAAAGCTCCTCCCATTAGGCTGGGTCTGAATACAGAGAGTAGTTAACCGGGAGATGGGGGATGTGGAGAGGCTCTGGGAGCTTAGATGTCCTCAGGCCTGAACCTCTTCCAGGATGGATTCTGTTCAGCTCCCTCTCCCCGCTTCCCCTCCTGGCTGGGGCCTCTTCCTGCCTTCTTGGCACCAGAAGCTCTGCTGGCTTCTGTCCTGAGCAGTGTGACCTCCTGCCCATGAGTAAGGACTGGGCCATTCCACCGTGACTAAGCTGTCACCTCCCCATTTCCCGTAACCGCCAAGGGAGGACTCACTCTGAATCACTCTTTATTGTTTTGAACTTTTTTTTTTCTGCTCCCAATTTTGAATGTTTGAAGATCAGCTACCCTAGGCAGGCTAACAGAGCTGAATAACTCTGCTAGGAAACTGTCAGACAGCCTTCCCACAAGCTATACATAGGGGAGAGCCGTGGAGTACCCTTACCTGGTCAGAGTCAGCTTTGACCTGCGTTAGAATACTGCCTGTTTCCCTAACTGCTCTGTTTTCTTAGGCTACTCACTTCACCTTTCTGAACTTCAATTTTTCTTCTGTAAAACGGGGGTAATAATGTTTATTCCAGATAATTGTTGTGTTTATAAAGCAACTGGCTACAGCAGGCTTTCCAATACAGATAATTAATAATATATAAATATAAATAAAGTGTGTCTCCTTAGATTCATAATGAACATACCTGCCAAGAAGATGGGTGTCCCAGCTCCCCTATCCACCCGTCACCCCAAAAAGACAATGGTAGACTTCTCAAAGCCACATGTTGGGAATGTTGTATATAACTTAGTTCTGTCAGCAAGCACCAATATTTATTGAGCACTTACTATGTGCCAGGTACAATGCCAAGCACTTTCCATTAAATTATTAAATGAATTAGAGTTAGTTGTGACTGGCAGTGGTTCACTAACTTCCTAATGAGAGATAGGCCCAGGACTTGAGCACAAATGGGGCAATGCCATACACAGAGATAAGGTTCTCTTGGGATGACCCATTGCTAGGGATCACTGTCAAGTAATGATACCGTACTAGGAGCACAAGTGTCATTCGTGCCCAGCCTAATTTGCACAGCAGTTATTCAGCTCCACTGCCCCATAGAGGGAAACTGAGTTTTGAACAGTGAAGAGACACCAAGTCTGCCTAGTGGAGCTGACTGACGAACCCAAGGATCTTCAAATCCAATGTGTTTCCACCACTGTGTGCACAATGGCTGGAGTCAGGATGGACTGACTTGGTCTTCTAGAAGCTCCTTGGCTTGATTGCTTTGTATCCATGGCTTCTGGCCTGCTTCAACCTTCTGCAGTATCTGACTGGGGATAGCAGTGGGATTCCCTTTTTTGTGATAAACATCTCCCTACTTCATACCAGTGGTCTCTACTCTCATAGGCTCTGGTCAGTCTCTAAAATGCCAGGGTTTGGAGTCCAGGAATTGTCTCTGCAGAAATCAGCAGGCTCACTGAGTGGGTTTCCTGTGGGAACAGACCTTGCCAGGGGTCTGACAGATACTTGCATGTGAAGGAGTGTGCCTGCAAGGAAAGAGCTGGGTTGTTGGGATAGCTTGTGAGCATGTGTGTGTGTGTGCGTGTGAGACCCTGATAGCTCATCTCACAAGGGGATGCTGGGAACTAGACATGGCCTTGTAGGCTACTGTCAAAACCTCAGATGCAATGATGCTGCCCCCTGCCATGCGACTTCACACACACACACACACACACACACACACACACACACACACACACGGTGTCACACATAGCTCAGGGAAGTCCCATGTATCTAGATTGAGTGTTGGGAATCTTTCGAGGGAGAGAGGGTACTAGGAGGAAAGGGCTGAAGGTGATGATATGCTGATAACTGTTTCTTTCCTGCACTTGTCTTGGCCTAGTACTGGGTTAAACTAGTCATACACTGCAGTGTCTTGTATAATCTGGCTTTTATCCATGCTTAGCAGATGAGAACTGAGCTCTGAGGATGAACAAACTGTCAGGTAGGGACAGCTGAGAATTATGTGGCTAATGTGTCATGCACCACTTTGCTCTATACACACGGTCTGGTTGCTCCCACAATGTTCAGAGTACAGGTTTGCCCGGTGTCACCCAGATGGGACAAAGAGCTAGGTTAACCTTTCAATCACCTACAGTACCCCAACTTCAGCTAGGACTGAATATTCATGGGCCGTAGGATGGTACAAGGATTCCAAGTCTTAAGCTCACTCTGCCTCCTGTGCCAATAGGTTGACAGACCTCTTGGTCAAATCTTCAGAGACAATCAGGCAAGGCCTGGATGATCCCAGAGTGTCTACCACACACTGTGGTGCCTCTGGGGGTCTCTACTGCTGTGTGTGTACTCGGGAGCGGACATGCAGGACTTCCCAAATGGTAAGACTCTGAGTCGGGTATAGAGAAAGCCACTTGTGCCCCTTCCTAGTTGGACCCTAGTTGATCCCCAGCCTCTGCTCCATATGTAACAGTGTAAGTTCAAGGGTAGGTTCCATCAGTTACCAGAGAAGTGAGAAAAATAAGACTTTTCAGCTGGAATCTCAATGCCACTGCCTTGAATGTAGAAGACCGGCCTTGATTCTGATCAAGCAGTCTGCTCCTCTTTTGACATTAAAAGAGGTACGATCCTAGAAGTACGATGATAGTTGTGGACATAATTGTTTGGTTGGTTTGTTTGATGCAGGGTCTCACTCTGATGCTCTGGCTGGCATGGAACTCATTACATAGATCAGGCTTCCATGGAACTCAGAGAAAGAAACACACATGCCTCTGCCTCCAGGTACTAGGATTAAAGGCGTTACCCCCCATGTCCAGCCAGCTTAGATGGAATATTTTAAAATGTAAAAGTTCCTTGCTTATAGAAGTTGAGTACACAGTAGGAACCCGTATATTCTCCTAGATTGCTTTTTACTCATTTATACTATGGAAACCCTGAATACCTTGGCGGGAACATGGTGGCACACACCTGAGTCCTAGCATCTGGGAGGAAAAGCAGAAGGATCAGGAGTTCATGGTCATCTTCAGCTACATAGCAAGTCTGAGGTCAACCTGGGCTAAATGAGACAAACCAGAACTTAGAAACCACTGACTGTGTCCCTGAACATAGGCTTTTCCTCTGTGAAGTGAACTGATGATGATACCTTTCTTTCAGGAAAAATATGGTGATAAAGAGAGATGTTCTACATACATAATACATACATATATACATATATACATGTACACATATACACATATACACACATATACATATATACATATACACATATACACATATATACATATATACACATAACACATATACACAGATATACATATATATACATATACACAGGTACACAGTTACATATACATATATATCCACATATACATACATATATACATATACATGTGTATACATATACATATACACATATGTACCTATATACATATACACATATACACAAATATACATATATACACATATACACAGATATACAGATTTACATATACACACATATTCAAACATATACATATATATACATGTACTTGTATATACATATATACATATACACATACATACATATATACATATACACATGTATACATATATAATATATAAACACACATCTATACATATATACACACACATATACATATATATATATATTCTGTTTATCCCTGAACATTAATGTAAAATATGGCAGTAACTCCTCAGTATCCATAGGAGTTGGTTCAAATCCTCCAAATTACAGAATTCTATAGCTCCAATACCATCAAAAGTAGTGGGATTTTATTCCCACGTAAACTTGATGCCACCTCCTATAACCTTAAACCCCAGATTGTGTTACTATGAGCTACAACACAGCCACTGTTCCCACATGATTGTTGACCCATGTGGTTTAGGAACCAAACACAAGAGAAGAAAATCTACACATGTTCATTACCGATCCTTTTAAAAAAAAAACTTAAAATATTTATTTGATCTTTGCTCGATTCACTTCCCAGACGTAGAAAATCTTGATCCAAAGGGCAAGCTGTAGATTTTCTTTCCATTCCAACTGCTGTGGCCCAGGTCTATTTACTGGACATTACCTTTGCCATGTTGTCCATCCTCTCTAGGGATTCCCAGGGTGACTCACACCCTGCTGCACAGATGTCGTCACAGCGGCTGGCTGCCTCTAACCAGTGGAGGAGGTGAAAGTGCTTGCCCTAAGCCCAGTGCCCTCGTGGCGGTTGGCTCCTCTCAGAGGTGGGACAGCCTCTCAGACATGTCTCCTGTATCTGGAGTGCCGGAGCTCTATCTAAACCCCAGTTGTCACTGTCGTTGCTGTGTTCTAATAACTTCTCTGGCCACAGAGAACAGTTGATCTGAGGGTCCCAAGTAGGTTCCACAAGACCCAGGGCTCACTGATGGCCCGTGACGCCTCCTCACAGTACATGATGAGGGGGCATTTCTCTCCCATCCCATTCTGATGCTTGTCACATTCCAGACCCTTTCCGAGACAGTCGGCCTCTTGGGCATCTGTGCCCTTCCAGGAACCAGCCCTATCTTATGCTCCAAGCGAATGACCTCACGGCCCAAGGACCCTTGGGTGGTACATCACTGAAGCGAAGGGTCTCCCTGCATGACATCTGTTTACTCCCCATCCTGGCCGGCCACTCCCTCAGGCACAGACTCAGGCCAGCCTCTGGGATGCTAACGGTTATTTCTGGAGTTATTGAGGGTGTGGCACAGAATGCTCACCAAATGCTGGCCCTGCTTATCATGCTCACTGAAGGTCTTAGGCCTGATGACCATCCTGGGTCTTCCCCAGAACCGAGGCCTCAGCTGGTAGGTAGGTTCCTTGGCAGGGGCTCTGCCTTGCCTTAAGTAATTTGGGACCAGTTGAGCAGCAAGCCCGGGGACTTCCGGAGCCCAGGAGGGGAGTGGGGCATAGATAAATCCAAGCAGCTTCCACTAGAATCAGGGACTGTGGCCACGGCCTTCCTTGAGTGGAGCTGCAGAGTTGTCCAGGCATGGAGGCGAGGTCAGCCTGCCTCAGGTTAATGCCAGGAGAGAAATAAAATGACAAGCAGACATGAGGACGAGCATGTCCATAAGGTGTTTGCATTCCTCCATCTTGTAAGACCCGCAGAGAGCCTGACGGTCCAGCCAAGGTGAAGCAAAGGACAGCTAGTCAGTTGTCTCAGAGGGTTGAGTTGGTCCCAGCGGCTCTGTCTTATTTCTGTTTGAGTAGCCACGGCATGCCGGTACAGCTCTGTGGTGGCATCGGCCTCCAGCTGCTATGCAGTCTCTTTCCTCCCACGTCTATCTAACACACCTCACCTTGCTCTCGGTGCAGCAAAACACTGCCTCTCCCTGTGTGCAGGTGTTGAACCACCCTCGACTTCTTCACTGTGCTTTCTGCTCGGTTTATCGCTGCCGCTGAGATGCCACTTCCTCAATCTCTTGGGCTCTTCCTTGAGATGCAACCTTTGCTTCCACTTCGTCTGGCCATCAGTACGTACTTCCCGACCCTATCTGGGTCATAAGCGCGCGAGGAGGCAGTCCCTGCTCACATGTCACCAAGAACCTGCATGCAATGGAAGCAACCTGCACTGGCTGAACGAGTCTTAGCCTTTTTGTGGCACCAGTGTGGGGCATGCTAGGGCCTGGGGCCTGGTGGCCACCCCTCCAGGTCTTGCCAGCTTGTGCACAAGGCTTGGTGACATCACTACATTCAGCACAGTATCCTCTCTGAAAGGTACCTGTCGGACAATAGAAGCCACTTTGCCTGGATAATGAAAGCCTGTAGCGCACAGTGTTGGTGGGGAAAGCAAGCTATTCAGAAGATCCATGATTCTAAGGCACCAGGCAGTGTGGATGCTGGCTCTGTAAACTTGAACAGGATACTCCTTCTCCGGTCTGAGTTAATGTACATAAAGTGAGGGGGTGGGACTCGATTATAGCATCCAGTTTTAATGGGTACTTGTAGTTTTTGGCAGGCCCTGGGCTAAAACCTGTATATTCAGCACAGGTGATTCCCACAGCACTCATACGAAGCAGGCACTGTTATTAGCTCCATTTCGCAGATGGGGAAACTGAATATTAGAAAGTTTATGTAACTTTCCCAAGGTCACATGGCTAGAAAGAGACAGAGCCCAGGTCTGAACACAGGTTTGTCTGTCTCCTCCCGCCCGCAGAATTCTCCACCTTGTCTCCTCTCAAAGGATCTCCTGACCCCATTACCCAGAAACACATCAGTCCAGAGCCTGAGACGAGGTAGCTCAGGGTCGAACATGTTCCTATGAAGTGTGGACCCTGTGAAGCTCGCACTCCATAGAGACCCTGCCACAGTGGGAGCCCCAGCAGCCACACAGCAGCTCTGAGCCACGTTAACCCTTAGAAGCCAGAAAGCAGCTGGACGAGCAGCAGTTGGGGTTCAAACTTGTTTTTAAAGCCCAATTCCCATTGACGCATTACAGCCAGAGAAGAGCACATGATTTGGGAATCCTCTAAAGTGGGCAGGTCCCCCTAGCTACCACCCTGATGCAGACATGAGGAATACTACCTAAACCCAGAGTCCCCATCCTGCCCTCCCTGTCATTACCCCCCAGGAACTGTGAGTTTTCATCTGAGAAGAGTCCCAGGGGCCATGGAGAATGGCTGGAAGAAGTTAATTTTCAAATTATCCTTTCATCTCCAGGGAAATTGGAAGTCTGAAGGAGCGGGTAGAGGGGGAGGGATTCAGCACAAGATGCGCTAAGCCCTCACACAGAGCAAATTAGAACAGGCACAGAGAAGAGAAAGAGCAGCTTGGTGTTCTTGGACCAGGCTGTCGTTGGATGTGCGTATGCATGTGTGTGAGCATGCGCATCAGGAGAGCCACAGAAGCCTGCCAGGGAAGCCCAAGGTCACCCTGGGAGCACAGGGAATGACAGCTTCACACACACACACACACACACACACACACACATACACACACACACATACACACACACACATACACACACATACACACACACACACACACACACACACACACACACACACACGGTCAGGTCTTAATTGAGAAAACAAGCCTCCACCCTGGGTCTGTCCCCTACACCCTAGGTCTGTCCCCTGTGTGCCCTATCAGTGAAAGGGCTTGAAAGAGTCACAAGAACTGCACAAACGCCTTCCATTCGGGGAGGGTCGGCCTGTAATCGGCCTGTCGTCAAGCCCAGTGCATTCCATTCTCAGCACATGCATCAGGTAGTTCATAACCAAAGCTTTGGGGGATCTGATACCTCTGGCCTTCAAAGACACATGTACATGCCCACATCCAGATATATATGCCTGCTGCAAATAATGAAAAATGAATCTTTAAAAGCTTATCACGAGCACCACTTCTGAGTTATGCAAGCATTAATGTAATAGTATTTGTGTAAAGCATAACAGTAGTCCAAGGCGTAGGAAATTCTTAGTGGGTTAAAGTTCACAGGGTCCACAGGGGCAGCAATAATGGGGATATAGGTACTGGTTGCCTGCTGTAGGTGACAGCTCTGAATGGGAGCAGAGCCAAATATCAGGAGGAAAGCAAGATGGCACTTCCCCCAGGATCTTGGCTCTTTTTGGGCACCATGATAAAGGTTCTGATACAACCGATACAAGAAGATCCTTTGGGAACTTTGGAGATCTTCTTGTCCTGTTTTTCACTTGCAGGGAGACGGCCCCAATGAGTTAGCCAAGGCCACAAAAAGCAATTTCCAAACGTGGTTACTCTGAAACAAATCCCCGCTTTCAAACACAGCGATGACATGGTTCAGATGAGCTTTCATTCTGGGGCCTGAGAACTATGACACCAGGCGAGCTAGGGAATGAGCAGTCTAGGCGATATCAAACATTCTCTTCCTTCTTTCTTTATGTAGGTTGTTTGGTGTCCAGTTCCATTCGCACATATCAACTGTACAGATGGATGGGTTCACTAGGATATTTCCATACAGGCCTATCTATAGTTTGTATTGATCGCCTATCTGTAGCCAAAGCAACACAAATCGGCATACAAAGGAATGCCTTCGTGCCCGCATTCGTGTGACACCCTTTACAATAGCTAACATACAAATCAGCCTGGAGCCAGTAGTCTTTACTCCATATAGGCAAATGAGCCCCCAGGAAGTTGTGAAAATGCAGAGTCCGGTGCATGTTAGGACAGATCTGGTGGGCTTGGGGCTCCGCACGTCTGAGGGAGGGCATCTCCCTGTGCTGCTGCTGCTCTAGCTCTCAGGGGACATATCGAAGCTAAAGGTCAGCACCGTCCCAGGCTGGAAAGTGAGAGTGTAATTTCTTTTTTTTCTTTTTTTTCTTCTTTTCTTTTTCTTTTCGAGAGTGTAATTTCAAATGTCCTAGTTATGATGCTTAAGAAATAAACGGAGAAATAGTGTGGCACAGCTGTTATAGTAATAACCAACCACTCTTTGCATGAATTTAAGGCCCACTCCATGAGATGAAGCCCACACCTGACGCTGTTATGGTGGCCGTAAAACTGAGACTAGATAGTTCGTGTGAACTGGGAGGTGGGGGGAGATCATTAATGAAACAAAGAAGAAAAAATATAGATGGACTTCATGTTGGTAACATATTCCGTTTAATCCAAACTGCCAAAAACTATATCCACTTCAATATATAACCAACATAAAAATTATCAATCCAACTGACATCCCCCTTCACCCAAATGAGATATTTGGAATTTGGCATCTTTTACACCCAAAGCGTGTCTCTGTCCAGAATGACAGGTTTCCTGTCTGCAGTCCCTATGTATGGCCATTGCCCACAGTCAGGTTCTAGATCATTTCATAGTAACTCTGTGGCCCTCTATACTAGCCAAATATGATCATTTTCTTGAGACTTACCTTCTCACATTGATATCCCTTAATAACCTACCCCAACAACTTTGTGTGTGTGTGTGTGTGTGTGTGTGTGTGTGTGTGTGTCCAGGTTGATACAGCCACAGGACAGGAGTAGCTAAGGCCCTGTGTCCAGTATCTGAATAGTTACATACCCATACTCAGTGTCTGAGGGCATACCATGTTCAACGTAAGAACAGGGTTGAAAATGCCTTCCACAGGGTTCATACTCTGCCCTTATTTGGCCACTTGTGTAGAAGGGTTTGTTTATAACCAGCCATGACCATGAGACACACAGGCCGTGATTGCATGGCCAGGCTCCAGTATGGCATGTGTGGCCCCTCTGTGACTTTGGAGATGGGTCTTCTGCTGGAGAGACATCAATAGAATTGACACCTCGCAGTTCTCAACACACAGGCTGATTATAGGAGGAAAACTCCACAGCAGCCAAGACCCTTAGGGTTTACACCAGAATGGAGCCCACTTTCTTCTTCCCTGACTTGTGACTTACATGTGACTTTGAAGGCTCTTCTGTTTGTAGGCACCTCCTGAAAGTCTGTCTCCAGGAAGCCAGATCATGTGGCCTTTCAGAGCTATATCTGATCTGACTAGTTCTTGTCTGAGAAAGCTCACATGTGTTACTACTTAATGCCTAGCACACGAAGATCTGGAAAATTCAAATATGTGGTGGCCTGTAGGTAGACAAAACAGCCATATCCATGAGGATGCTCCATGAATGGTATTTGCTGGTTAAACCAAACCTCCTCCTTACTTCACTCTGTTGCAGCAAAGCCTTCTGAACTTGGGTTGCACTTTTCCATTCCAGAAAGTTCTTTACCACGCACTGATCTCCCCCAGTGCTCAAGTAGCACATCATTCAGTCAAGAGGTATGAATTGAGCTCCTGGGCCTCCAGGAATTCAGCAGAAGGACACTCTTGCTTTAATGGAGATGTTGGGTATGTGCGTGTGTGTTGGGGTCAGATGGGGACAGACAGGGATGAATAGTAAAAAACCAGCACATAAATGTCTGCAGGTGACCAGTGTACAGCGGCCAGCCACATAGCTGATGGGCTGCCACCTGACACCACAGGGCAACCAGGCCCAACCAGGCGCAGTAGTCCCCAGATCCTGATGACTAGACCTCCCCTGATTTGTTAACCAAATATCCCCATATTTTCCAATTCATTTTTTTTCTTTTGCTTATCTGCTACCAGCCTGGCTCGGTTTGGGCCCTGGGTCTCTCTCTGTGCATGACTCTCCCTGTCTGTGGGATCCCCTCACGATGGGAAAGGAATGGATGATGTGTTCAGGAGATATGCAGATGGATCGCTGCGTCGCTGGAGCAGTGATAGGCAGAGGAAACATAAAGAGCAGAGTTCCAGGCCCCTCTTACAGCACTGGCCCTCCCAACAGACACTTTTCATCTGCCCGCTGATTACAGCTAAAACGGACCATAAACACACCACAGCCTTCAAAGAGAGGGCTCACAGTAGCCGCCGCTAAGAGGTCACAGAACCATCTTTGGAGGAAAATAAAACACAATTATATTTACAAAACATTGCCCCCAGGGGGATGTGGGGGAGCGGACAGTGTGTTTTTTTCCTATTCACGAGCTGACCTTTTCCACTCGACAAACACGACAAACACGGACTACTCTCTTCCCACCCTCACCTCTGCCCTCTCTCCTGTTTTAGGCGGGGCCTAAATTTGCAGTTTTCTGCTTAAATAACAAGTACTACTGTCCCACCCAGGACCAGGCAGTAAAACACCAGCTACTAGGACAACATTCGAGGCCAGTGCTGTTCTCATGGGGAGGAGAGCCGGGAAGGATTCTGGGTTGGGAGTTTACCGCTTGAGGTTTTCTGGTTTTGTTTTTCCCAACAGTAGCTGGTGAGAAAATGTTAAAAGCACTGTAACATGTCATTGGGGGAAAATAGTATCTTTAGAGTCAAAAGTAGTCATTACTGGCTATTTCTTCTGGCTTCGTCTACAAATAACTGGCTACTATCCCCAGTCACTGCCTGTGTGCCACACATTAGCTGGGCACACTGCAGGAAGTGAGTCACTCCACCTTTCTGCTGCAGAGGGACACCTTGGGTGCGTTTCCCAGCTGTGGAGGGCAAGATGGGACCTCATGGTCTGGTAAAGGCAGGCTACTAGGAAAAAGAAGCAAGGGGCATGGTGCAGGGTAGGGCAGGAACCAAGCCAAGAAAGCGTGGTTTTGGTTCTTCGCCTCAACACCCCCCTCATTCATGGAGAGTTTCAGAGTTCTTGTTACTCTTTAGAGTTTGTCCCAGCACAAAGCAATGGTCCTGGGCTTTCATCTATGAGTTTCCATCCTAAGCCTCAGGCTGACCCAATCCAGAACTCAAAGTGGGTCTTAGATCCGGTTGGTGCGGAATATGCTGGGGGCTGGAGCCACTTGAAGATGGTTTCATGGGTCCCAGGCAGGGCCAAGCATTTTCAAGGCTCACTGGGGTGTCGGTTTAATCGCCATTCTACACATCAAATGACCCGGGTCCCTGGGCTACCTTTAGTCTTCAATAGAAATAGAATAAAAGCAGTTCAGCTTTGATGACAAAGAGATAGTGCAGGAACCCTGCCGTCCTTCGCTGTCTGCCGTGTGGATCTCTCAAGGTCATTTCCAATGTCCTTAATCATGTGGTCAAGCTGGTGGTGCCAGGCTCTGCCTTACCTTAGAGCCAACCTGGCTCGTGAAGATGGCAGGGCTGATGTAGCCCCAGTGACTGACAGCCATGGTCTATTGACGTCTACTTTCCATGAGCAGGGGCTCTGTCACATTAGCTCTCTGAGTCAGAAAGGGGTCTTTCCCACAAGATCTCCTCCTATGTCCCTTCACCGTCCAAACCTCTGGCTCCAGGATCCCAGCCTCAAGGCGCTATGCAGTGTCACAGCCTGAAGGAAATTGTTGTTCTCAGCCTGGCTCTGGAAGTATGAACTCCCAGCTATGCCTGAAACCCCATCCCCTCAGCTACTGCCTTACCTACTCTCGCTTGGTCCCCCAAAATGGCCATCCCCGGGGGTCTGAATCAGAGCTCTCTGGCCCAGGACAAGGCAAAGCAGGAAGACTAGACCTTGGAATCTGTACTCAGAATGTACAACTGGGTTCAGCCACTTGTTGATGAATGTGGCTGCTCCTTTGTGCCTCCATCTTCCCATCTGTAAACCGGGAGAGTGGCCCTCTAAATGCGAAAAACAACAGTCAGGGAAAGGCACCTTGTGCAGTGCACGCTTGAGAAGTGCTGTTTGAAGCCCTCATCCTAGACAGTGCCATGTTTTCCTGTCATGCCAACTACTTAATGTCTGGCCAGTTTGATATAATTTAATACAATATAGTTATGATAGTCTTAATTAGGTGCGGGGGAATAAGCTGGAGAAATGTCCTCTCTATTAGTATGTCATTATTATTGTTGTTGTTGTTGTTATTATTACCTCATATATTACCTCCTTAATGCATTTACCCCTCCTTCACCTCCCCCAGTCTCTCCCACCTACCTCTGCTCTCCCCCAGATCCAACCCCACTTTACCTCCCCCCACAAAAGAGCGAAACTCCCAGGGACATCAACCAAACACAGCACAACAAACTACGATGAAATCAGGCAAGGCTGATGGAGGCAACTCAAGTAAGAGGGAAAGGGTCCCCCAAACAGGCCAAAGAGTCAGAGATAACCCCTGCTCCCACTGTTAGGAGTCTCACAAGAACACCAAGATAACCAGCCATAATGTATCTGTAGAGGACCTACGTCAGACCCACACAGACTCCCTGATCTCTGTGAGCCCACTTGAGTCCCGGTCAGTTGATTCCGTAAGCCTTGTTCTTGTGGTGCCCTTGATCTCTCTGGTTCCTCCAATCCTTCCTCCTCCTCCTCCTCTTCAGGACTCCCTGAGCTCTGTGCAGTATTTGGCTGTGAGCCTCTGCATCTGCTCCCATCAGTTGCTGGATGAAGTTTCCCTGATCTCGCATGATGGTGATGGTGATGATGATGGTGATAGTGATGGTCATGTTCATGTTCATGGTCATGGTCATCGTCATGGTCATGGCGGTGATGATGATGATGATGATGATGATGATGATGATGATGATGATGATGATGATGATGATGATGATGATAGGCTCCAGTCTCAGAACACTCTGCAGGCAGCACAAACTATAGGTTGAAAGTTTTGTGACTGGATTGGTGTTGCAGTCCCTCTACTTGAGGCCTTGTCTGGTTACAGAAGATGGCCAGTTCAGACTCTGTCCTTCATTACTGTGAGTCTTTGCTACTGTTACTCCTATAGACACTCTGGTATTTCCATTGCATTAGGTTTCTACCTCATCCCCAAATGACCTTCAATTCCTGTTGTTTCTCCGAGTATTTCTCCCACACACATCTAACTTCTCCTGTTCCCAACCCTCCCCACATCCAGGCCACCAGGAAATCTATTCTATTTCCCCTTCCCAGGAGATCCTCGTGTCCCACCTAAAGTCCTCCTTATTACTTAGCCTCTGTGGGCCTGCATATTATAGCATGATTACCTTTTATTTTACAGCTAATTTCCACTTATACGTGAGTACATACCACATTTGTCCTTCTAGGCTACCTCACTCAGGATGATTTTTTTTGTCCAGTTCTATATATTTGCCTGTATATTTCATAATGTCATTATTTTTAACAACTGAGTAATACTCCATTGTGTAAATGTGCCACATTGCCACATTTTCTTTCTTTTTCAGTTGAGGGACATCTAGGCTGTTCCTAGTTTCTGGCTATTATAAATAAAGTTTCTATGAATCTAGTTGAGCAAGTGTCTTTGTGGTAGGATGGAGCATCCTTTGGGTATTTGCCAGGAGTGGTATAGCTAGGTCTTGAGGTCTACCAATTCCCAATTTTCAAAGAAACTGCCATATTGATTTTCAAAGTGTCTGTACTCTCACCAGCAATGGAAGAGTGTTCCCTTTGCTCCATGTCCTCACCAGCATGTGCTGACATTTGAGTTTTTTATCTTAACCATTCTGACAGGTATAAAATGGAATCTTAATGTCATTTTGATTTGCCTTTCCCTGGTGGCTAAGGATGTTAAACATTTCTTTGTTTCTCAGCTGTTTGGGATTCCTCTGCTGAGAATTCTGTTTAGATCTCTACCCCATTTTTAATTGGGTTATTTAGGTTGTCGATGTCTAGTTTCTTGAGTTCTTTCTGTATTTTGGATATTAGCCCTCTGTCATCTGTGGAGTTGGTGAAGATCTTTCTCCATTGTGTGGGCTGTGGTTTTGTCCTATTGTCAGTGTCCTTTCCCTTGTAGACGCTTTTCAGGTTCACGAGGCCTCATTTATTAATTACTGATCTTAGCACCTGCACTACTGGTGTTCTGTTTGAGACATTGTCTCCTGTGCAGTGTATTTGAAGCTTTCCCCACTTTCTCTTCAATCAGATTCATATAATGTTGAATATTGTACTTTCAAGATCTATAAAGAATTGTGTTAAACCCTGCTGGTGTCAATGGCACACACCTTTGATCCCAGTACTCTAGAGGCAGAGGCAGGCAGATCTCTGAGTTCAAGGCCAGCCTGGCCTACAGAGTGAGTTCCAGGACAGCCAGGGATACATAGAGAAATCCAGTCTTGAACAACAAACAAACAATTGTGTTAAATCAGTAAACTGCTGTTGGTAAGACGGCCATTTTTACTATAGTAGCATGTGTCTTGAACAGTTTCTGGGAGGTATTTTTGTCTTGTTTCGTTTTGTCCATTGTGGGTTGTCTGAGTTCTTTTAGGGAGCACTGGATGCCCTACTTTATCTCCCATTGATCTAACTAATGCCGCCCTCTTCACTATACAAATAGTTCCTTATATAGGTCCTTCTAGAAAGCCCAACCAAGAGAAAAGGCAAAACACTGTATGACTCTGAGAGGCCAGGGCAGGGCCTGCTCCACCTTTCTCCCACACATATAAATAGTGGCCTAGTTTTTGGCAGCCTAATTGAACATCAGTCACAAAAGAAGAAAGAGGGGGGAGGAAGAGGAGGAGGAGGAGCCATTTTTGTTCCATCAGTGTGGGTAGATGTGTGTCCATTGGGAATGTGGGGCTAGACTTTAGGAAGTGTCTATCTACTGTAAGTCTGAACCTTGCATGGGCTCTGTACCTGGACAGGCACAAAACTGAGAAACCCGGACATCCAAATGCTGATTTACCACAGTTCTATCCCTGAGTAGAGCCCCTGTCTCTTCTGTGTGTGACATGTCTCCTGTAGTTTGTTCAGGAGTCACTGTAGGGTCTCTGATTAATTCTTGCAGAAGGACGTCATGACCAGCCTGGTTGGTGGATTTCGAAAGAAGATGGCTCTTGATAGTGGCTGGTGACTGGCTTTGGGAAAGGGAATCGCTCACCCCTTAATCTTCTGAATAAGTAAAACTGTGCATTCATTTAAAAGCTTTTTTCTAAGATGCTGGATTTGTTTCAGGTGTTGTGCTACTAACACAAGGTGCAGGTCACATTTTCATGCCTCTTAGAGATTCTGTTTGACTCGATGGTTCCTAACACTGGCTGCACAGTGCAAGGCTTGGAAGCTTGGAGAAAAGTGCTCCTGATGGAGTTATCTTAGCCTCTGCCACATAGTGCTATGATCTACAGTGTGTTGAGCTTCGTTCTTAGCTGGCCTGTGACCCACGAGCCTACAGGGCACAGGCTCGACCTATCTCTGACCTTACACAGCATTTTCCTCTGTAAAACTCATAGTAACCCTATAAGCTTTCGGTATACAGGTATCCATAGGTGTCTGTGGAGAGCTGTATTATGCCTATTTCAGTGATGAGGAAACTGAGGTATGGATTCCTTACATCTTTTGCCCAAGGTTATACTACATTGCAGGAACAGAAGAGGACCAGGGCAACCTATGAGCTGTATGCGTCAGCATACAGAGAGGTACAAGAGACGGGTAGTACATATAGAAATGGCTGAAGTAGGCAGCAAAAGAGAGGCTGGAGAGAAGAAGCTGAAGAGGGGCAACGACGGGGAAGAAGACCCTCGGAACCTCAAGGATTTGAGAACTGAAGAATGGATTTATCCAGTAGAAAGGTGGGGTGGCTCTTACTGGTGGCAACTAGAGAGGGGACATTTCTACACAGCAAAAAGTAGGTCAGCGCGTTCAGCAGGAGACTGAAGTCACAAGCACTCCGTGATGACAATGGTCTCTGACAGCGGCTCCTCCTTGCCTAGCAGGGAGGAATGTAAAGGTCCCCTGTTCCTTTTCCCACGAATGCAATATATTTGGGGCAACTTCGGGCTTAGCCATGAAGCAGCTGTCTGTGCTCTCATCCGAAAGCTGCCTTGTCCTCCTGCTCACCTGAACCCTTCTTGTTTACCAGGCCACCAAAACCTCCAACTGCTCAGCTCAAGTCAGCACAGCACAGCACAGCACAGCACAGCACAGCACAGCACAGCACAGCACAGCACAGCACAGCACAGCACAGCACAGCACAGGGTGAGCCCCAGCAGGAGCTATATCCATGAGTGGTCCCAGAAACAACTGCCTAAGAGGCAGTGGGTATGAATAATAGTATAATATATAGTATAGTATGGAATAGTATAGGGTAGGATAGGTATAATATAGTGTAGTATGTGTATAATAGTATACTATATAGTCATATATAATATAGTATATGTATAATAATATAATGTAGTATATAGTATATATATGTATAATATATAGGATAGTATAGGTATAATATAGTATATGTAAACAGTATAAAACAGTAATGTATAAGTAAAATATAGTATATGTAAATTAGTAAAATAGGTAGTATAATAAATAATATAGTATAATATGCATGTGGCATAATATATAATGTGGTATAGTATAGTATACGTATAATAGAATTATATCGTGAGCTAGAGTTTACATCTCAGCCCCTTTACTTACTATGTGATTGCGGACAACTCCTTGGCCTCTCATGAGCTGTTTTCTTACGTATAACATGAGATGGGTGTTCCTATCTCGCAGAGTTGCTTTAAGAAGTGGGAAGGGGACTACCTAGACAGCTCAGTGAGTATTGCCATCAAACCTCATGACCCGAGTTTAATCCCTGGGACCATATAATAGAATCAACTACATTGACTATCCTTTGACCGCCATACCTGCCTGTGGCATGTGTGCACACATGTATACACACATACAATAGATAAGCAAACAAACATAAAAAAGAAAAGATAACTAGGCATGACCTTTAATCTCAGCTCCGAGAAGGCAGAGGCAGGTAAACTTCTATGCATTTGGGGACAGCCTGGTCTATATAGTGAGTTCCAGGAGAGCCAGCCTACACTGTGAGCCCCTATCTCAGGTTGTGGGGGAACAATAATGGTATTCACAGGCGTCTAGAAATGTGTTTAAGGACTTGAGTAAACAGCAGCTGATGCTATTCCTGGTTCACTGTCACTAGAATATTCTACAAGAGCCCAGGTTGACTTCCCTTATGTGTGTGTATGGGTTGGGGGTGGGAGGTTAGAGATCAAAAGGAGCCCAAGTGTTCCTTGACTGTTGGCCATACATGCATTTTTTTGGTCTGTTTGGAGGGTTTTTGTTGTTGTGTTGTTTTGTTAGTTTGCTTCTTGTTTGTTTGAACTGACCTTGAATTTATCAATTAGGCTAGGCTAGCTAGTAAACCCCAAGAATCCACCAGTTTCCACGTGCCCACGGCTAGGATTAGAAAGCAAGCACCCCTATACCTAGGTCTCTTATATGGGTTCTGGGAATCCAAATTATGTCACTATGATTGCATGGTAAGCACTTTAGCAACAGAGCTCTCTCCTGAGCCCAACCCCTCTCCCTGTTTGTTTCTTAAGATGGGGTCTCTCTACATAGCCCTGTCTCTCCTTGTGCTGAAGACAGGGCAAATCTCTACCCTCATCTACATGGTCATTGATGATTAGAGTGGGGCCTTAGAGTGGAGCCCAGCTAGCTACCCTTGTCCAAGTTGTCCGGCTGATGGCAACACATTATAGATCACAACGGCATGCCACAATGTCAGAAGATCAGATGGCTCCATCAGAAGTACTTGGACAGACACAAAAGTAAGAAACCCAGACTTCCAGATGCTGAATTACCCCACGTGTATCCATGAATGAAAGCCCCGTCTCTTCTGTGTGTGACGTGTCTCCTGTAGTCTGCTCAGGAGTCCCTGTGGGGTGTCTACTTCATTCCTGAAGAAGGAGCTCATGATCAGCATGGTTGGTGGATTTCAGAAGAAGCTGGCTCTTGATAGTGGCTGGTGACTGGCTCTGGGGATGGGAATCACTCACCCTTAATCTTATAAATAAAAAGGTCTGTACATTCATTCAAAAGTCTTTTCCAGGACCAGGCTGGTTTTGAACTCACAGAGATCTGTCTGCCTCTGCCTCTCAAGTTCAAGTGTTCAAACCACCCCCCCACACACACACACATACACACCTCCCTTCCTTTTTTAACAAGTGAGAAAACTGAGGCCTGGAGAAGGTTGGTCATTGGCTTTTCCAGGGTGATCTGGGACCTGAACAGTGGCATCAGAACAGGAGTTACCTCTACCAGTTATTGTGGTTGCTGGCACTACAGAGGTGACAAGTTCAACTCCAGGCTGACCTTGACCACCCTTGGCCTTTGCTCTAATTGCCTCCCCTCTGTAAGCAGTGACACCAGTGTGATCTTCCTGGAAAGGTTGTGTGCATGAGTGAACTATCAGTCCCAAGTGCTGAAAAGCACTCCCCAGGTGCCAAGCTCTGGCTCTCTCTGAATTTCAACACGTCAGTTGGCATGCTTTCCCAACAGCTGCAAGATGCATGAGGACAGTGTGCATGCATATGTATGCCGGGGAGGTGGGGGGAGAAGAAAAGGAGGAAGGGGCAGGAGAACACGAAAGATTCCAGATGTCCTAGATCTCTTTCCATAAGGCAGCCTGCGCCTTGGTTGCCTGGCCCATGAAGATGGCAGAAATGCTCCCAGGTCATGGGGGCCCTTCTTGCCGTCAGCTGAAGGACAACCTTGATCAACGGTAGCCGGCCAGGCCCAGCTCTGAGAACCGGCTCTGACCATCGAAGTCCGAGTTGACAAGAGCGGACATTTGCTCAGTGTTCAACAGACAGACAGCACAGCTGGGGGCTCGGCTTCGCGTTGTGGATGTCTAGTGCAGCATCAGGAAGAAATATAGACGATGGAATCAGACAATTTGAATCTCAGTCCCTCTGCTTCCCGACTGTGTGACTGTCGGCAAGCGATCTCTTTAACCACAGCATAAAGCCCTCCTTTGCGGGCTTCCCTTGTTTAAACTCCCCCTCCTCACCCTAGGAAGTGAATCTCACTGATGGCATCGTGAGTAACTGAGGCCAGGGCTGTCATATCCCAACCTAGCGTGTTTTCCGTTGCTGTGATAAAACACTCTAACCAAAAGCGACTTGGATGAAAGGGCTTCCTCTTAGACTCGCAGCTTAACAGTCCAGTACTGAGGGAAGCCAGGGCAGGTGCTCAAAGCAGGCACCTGAAGCAAAAGCCATGGAGCTGTCTTCCTGGCTTGCTGACTGGCTCCTTCCGCTTGCTGTCTATGTAGTCTAGGACCTGCATGCAGACAGTACTGTCCACAGAGCGCTGGGCCCTACACGGACAATTAGCTATCAGTGCAAAGCCCCACAGGCCAATCAGAGTAGGGGATGCTCTAACTACCCCCTCTCTGGGACTGTAGGTTTGGGTAAGGTTGACAATAAGAACTCACCAGCACACACACCTAAGCCATTCCATCAGTTGACCGTCTATGCACCCTGTGGGACTCCCTTCACTCCCCTAAATGACCCCCAAAGAAATACTCCAGACTCTGCTAGTGCCCTGGCCCCATAGGTAAGGCACAACCATAGGGCTAGGGACCAACCCTCTTCCCGTTCCTGTGCAAACCTCCCACCCACCCTCACCACACTGGCAGGCAGAGGGGAAGGCCCACTTCTGCCTGTGTTCTGCCCTTCAGACCCTACCCTATTTGTCGCTTCTGTAGAGAGGCCTCAGCTGCTGCCACGCTCAGAAGGGGTCTAAGATCTCTATCTGCTAGTATAACATTTCCCTCGATTAGTGATTACACAGTCACTAATGTGTTTACACAATTTCTGCCTGTTTCCCTGGTTGTAAACTCCCTGAGAAAAGAACCTTGTGGAGCTGGAAGGGAAGGTTTAGCAGGCTTATTTGCCGCTCTTGTGGAGGACCCAGATTCAACCCCTTGCACTCAAAAGGTGGCTCAGAACCACCCATAACTGATGCCCTCTTCTGACTTCCTTAGGCACTAGGCATGCACACGGTACACTTACATGCAGGCAAAACACACACGTAAAATTAATAAACCTAAAGCAAGCAAGAGAGCGTTTGCTCTGTTGCAGTGACTAGCATGCCGCCTGTATTTGCTCACACTTAGTCGGTATCTCGGTTGATGAATCTGGAAGTTTCTAGATCCATCCCTGCTGTCACCTCATCACCATAAATCCTTGGGACAACTCCTTCAAACAATGGCATTTGTCCCCATTTTGTGGACGAAGAAACTGAGTGTCACAGAAGCAAGGAGACTTTGATCAAGCTGTGAGAGGTGAAGTCAGGGTTCACTTGGAAACCCTGCCCGGTTGTAAGGGGCCTCTGCCAGGTTCCTGCAGGGGGAGAGGCAGATAGGACCAACAGTCAAGGACAAAGGACCAAAGGTAAGGCAAGTATTGAGAGCCATGGAAAGGGATCCTTTGTGCCTCTTCGATCAGGAGATGCCTTGCTGGCCAGAAGCCTTGTAAGCTGGCTGCTACCTCTTCAATCCCTTCTTTGTCCATATATGAGAATGAAACCTGACAGGCAGGAGATGGTGAGAGCCCATTCCCTATTCCTGGCTTGCAAAAAAAAAAAAAAAAAAAAAAAAAAAAGGCCTTCAGAGGCTGACTGTCTGTGCTTGCCTAAGGGAGGCTGACTGACTTCCAGACTGCTTTGGGGAGAAAACTCAGACCAATTCATCTGTGAACTTCGAACATTCTTGTGCCACGTGGAGCTGTAAGAACACTGCCAGACCATTTTTTGGGAGAAACCATTTACTACTATCTTGCCCACCCTAGTCTGTAAAACACTGTCTTTCTAAGCCAAAATATAAAAGACAAGCCTCGTGCATTTGTTCTTTTTTCTCCATCAAGTTCCAGGATTTTATTTGTCTTCTATTTGGAAAGGGAGCGGAAATCAAAGCAGATGTTTGTGATCTTGAATCTTCACACAGCTTGAGCCGATCTTGGAGTGCAAAGATCTTCATGGGTGTCTCTGTTTTGTTGACAAGCTTTAGACTAGCCTGGAACTTGGCCAAGGGCAATGGTAATGATTCCTTTCCTTTCTGGGGCATTCTGGACTCACCATCCTTACTGTATCTCTCTCCTATGGCCAACATCCTTGATGTCACAGGCAATTATTTCTAGAGAGGCTAGAATGACTTTTGGTGCCTCTCTGCTCAAGGGTAGCCCTGGAACTTCTGAAGAGAGTGCTTCTGCTAGGGCCAAGCTTTGTAGCGCCTGTATCAGCTGGGGAGTCTGTGGTAGGAAGATTGGGAGTTTGAGGTCAGTCTGGACTACATAGTGAGACTCCGTTTCAAGAATACGATGAGAAGGAAAAAGAGAGGGGGAGAAGGAAGAAGAAGATGATGATGAAAAGGGAAGGAGGAAGAAAGAAAATGAAAAAATCATTCCCAGAACCACTTTCAAGATTTCTTTTTTTATTATTTATTTATTATATATGAGTACACTGTAGCTGTCTTCAGACACACCAGATGAGGGCATCAGATCTCATTACAGATGGTTTTGAGCCACCACGTGGTTGCTGGGATTTGAACTCGGGACCTCTGGAAGAGCAGTCAGTGCTCTTAACCACTGAGCCATCTTCCCAGCCCCAGAACCACTTTCAGACAAAGCCTCGAGAACAAGAACAAGTCTCCCTGTGTCTTATGGAAACCTTCATCAGTGACCTTGTTCCATGGACAACTGCCACAGTATTTTGTTGCTCTATTTAATTTAGGTTGGGCAAGCAGCTCCCTGAAAAGGTAGAGGTGATTCGAAGTCAGTTGTGCATGCATCGCCAAGGACAACGCTGGCACATTAGTGGGTGTAGGATAGGGCTTGCTGAGTGTTCCTAAGATAAATGAAAGTTTCGGACAAATGTATTTGTAAAACACAGATAATTCCACTAGGAAGTACTTAAAATTCACCCCATAACTCAGAGCCTTTGGAAGAAAGATATAAATAATAAATAACCGAGCTTTAACTCACATCTCAGAAGTAACCTCTTTATAGTGGCTGGATGTAAGTCCTCCCTTTCCTTCCTTTCTCTTTATAAACGTAATTATTCCCACAGAAACAATCAGGCAATTCAGGTATACCTAATCCTTTACTTATTAAGTAAGCTAATAGAAGACAAATAACAAGAGAAAGTCTAGGATTTTTAAATAAAGGAAGGAATCACAAAGCGTATTTCAAAATTCTAAATTTTTAAGAGTTACACTCTGAAGAGGTTTCTTTTTTCTCACCAGCCAGCCCTTCTGTCAGCATGGATCTCCCCCAAGAGTTAACTTAATAAGTCATCTCAGAGTCCTGTTGCCTGGGCTCCCTCCACTGCCCGGAGGTCACACATTGGCCAGGAGCTTTTCCTGATCATGAGATGTTATGCTGGCCAATACTCCTGCCTGGGGAATAGTCAAAGGGTTGGCACACAGGCTAAGAGGAGGGCAGCAGTAACCAGACAGAAAGTGTAATCAAGGAAGGGGAGGGGAAGGAGGGGGAGGGGAGGGAGGGAGGGAGAGGAGGAGGAGGAGGAGGAAGAGGAGGAGGAGGAAGAGGAGGAGGAGGAAGAGGAGGAGGAGGAGGAAGAGGAGGAGGAGGAGGAGGAAGAGGAGGAGGAGGAAGAGGAGGAGGAGGAGGAGGGGAACCTGCTACCTCGTGAGCAGTGAAAACACAGCAACCACAGGCTGCATGGTGCCACAGTGGCTGCCCTCAGTTGCACAGGCAACTTCCGGCTGTGTCTTCTGTCTGGAAGCAGATCTCATTAGGAAGTAACAGAAACCCTGGGGCTTTCCAGGTTGGCTTTTTAACACTAATTAAAATTATCCAGCTACTGCTTTCAATACCACCACCCCCCGCTGTGAAATGTCATGAGAATAAAGCCTTTGTAGCATCTTTCTCCTTTTTAATAGCGTATATTAATTGCACAGAATGATGGATTTCTTGGTGACATTTTCATTCATGTTACTTTTGCTGTGACAAATGCCCGACAGAAAGCAACTTAAAGGGGAGAAGTTTTCTTTGACCTGACCAAAAAAAAAAAAAAAAAAAAAAACTTAAAGGGGAGGAGTTTTCTTTGGCTCAGAGTTCAAGGGAGCACAGTCCCTCCCTCAGGGAAGGCACGGGAACAAGAGTGTGGCAGCTGGACACATTGAATCTGAGGTCAGGAAGGAAAGAGAGAGATGGATGTTGGTGTTCAGTTCACTGTCTCCTTCTAATGCAGTCTGGAGCTTCAGCCTGTGCAATGGCGCAACCCACATTTAGGGTAGGTCTTTCTATTTCAACTAATCTAGTCTAGAAAATCCTTCATGTACATGCCCAGAGGCCTGTCTCCAAGATGATTCTAGAGCCCATCAAATTGTCAATCAATATAAGCCATCACAAGCATACAGTGTACTTGGATCACACTCATGCCCCCACTCCCACCAATTATGGCCTCCATTTTGTTTTGCCTTTGATGGTACTGGAAACTGAACCTGGGACTTGTGTTTGTTAGCAAGTACTCAACCCTTGAGCTATGTCTCTGATTCATCAACCACTTTTACAGCAGCCCTTTCCAGTTTGTCTACACCTGGAAGACTTTATTGTCATGACAATGCCTGGGCCACAGTACAGAGTGGCCAGCTTCCTTTATAGATGGTGGTACCTGGCAACCTATTTCTTTCTTTCTCTCTTTCTTTTTTCTTTCTTCCTTCCTTCCTTCCTTTCTTTCTTTCTTTCTTTCTTTCTTTCTTTCTTTCTTCTTTCGTTCATTCTTTCTTCTTTCTTTCGTTCTTTATTTCAATATTTAACTTCCAGGAGGTCTGTCTTATTAAGGTTTTACTGATGTGAAGAAGTATTACAACCAAGGGCAGCTCTTATAAGGACAGCATTTAATTGGGGCTGGCTCACAGGTTTAGGAGTTCAGTCCATTATCATCAAGGTGGGAGCATGGCAGCATCCAGGCAGGCATGGCACAGGAGGAGCTGAGAGTTCTACATCTTCATCTGAAGGCTGCTAGGAGACTTCTAGGCAGCCGGGATGAGGGTCTTAAAGCCCACACTCACAGTGACACTATTCCAACAAGGCCACACCTACACCAAGAAGGCCACATCTCCAAATAGTGCCAGTCCTTGGGCTAGGCATACGCAAACCACCACAAGGACTATAATGTATGGCCAAGGCTTCACACTGAGAACAAGGAGCAGCTGATCCCAAGTCACTTGTGGTCTTGTTTCAAATGTAGCCCAGAGTCAGAATTCAGGCATGCTGGAAGGACATAGGGCCTATTCCTTTAACACTCTCCCAGTGACTGTTGGGCTTCATATTTAAAGAACCCGGTCCAACTTATCTTTACCCCTCATTGAACAGTAGCAAGAGGCTCTGTTTCAGAGACTAAGCATCTCTCAGGGACTGGTGCTCATTCCTTGCCTTACCTTTAAGATTTCTGCCCTTAGACTGGAATAATAGCTCGGGAGTTAAGAGCACTGGCTATCTTTTCAGAGGACTGCAGTTCAATCCCCCGCATCCACCTAGTGGCTCATAAATTTCGTGGAATCTGACAACTTCTTCAGGTTTCTATGAGCATCAAACACACAGGCAGTACATAGACATACATGCAAGCAAAACCACCCAGACACATAAAATGAAATCAAATTTAAAAATAATAAGGACTCTGTCCTTACAACCTGGGTAGTTACTTGAACTCCTAGTGTACTTTTTCAGCTGCAGGGTGCTATGGGACATGTTCCATGTAAGGGAGTGCCACAGGGGACACATTAGGAGCAGGGCAGTGTGGGCTTGCCTTTAATGTCGATACCCCCATGGTTATGCTTCTGTAGTACACTGCCTGGTGTTCAGAGTTCGAGCAGTTGGGTTGCTCTCAATCGACTCAGCCAGCTGTGGTATCTCAGGGGAAATGCTAGACCATCTCTGGGCCTGTTTACTCTTCTACAAAGGGAAAAGAGCAATAACCATTCATCCCTCAAAGGTGGTGGGAAAATCAGAGATAATATGTGTACAGTGCTGACTGTGGTCCCAGGCATGGAGTAAAGAACAGGGTCACAAATTATAGTTCTTATTAATATCAGCATCACTAATGGGGCCACTCTGGTTATACAGACTCATGTATGGGAAGAATGGGCAGTATAAAAGTAGGAGCAACTTGCTGAAAGGCCAGCTTGAAGGTTAGGGGCATAGCTCACTTGGTAGGGTGCTTACCTAGTATGCATGAAGCTTTGGGTTGGGTCCCCAGTGTCACATGAAAACTGGTAGGGATGATGCACCCCGGCTATCCATACCTTGGGGGTGGAGGCAGAAAAATCAGAAGTTCAAGATGACCCTCACCTATTTGTTGAGTTCAAAGCCAACCTGGGCTACGTGAGACCCTATGTCAACAAAACAACAACAACAAAACAAAAAAAGACCAACAACAATAATATCAAAGCAGTTTGATACTGATTTAATTAGGTCTCTCAATTGATTATATTGTTTTTTCCCTTATCAATAAGAGTGACTATTAAAAAGCACATGTGAAATTAAAACTCAAAAAGCTTGTAGGTGGGATCACCCTAGATCTGGACCAATTAGACTCTCCCTTCTTCACCTGTGCTTCCTGAGCAGCCTTTGAATGCAGTCTCAGCCATTGCCCACTTTACCTCATTGTCCCCTCACACAGTTGCCACTTGTCCCTCATCCCTGCCCCTTCGCCAAGCCAAACCGGAAACTTGACTCTGGATTGCTTCACCTCAGGAATGGGGACCGGGTGGGTGGGGAGCAAGCCCAGGTTCATCTCCTGGCATCCCTGATCCAGAATTCCCGTTCCCATCAGAAGCAAGCTGTTCTTGGGTTTGTTTCTTTTCCTCTGTTCTTACCCTTCTGCTCCTAAACAATGCCAGATTCCACATATGGATCTTTGTTTATAGTTCTCTTTAATTTGTTTTAAATTAGCTTACAGAATAATAGTTTTCCTTAAGGCATTTACATGTATATGGGTTAGAGTTCCCCCAAGATCGAAGGAAAAAATCTGGTCACTCAAGAGTAACAGCAGCTCAGTTCAGGGCATCACTTGGTGGTACAGGACAAAGAATGTGAGCTGCGGGCTTCATCTCCAGCCTGTGTCACTACTGACAGGGCACAGACTTTCAAAGGTGGGGTCACTGAAGATGCTGGGACATTAGCCTCCTCTCTGTCATTGCTTCTTGGCCACTGTGACCAGCTTTGGTCCTCCATACTTTAAGTGATGATGATCTGTGCTAAACCCTAAACCCGAAGCAACAGGGCCAAGATACCACTGATAGAAACATTCAAAACCATGGGCTGGAACAACCTTTGCCTTTAAGTTGCTTTACGTCAAGTATTTGTCACAGTGACAGAATGCTGGGAAACACTTCTTTGCCACTTTGATCGGGAGTCTGCAACTTTGCTCTGGTTTACTCTATCCCCGCAGGCTCCTCATATGAAATGTCAGAGAACAGAATTGTTCTTACTCAGGATTCACAAGACAACGGTGACCCCTGCATTCGGGGTCTCTCTTCAGATGTCCAATCACTTGTCTAATGACAAGACACTCAGCAGTCACTAAAGCCATGCACCCAGAGGCTTGCTCTTGAGAAGCCCTGATCCAGGGAACGTGACGTCTCATACCCTTGTGGTTCACCAGTGCTGGCATCCGGGAGGAAGCAATGTGTGGTTTCGTGTTCCCACTGGTGTGACTTATTTAGACAGCCTTCTCCCACCTACAAGAGGCCAAAGTAGCCACAGCCTATGTTTTTAGTAAGCTATGTTTTCCATGGTGATTATACTAATTCTTGTTTGCCTTTTGCCACTGTTTTCATTGAATGTGGGCTTTGTAGAAGTTCTCTGTAGAATGAAGCAAGAGGCAAAGAAAACAAACAAACACCTTCCTAGACATGGCAAGACAGGAGACAGACCGAGATCTCTTAAGGTAGGAAACAAACAAAAAATATGTCTGTTACTTTTTTATTATTGTTGTTAGAATACTAATGGGCACATCTGATAACCCCATGACTAGATGGCCTTCCCTTGTGCCCAGTTCATCATGGTTTACTTTACGCAGCTTCTGTTTCCCAGTTTGTTTCCCTTACTAGGTTGACGGGCAGCTCTCCCTGCTCTTCATTTGTGAGAAAGCAGTTCTCGGGCAAAAGGACAACAGCCCTGTCGTCCTATACCCAGAGTCTAGGACATAGTGTTAAAATGGCTGATCTCTGGGTTAATCACTGAGCAGCTGATCAACCAGTGTTTTCCTAGATGTTTGACTTTTAGTCAGGGCCTCATGTTCACACAATGCCAACACAGGCAGTTGGGGGAACCCCAGTGCTCTCAGATACTGTGGTGTGCACTGATTTGTAATCAGACCCCTTGCTGAAAGGACACAAGAGACGAGAAGTCCTTTGGGTAGGGGCAATGGATCTTGCAAGAATTCTCTCCCCAGGGGAGGGAGGAGGCCATTAAGCAATGTCTACACCCTCTTTGTAATGTCCTAAGGTAAAAGAAAAATGGATCAATCCCACCAGAGTTCATCCTGGGGAGCCAGTGACTTTATTAATCTTACTTAGGGAACATGGGTGAGTGGTTATGGGCAGGAGCATTGAGAACTTGAAGCAGCCACGACTGGAACTTCTACACCCAGTACATGGTTAGGCAGACAGCGCTTCTTCTCTGCCCCTAGTCTTCTCAAGCTCATATATTCCACCCCCTCCCCAGAGTCCCTGAGACCGAATGCAAAACTAGAAAATTGCAGACGACAGACTGGGAGGCATGGCTGGACGCTCAGGTGAAGGTCCAATGACCCACCCTACACCACTTCCTTCACTGAGTCTGCTAAGAGTTAACAAGCCCAGCTTCGATGATCATTTGCAAACAGATACAGCTGGTCTTACAAAGGTGACAGTTATTTGGCTCGGAGGACAGTGCTGTCTAACTGTAGATAGGCAGGGTTTCTGAAGTTCTGGGTCTCCCACAGTCTAGGATGAGCTCTTACCTCAGTTACTACCGAGAGTATTTGTAACATCTCTGGGTATGTGTCCTAAATTGACACTTTATGCCTTAGAAACTAGGGAACTAGGGGCAAGCACACGTTCCTGAATAAACTTATTCTCTCTCTCTCTCTCTCTCTCTCTCTCTCTCTCTCTGTGTGTGTGTGTGTGTGTGTGTGTGTGTGTGTGTGTGTGTGTGTGTTTGTGTCCCACATAGACTCATGAAATGTTTTACTTTGTGTAACCTTTTAGAGACTTGCAGGGTTTTCTTCCTCCTCTCTAACTGAGGGTCTGCAGGGGCAGCGGACTCTTGCATTTTCCCCATGACAGGCTGGAGTTTAACATGTTTTTGGCTCTTTAAAGGACTGTCTTCTTGGGAGGTCAGGCAGATGGAGTCTGTAAGGCATGAAGGATGGGTTGATGGGGCTGGTCATTCACAGGTCATCGCTGAAGCCCCATCCCCACTTAGCTAACAGTGGCTGACGGCGAGGATCATAGAGGGAGGGGGTCCAGTTGCTGCTTCCTGATTGGAGGATGGCTCCTGACCCCAGGGGACATCCAAACTCCAGTGGTCCTCTGAGCTTTGGTGGTAAAGTTTCAAATAGGCCTATTGCCGAGAGTTGGATGATTTGAGAGTTTAGAGTCAGAGGACAGAGAAAGAAGCATTGCGGACGTTGCGTTTACAACAGAGCCTGTTTTAGATTTCCCTCTTCAGCTATACGGCACGTAATAAGAACGGACAAATGTTCTTTAAAAATCATGAAACATTCTTTGCAGAACAGCTTTGCTGTTCTCTGAACTGCTGACTCTGTCAGCTACCAGTGCTTGCTAACAGACACTGATTTAAAATTACTTTTTTTTCATTAACACAGTATCCACATAGAAGCAGTACACCGACAAGAGTATTTTTGTCGTGGGCCGCAATCTTATTTAAATAGGAAATGTTGCAATTATCTCATTTTGCTTCCCATTCGCTATCTTTCTCCCTCGTCTAGTTTGGATGCTACCGATTTTAGTTTAAGTGGGAAAAGTGAAAAGAGGGAAAAGGGGAGGTGAAACTGTTCAGGGAAGAACAGCTTAAAAAAAAGTATTAAAGCCATGAGGAGAAAGACATTTGGAAGTTCAAGGAAGATGTGTGCCATGGCAGACTTCCGTGGATAACCTAGAGTTAATGCGAAGAGGGTGTGCCTTTGTTTACCAGACGATAATTTGGAATAATATTATGAGTGGTTTGGAGTGTGGAAGTACACAAGCATGTGCAGATGTGTGTGAAACACCCACATTTTTGTTTCAACATGAGAGGGAACTTAGGTCCTTGTGCTTGTAGGACACTTTACGTACTGAGTGGTTCCCTTAGCCTATACGTGCTTTTAATTCAGAGCAAAGAATGTACTGTTTATGATACTTGTACATATTTGACACTCTCAGAACCTCTCCCCCTCCCCACCCACACACACCCAAATGGCTTTGATGCCAATTTTAACTGGGAACGTTTTTTGTTTTTTTTTTTTTTTTAACTTAAAGGCAAACACACATTGTGGCCATCACCAGTTTCATGTCTGTGACTGCATCACACTTTACCAGTGGACTGGGCTGCTCGTTGGATGCACCCTGAAAGCCACTTAACTTCAGTTAGGCCTTGAGCTGTCACACCTCTGTTGACAGTGGCCTAACCTTACAGCTTACAGTGTAGAGCTCCAGACTCCCAGCAGAGGCATCCATCGCCAGGGAGTTCAGCCTTTAGGAGACCTATTGAATTGGAGTTTGCAGTTCTTATGTATATGAAGGTTTAGGAGGTCCTGGAAGTGTGGTGAATGCAAACTTCATTTGGCTAGACTTCTCAGCTTTAGTACACATCAAAACCCCTTCACTGAGCATCGTTTAAA
This sequence comes from Rattus norvegicus, assembly GCF_021556685.1. Lineage (NCBI taxonomy): Eukaryota > Metazoa > Chordata > Mammalia > Rodentia > Muridae > Rattus > Rattus norvegicus. The sequence continues at coordinate 110,131,854 of NC_141534.1, forward strand.
ACATAGATTGCCCACCCCCCCATACCCTCAGGGAATTTTCAGTCAGTAGGATGAGAATGGTAGAGTATATATTAAAAAAAAAAAAGTTATAGGTTTTCTGTGATGCTCTGGGGACTAGACCTTAGACATCCTCTGCACCCGAGCCCTGAGAATATTTGGGAATTGTCCCACAATCCCTAATAACTGATGATGGTAATGCCTTTCTACAGCTCTTCATGATGCCGTGAGAACCAGAGTTCAAGGAGGAAAGTACCACAACCCCTTTTCATAGTAATTCCTACTAAAAGGCAACCTCACCACTCATTCATTTGGTAACAATCTGGGTAGCTTTTCAGTCCACAGCGTTCTGCTCACTTCTGACAGAATCTCATGAAAGTCAAAATATGGCTCTTCCAAACATTTATTCCTTTAGGAGAGAATGCTTGAAACAATAAATACGTTAAATAAAGCAAGACACTAGCATAGGAGATCGTCCAGCTGGACCAGGGTAATGTATACCATGTCAGGGACAAACTTGTGATTTGATTTCAGAGAGGAGGCCTAAAAGCTAAAACAGGCTATGTGTGTACCCCAACCCCGAACCCCATCCCCAGCTAAGGTAGAAAGGACCTGAAAAAAAAAAAACACTTCAGGGGTTATTTTAAAACTGAACTTTCATCTTGGTCTGGGTTCTTGGCTTAAGCCACTAATGCAAACTGCTGTGGACAGGACAGCTTTAACAACAAATGACTATTTCCCCCAGGCCTAGAGGCTGGAGATCTGAGATCAGGCTGTAGCCATGGTCAGATTCTTGTTGAGGTTTGTGGTTTCTGTGGATTCAGAAAGGCTGCTATTGCACTATCAGAAGGCAACTGTCTATCTTCTTCCTATCTCCTCTAACATGGCATCGGTCCCATCACGAGGGCTCCTCGGTCATTTACTACTTCCCAAAGGCTCCACTGTCTAAAACCAGTCGAGGATCGGGTGCTTACTTACAGTAGTGAGCACTGAAACCAGATTCTGGCACATGTGAAGCAAGCAAACTGTCCACCACCGAGCTACATCTCCAACCCTATTTTACTTTTATTTGGACAAAGAAGCTCATTAAAGTATCCTCAAGCGGGGAGCCTCCTACTTCAGCCCCTGAAGTAGCAGAAATTATAGGCTTACACCACCATTCCTGGCCACCTTAGAGTTTTGCCCGGTATGTTTGAGAGTGATAAATCTATTGCATTAGGATGATTGAAAGTCAACCCTGTGGATGTTGTAGATCAGGAAATAGGGCAAGAATAAAGTAAGAACATCCATCCTAGACCCAGAAAAGTGGCTTAAAGAGATGACAGTGGGACATACTGGGTGGAAACATTAATAATACATTTTTTTCCTGGTCCCTATACTTCCAGACACTATCTCATTTAGCTGGACGGTGCTTTTAGGGAAATGTATTCAAACCTCCACTTGATTTGCATGAGACACTGGAAGGTCTGTAAAGATGGTAAAACTTCCCAACTCAAATCCAAACTGCTCTCTGGGGTGGGCCTCCTTGAAGATCAGTCCCGAGGCAACCTGTCTGGACAATCTTATTTCCCTTCAGCTCTCAGACCGGGAGTCAGAGAGGAAGAGATCCTCCAGCGATTCCAAGCGGAGGAACCTGTGAGCTTGGCACGTCCCAGGCGCAGCCTGCCAGGCAGGCCTGCATGAAACCAGGGCGGGTTTAGCCTCAGCCTGCCCGGGTCACCAAGCCACTCTAATTACAGTCTGTGGTAGGTGGCAAGGAGGAGTTGTCTTTGGGCGCGAAGCTTCCCCGGCCATTGTATTAGCCTATAAATACTTCAAATACTTAAGTGCAACGTGCAACCTTTGAATGTCGCAGAGGAAGCTGTTGGAACGCCCCTGAGCCCACCCGGAAAGAAGAAATGGCTGGAGTGTCCTTCAAGCAGGGGACAAGGAGACCCGCCCTGTCAATCCCGTTGGAGGTGCAGAGAGGCTGGGGCGTGCCTCCGGAACCCGCAAAACCGTTGAGATTACCCGAGCGATTTGAAAAAGAGAAACCGATTTCCCCGACACATGCCAGAGGGTGGAGGGAGGCGGGAATCTGCAACCCAACGGCGTTTTCAAAGGCCGCTCCCGGGACGCGGGGGTGGCGGCCCGCGGGGAGGCGCGCGCCGGGGCCATGCCGCAGAGCGGCCACCAGCTCGCTTTGTACTTGCGGCCAAGCGCGGCCCCAGAGTTTCGGCGGCGGCCCCGCGGAGTTGAGGCCACGCCCCCTTGCAGTGCGAGTCGCGACCGCGGATTGGTCCGCCGCGAACCAATGGGCGCCCGGGAACGGCCCGGGCTGTCAGCGCGCGCCGCAGCCGGTCCTCCCCTGCGTCCAACCCTGCAGCCCGCGCTGCCTTCCCGGGAGCTCTGCTTAGCGCAGCGCAGCCAGCCTGGCCAGCTGCGCATCCCGGTGCCCGCGCCCTGCCACCACCGCCGTGCTGCGCTGGAGCGCACGGAGCATGGCCAGAGCCGCGGGAGCTCACGTGCTTGGTGTTCGAGGGGCTTGTGAGCATCGGTGATCGACTGTCACGCCCAGACAGACCTGTCTGCGGAGATCGCCCCGAGTCTGCCTAGGCGCGGGTGACACTGCGGCGCGTTTTCAGAGTGACAGCCGCCTCGCGGTTGAGACATCTTGGGCTCCGTGTGCCCTCCGTTTCCCCATCCTCCGCTCTTTTGCTCGAAGATTCACACCGGCAGGCTCCAGAGCGCGACGTGTGCGTCCCCGTAGCCTGTGTCTCTTCCTAAGGAGCCTTCTCACTTCGGAGACGCAATGACAAGTTAATATGGGCGTCCACGCCTCAGTTTCCCAGGAGAAGAATTGCCAGAGGCAGCCTTCCGCGAGAGCCCAGAGCTTCTGAGCAGCCCTCCCGCTGCGACATCCGCGCAGGTGGGACCTGCTGAGGGCAGTGACTAGCCCGCCACCCGGCAGGCGCACTCACTGGATTTCCCCAATTCCCCGACCCGGGGATTTTGTTTTTTGGGTTTTTTTTGTTTTTTCTTCCACTGTTGGTGGGCGCCTCGCGGGCCGAGGCCCGGCGCCTGCTCGGCTGCCCGCGCTGCCTTTAGCGGTCGCCTCCGCCGCCGCTGCCAGGGACGTGCTGGGAAAGCCAAAGCCCAGGGAGAAGATGCCGGCCATCCTGGTAGCCTCCAAAATGAAATCGGGACTGCCCAAACCGGTGCATAGCGCCGCGCCCATCCTGCACGTCCCCCCGGCCCGGACTGGTCCTCAACCCTGCTATCTTAAGTTGGGAAGCAAGGTAGAGGTGAGCAAGACGGCCTACACTAGCCAAATCCCCCTGAAATCGCAGGGGCTGCAGGAGCCGACGGGGGAGGGGCTCCCGTTGCGGAAGAGCAGCTCTCTGGAGAACGGGTTCGATACCCAGGTGAGCAGTGCTGTGTGCTGGGGCACTATTACATGGTGGGAGTGATGGAGGATCCTTCATGAGGGAGGGGTACGGCTGCCTTGAGGAGAGGCTACCATAATGTGATTGGAGAGAGGACGCATACCCCTTATGCTGGCAGATTAGAAGGATACATTGGTCAGTGGGTGTGGCCAGGAGGGACTTAGCTGGCCAGGGTGCCAGAGGTTCTCCTGAGGAGCTCTGCAAAGCTAAGGGGTTCTGGCAGCCAGCTGCTTTTATGGGATTGGAGCAGGTTTAGAGATGCTTTCAAAAACCGAATGCTGGCATCGGAAATGCTAGGGCCATCAATGCTGAGAGCTTGGCCCCAAGGAGTGGTATCTGCTGCTGTGATGTGTGTCTATAGCAGTGCCTCGGGTTGTAACTCGGAGAAGGAGTGGTCTGGTGCCTTGATGAATTGGATATCACCTGCCAGCTGTGAGATCCAGGACAAGGGAACTGAGTGATTGCCCTGAAGTTACCCTCCTCCTAGCTTGGAGATGACTGGTTTCTGCCCCATCTTTAGGGGGAAGGGATTCTGACCAGGTGCTGCCGAGTGCTAGCTGCTACAGACTCCTGGTGACTGGAGTGGCTTGGCTGTCTCAGAATGGCTGCCGAATCTAAGCCCCTCCTTCTTGGGTAGTCTATGCTGCCAGTGTTGGTGGCTCTGGTGATTACGGAGGTGATGGTGTGTGGGTGAGAGAATGGCTGAAAGAGAAATGGTGACTTCTACCTTTCCTGGCAGAGCAGGCATCCCCCTACTGGGCTGGGTGACAGGCCCTGGCCGTGCAATCTCTTTTAAGGAAATCCTGAAGGGCCAATCAGTTTCTCTTGGACTCCTGCCTTCCCTGCTGCCTTCCCCCCTCTTCTGGCAGGAGGGAGCAGGGCCATGCTGTATTTTCTTGGCTGCCAGTCAGCAGGGACTTTTAGGGACAGGCTGACCTGACTGGTGTGGCTGTCCCAGTCAGGAGAGGAGAATCGGGAATCCAGAAGGGGAGGCAGTCTGGAGTTGGTATGGGATGGGGGTGGGGCATGGGGAGGAGAGCAACAGACCAGATGACCTTTTGGGCATCTACTTCTCTGTAGCGTTCTCTGATCAGAGGCTAATGCTCAATACATTCCTAACCTTCCGGCGGAGGAGCTGGGATCTAGAAGCTGCTTAGAGACAGACCGTTGGAGCTCAGAGCCAGAGAAGGCCCCTTCCCCACACAAGCTCCCACACCCGCCCGACAGCATGTCCCTCTTGGTGCTGCACTTGCTAAACATTTTTGGAAGCTGACAGCCCTGACTGATGGTGTGTGGGAGGAAGGCAAGATTTCCTCCAGTGCTCCTGGGTCCTGGCTCTGCTGGGATGTGTGTTCTGTTCTTTTTCTTAGAGCTACAGGACTTGTCCAGAGGGCTCTGAAAAGAGGGTGAGCACCAGGGTGCCTTCCGTGTCGGTGGGGGGTGAAGTGGGTGGTGTTTTGGAACAGCAACTGAGAATGTGACACATGCCCTCGGGCCTGATGAGGAAGAATGTAGGAATGAACGGAAGGCAGATGCTGGACTCATTCACGGCCTGCTATTGCCCATTTGACCCTTCAGTCAAGGAGCAGTGGCACCGAGGATTACAGTGAGCAGGCTCTGAGAAGGTGATTCACCACTCTCTCTATTAAAAACAAAATTTTTTTTCACTTTTGGACATGGCCATGAGGGGCTAATTTGGCCCTAGTCCCTGGAGGCACCATTTCCCTTCTGTCCCCACTACCCCACATTCCACCTCTCTTGCTCTCCATGGGCCCTCTGCATCACGAGGGTGGTTTGGATGGGTGGCTCAGGAAACTGGCCGCCTTCCAGTGGACAGTCCCGGCTTCCCAACTGGCCCCTCCTTACCAGCCCCTGAGTCTCCTAGGAGCTCTTCTATGTAACAGGCACCCAGAGCCCCACCCTGACATCAAAGGGGCTTTGGCAAAAAGGATTTCACCTTCTTTGAACAGGGTATCCCCATGGTGACAGACAGTGCACATTCACCTTCCAGAAAAGTCCCTCGATTATGGCTTGAGGACTGTGGCTGACTTAGCACCTGGTAATTTCCTGGTCCCAAACTTAATGTTTATCATCACAAGACGCTCAGGAAATGATGAACTCAGTAGCAAATGATATCTTGGAGCCGTTGCCTCTGTTTTATTTGGGGGATTTTGGGCAGGAGGCTGGTTGGGCTGACGGTGACTAACAGCCCAGGTCTTAAAGCTTTGGCTATCAGTAGTACCTTCTGTCTGACCTATTAACTAACTACTGTCCTGGGCCTCAGTGCTTCCATCTGCAAAAATGGGCACAGGAATTGTGCATATTAAGAAAAAGTATTCTTTAAGCAAGAAAAGGTTGGGCTCTAGGAAGACATCAACCTGTTCACAAGCATTTACAGCTCTCTGACTCTGCCTGGCACAGAGTATTGGGCTCTGTGGGAGGATGGTGGAGGTGGGGTGAGCTGTGGAATACCTGGGGTGTTAGGTTCTCATTGGTCCGCACAGGAACACTTAGAATAGGTGTGGTGTATGTGCCCACATCCTAAGATGTCCTAAAGTAAAGAAGGCACCCTTGCCTTGTACGTCCCAGGTGCCAGGAATTGTTCTGGGTACTTTGCATAAAACAACTCTCTTTCAGTCTCTTAACAATCTGACGAGATGAGTGTGATCCCCATTTCACACATGAAGAAATCAAAGTTCAGTGGCCGCTCAAGCAACAGAGGTTGTAGCATTTGCACCGGAACCCCTTAACCATGGTGCTGGACCGGGGGAGACACAGCAGCTGCTGGTCAGTTATAGACCTTGAGGTATGGCCACAGACGTCACCACGGATTCACGTTGTCCAGCACGGCAAAGCAGGGATCCCAGCTCAGTCAAGTGCTGGACCAGTGACCATGCCCACTCTCCAGCACCGTCTCTCACGCTGCAGCAGAGCTGGTCTGGATCTTGGGCATGATTGATTCCAGTGCAAAGGCATGACTTCTGTTTCCAGCAGAGGGCAACACTGGAAGAGCTGGAGGAACTGAAGAGTGGAGGTGCTGGAAGGAAGAAGGCTAGCGAGTAGCTCAAGGGCCGGAGAAGACCAGGGGCTCACAGGGGAGGAAGGAGATGGTCTGGGCCTCAGCAGTGGACAAGAGTGCCCAGTAGGGAGGAGACAGAAGGAGGAGAACAAAGGAGAGGCGGTTGAGCTACCCTGAGTGGTGCCCATGTGGATGCTTCCTCCTGAATGTTCCAGATTGAGTGTTTTCCATTTTAAGTCAGCGTATGAGAAAGAACAGAGGCTTGGCAGTAGTGCTCACTTTGGCGTCTGTTGGAGGGTACCTGCCGGAGGTGGCGGTGAGAAACTGGGGAATCGGTGGCATCTCCTACAGGACCTGGTTCAACTGGCCCTTGGGAAGCAACAACAATGACTGTCATTAGCATGGTTTTCAGGGTGTTTATCATGGTAGTTATGGGACAAAGCATTCCCAGTTTTGTCTTTTGATACAGGGTCTCTCACTCACCCTGTAGACCAGGATGGCCTCCAACTCACAGTGATCCACCTGCCTCTGCATGCGTAGTGCTGGGATCAAAGGCATGTGCCATTCCTAGTTTCTTACCCAGCAGTTCCATTGACCTGGTGAGTTATTAGTTATCCGAGTCCCATGAATGATCTTCCCCACCATCAATGACTTGCAAGCCAATAGCTGTTAGGGGCAGTCAGCCTTTGCCCCCTCTCCTGGAGCCTCCTACAAGCCAGCAGTTCTCAACCTCCAGCAGAACCTGCTGTCTCAGTCAGGTCCTTCTGACCCCCTTTCTGCTACTGCGCCACCTGGACCTCTCTGAGAGGCACCATTTATCATATCTGTTCATACGCTGTGAACTGTGACCACGGGTAAATACACACACACACTCTGTGTTAGAGCGCAAGTCTCTGACCAGTCTTCAGGCAGAGAACTCTTGGTCTATCTGAGGGCCAGGTTAGCCTTTTTTTTTGTTTAAGAAGCAGTTGCAGAGGGAAGAGATGATTCACATAATGCTTTGATATTTCCTGTTTTTAGGAGCTCATGTTCAGCCTGCAACTTATTTCTTTAAAAAAAAAAAAATTAGAAGTGATTGAAATCCTGTGTGAGAGTTTTTAGACGTTTAAAAAGAAAGCGTGGGTGAGGCCCCCCGGGAAGAGCCCGGCTCCAAGCTCACAACCTGTTGCAGCTTTGCACCGCTGTGTTTGGATTAGAATGCTTGCCTCGCCATCAGAGCTGATTGTGGATTTGATTAGCGTGTTTCCCTGCCGTCGTGGTGCTCCCTTACCTCCTTGTCTCAGTTCTTGGAGGCGAACTCACGTTGTGGTTATCTGCCAACATGCAAGAATGTTTACAGTTTGCATATCACTGCCCAACCCCTGGGTTAATTCTCTAGAGATACTTTAAAGGTAGAGTCAGGGGCTTATTTGGGCCATCGTTCAGTGTGGATACCTCTTTGTATAAACATGCCTACATCTACACACACACACACACACACACACACACACACACACACACACACACAGCTCTATGCACATGGAAAAGCTTCAAGTACCGAGCACATGTGATCACCCACATACCTCAAAGGGGAGGCAGGGGGAGTTACAGCCCAAAGTCCAGCTTTGATAATTGGCTGGATTTTACATCTTGCTTTTCACACTTTCTCTCCGACCACGATTTGAAGCGCCAGCCCCCCTGCCCATTTTCATTTACTTACGAGATGTGAGGGCTACAGCTTCACTAGGGGCTTTACTCAGACCCCTGTCAGTCTCCCGAAGCCGGTGTGTACAAACCCAAACTGCCCAACAAGATGTTGGCTGAGCGTCAGAAACTGTCATTTCTCAATTCAGCCTTGCCTCTGGGAAAGGCTCGTTCACAGAACATTTGCTCGATGCCGGCTCATCGAGCAGCACCCCGTATACCCCTTATGTCACCTAATATGAGACACAGAAACTGGACAAAGGTGAAACAGTTGGCATGGTTTGCATGCGGAAGCTAAGGGCAAGACTGACCATCAGTTGGAAATATCTCTGTGCAGTAATTCAGGCTTTATTGGCGGGCAGATCTGGATTCAAATCCAAGTTTTGGGCATATTACTTGGTACTGATGAATCACATGCTTTCTTTAATGGTGATGCTTATAGGCTGTAAGGATTAAGTGAGATAGCACAGCTGCCGTGTACAGGGTCTGGGCTATATTGGGCAAGGACTATGTGGCACTGCTTATTTTGACAACCCGACATCAGGCTGTGGCTCTTGTCTGCCTCGTCCTGAGCTTGTGCTCCATCTACCTGCTTCCCAAGTGGACAGACAGGCAGCTGTCACACTGAAGAAGGCCCCTGCACAGCAGTTCTCTGGGTCACTGACTTGGGAATGTGAGTAAACGCTGAACAGTGTCACCCGAGCAAATGACTTGCAGGGTTGTTCACCGAAACAACGTCCACATTTTAGTCACAGGCACACCATCCCTAAAACGGCAACCCAACTGAAGGTTCTGATCCAGACTGAACCGACAGAAGGCCTCCTTTATATGCCTGAGGTGGCGGGATGCAGCTGCCCAATCTGATGGCCCAGCTCAGGTCAGAAATCAGCAAGTCTCAGGCCTCTTGCCTAGGCTTCCTGATGGCTGCTTACGGTTCTGGGGGCAGAAGGGAGGTCCTTTTCCCTCATAGCTAAACAGTGGGAATTAAGCCTCATGACCAGTTTAGTCAGTAAGGTGCCCTGAGGCCTGATGGCCAGCTGCCCAGTGGTGTTTTACCAATAGCCACAGGACCAATTTTCAATGGCTACTCTGTCTTGTGGTCACATTGTTCGAGGGGATGGACAGTGTGTTCATAGAGCGTCTTGGGCATAATGGGCCATGTGATTTAGAGAAAAAAACTTAGTCAGGGTTTTGGGCTTCCATCTATGCTTAGACAATGGCAAGTGACTCAGACATTTTCACAGGGGCCCCGAGTCACCCATACAAAACTTTAAAATGACTCACGACTCCGTGCCCCTTTCCCAAGGCAAACACTCTCTTCTGTTTTGCGGACAAGGACCCCACAGCTTGGGAATGGTTTGTCCCTCCTCCCAAGTGGACTCTCAGTACTATCAGGAGGTGTACTGCGTATGTGGTCTCGGTAAACTCAGAGTTATTCTGCCACATCTCGTTCCTAGATCCCTGGTAGAAGAGAGAAAGTAAGAAATGATTCCTCCTCTAACTGGATTCTTTTCGGGTGCTTTGGGAAAATCAACTCCTCGTGACAGTGTGACAGATTATGGATAATTGTAACAGAGCTGAGGAGGTGGCTTCGTGGGTAAAGTGCTGGCTGTGAAACCATGAGGTTAGTTCCCGGAACCCATGATTTAAAAAGAAATCCAGGCACAGGGACCTGGAATGGGGAGATGGGGGTTGGGAGTAGCCATAGGAAGAAGCAGTAGAGCTTGCTTGCTGACTACTCAATTTTAGGCAGATTAGCAAGCTCCAGGCTCAGTAAGAGACCCTGTCTCAAAGACTAAAATGGAGAGCAATGGAGGAAGGCACCAACATCAACCTGTGGCCCCCACACAGGTATCCACAGGTGCACACGCTTGGGAGAACATACACCCTGAGGCGCTACCCACCCCAGAATAAAAAAAAATCACAGCAATCACTCACTCTGGTGAACACAGCCCTTTAAAATACAGCCTAGACACGTGTCATTGCATTTAACCCCACAGTGACCCATGAGGGAGATGCCGCTTCCAGAAAAGAGTGGCTTCTCAGGGATCCAGGAGCTTTGGTTCTATTTAGTTAGTCCTTTTGACCTCTGTCCATGGCCTTCCATGGGTCAGCTTGCCTTTCTGAGCTTCCAGTTAGCACATGGAGAGGAAGTCCCCTGCTCTACTCTTTTGGAAGGCTCACTGTCTGATCCACAGAGGTGAGTCTGATGGAGAAGGCACCAACGTTAGCATTTTTCAGAGTTCAGAAAGGTTCAGCTTCTAGGACCAGTTGCACAGCTGATAAACGGCATACCCAGAATTTGAAGGAAGCCATGTGATTTAACCTCCAAAGTCAGGATCCTTCCCAGCAACAGTGAAAGTCCTCTGCGGGGGGAGAGGGGGGAGTCTCAGAGGGTGTTGCTAAGATTAAATCACAGCAGGCTGCTGGTATAAATTTTGGACGGGGCATGGTGTATGCGGGGGTCTGAATAAACATGGCCCCCCACAGGCTCAGAGAGAGTGGGATTCTATGAGGCGTGGCCTCATTGGGGTGGGTGTGGCCTGTTTCAGGAAGTATGTCACTGGGGGTGGGCTTTGAGGTTTCAGAAACTCAAGCCAGGCCCTGTGTCTCTCTCTTCTTGCTACCTGCTGAACCAGATGTAGAACTCTCAGCTACCTCTCTAGTACTGTGTCTGCCTGTGTGCCACCATGCTTCCGACCATAAGGATAACAAGATAAGCCTCTGAGCCTGTAAGCCAGCCCCAGTTAAATGCTTTCCTTTATAAGAGTTGCTGTGATTATAGTATCTCTTCTCAGCAACAGAACACTGACCAAGATGGTACACATTCTTACTCCTACCCCCAGATTCTGAAAATACCCCTTCAATATTAAACAAATGTTACTATAGATTCCCATGTCCTCTGAGGCCACAGGCCCTTCGGGAGGGGTAAGTCAGGCAGGTGTGAGACAGAGGAAGGGAAAATAGGGAATTTGATTGAAACTGTTTGCTGCATTAGAGAGCAGTCAAGTTAGTTCTCATTATTGGTTTGTTTCTTTGTTTCTTTTCTTTTTTCATTAACTAGCCCAAGTATGCCTCAAACCCAAGATCCTCCTGCCTCTGCTCTCTGAGTGCTGAGATTGCAGGCGTATGCTACCATGCCCAGTGTAGATCAGTTTTATTCTAAAAATTAATATAATGATAAAGATTTCTTCATTTTTATTTTATGTAAATGGAATTTTTCCTTACGTGTGTAACTGTATACCATGTACATGCAGTGCCTGAGAGACCAGAAGAGGGCGCCAGATCCCCTGGAACTGGAGTTATAGATGATTGATTATAAGCTGTGAGGTGGGCGTGGATCAGCTTAACCATTGAGCCATCACTCCATAGACCACCTTCTATAAGAGTAGCCCTGGTATCTCATGATAAACAACCTGGGTGACTCTAGTGAATTAATAAGCCTTCTCAGTGTACAGTAATGGTGGCCCAGGCAAATTCTCATGCCCCACAGAAGAGAGACCTGAGAAGACTGTGGATGTTTGTTCTCATGGATAGGGCAAAGCTTCCAGACTGTGGTCCATCTTGCAAAAAAAAAATTTACCTGAACCAGCCTGCTCCTAGAGAAAGGAGATTTATGCTATGTCTCTGGAAGTTAGGAATCCAAACAACATGTTGCAGGCTCTTTCAAGCTCCCCTCCCTTAACGGTTGTGTCCTTTCATGACCAAGAACAATGGCTGTGCATTTGAGAAACGAACATTGAGTGGCATTCCCAAACAGGAAGCCAGAGAGGACCCAGGGCCTGACTCAGGCTTTTTTTTATCACTTGTCTCTCTCACAAGAACTGACTCCAGGAAACCAGTGCCCTCTTCGGAAGGTACACCCCAGTGACTCCAGGAAATGTCACCACCTTCCAGGGCTGCCACCTGGAGACAGACCAGTGTCTGACCCACGAGCCTCTGAGAGGTACCTAAGCCAATGGCTTGTAAGAATCTTCTCCAGTCTTTGTGCTGTCCGAGGTGATGATCCTGATCCTAACTTAGCAAAAAGGAGAGACGGGTCTGTGACGACAGTCGCCTTAAAGGGGCCTGGGGACCTTTGCGGGTCTCTCAGGAGTGGTAGGATTAAAATGCAGCCTTGTCTAATTTCAAACCTGTGCTTCTCTGCTCACTGTAGAGCACTTTTGCTGGTAGCTAGAGGAAGCCTGGGGCCCATGCTGAGTTGTCCCCTCCCCAGAGCCTTCATCTGCTTTGCTAGCCTTGGCCTTCCTCCATGTTCTGCATTTTCTCTTACTGGTCCTGCCAGGTGCTGCCGGGACCAGCCTGTCACCAGAAGCTCTATGACTGTACGATAAGCGGGTCCTGTGTGGTCTTGCCCACCTCGTCTACAATCCGGGTACCCCCTCCTTTCCTGCTGCTGTGGTTGTTATTCGGAGGGTCACACCCCCCACCCCCCACCTCCCCACCCTCCCATCCCCCATCCTCCATCCCCCCCACCCCGTGCCCCGGGCCAGCCGGGCCCGCCGGGGCCCATGTGCCTCACAGCTGGCAGGTCCTCCTTCCTGCCCTCCCGCCCTGCGCCGCTGGCTGCTGCCCTGCACACAGTCCTCATTTCATGCACATTTGCTCTGATTCTTTTCAGAGCTGGGAGAACTAGCTTGTTTTCGTCAAAATGCGTAGGCCGCCAATGTCCCAGAGCACTCAGGACTTCTAGTGCATGGACTTAGATGGTTAGCTAACTGGAGGCCACAGAAGGCACAAAACCCAGAGACAAAGACAGCATCTAGGTGACAAACCAGACTGGAAAGGAGCAGACTGACTTTGGATGGCTACATTCATGGTCTATGCCTGGAATGTCTAGAAACGTGGACACCTGACTCAGGAGAGATGGTAGAAGTCATCTGTTCCCAGCCATGTCCAAAGAGGCACGTGGCTTGCTTTGAGTTCCCAGGCCAGAGCGCAAACTGCCTCTTGCCTCCCTGGAACAGATCCGCAGATAAGATCTGCTCGGAAGCTCTGGATGATGTGATGGGCGCACCAGAACCAGCCTGTGCTGTAGGATTTCTCCTACCAAGTCTTTCAAACGGATACTAATTCCTTCATAGTAGGAAGCTTTGCCTTTGGCTCACAGAATAAGAAAAGTGGATGATAATTGGCTAACACCAACTGCTGTGATCCCCGGGCCAGCTCCACAGATGTATCCATCTGTGGATGTGCAAAACTGTCCCCTTGCATACATTTTGTTTATGGGCTCAGGGTCAGGCAGCATGCTGATCAAACCCACATGAAGCCGGCACTAGACTGCTTTGACTCTCTTCCATGCTTGTTATTCCTAACTTCCTAGATTGCCCCCATGCCCAAGCTGGACATCTGAGAGAGCTGGGGTACCCTCCTGCCTCCCCTTCTATTTACCGTGCATCTAATCTCTCTTGCACGGGGTGGAGACTGGGCCCTGGGGGCCTTGAATAAGTAGTCAGCTGCAGACCATTTTCCACAGGGAAAACATGGCTGGCATTTCGAGGGCTATGAAGGGGGAGAGCTGTTCGTGTCTGTAGCAGTGCCTGGCAGGGGATAGATAAAGACACTGCTCTTTCCAGAACGGTCACTTTGGGCTGGGTCGCTATTCCCATTGGGCTTTTCTCATTTCCCTACACAGAAGCCGTGCCTCTGAACTGAGTGCTTCAGGGATGCTTTCCTGTTGCCAGGTGAGGAGAGGCACAGAGATTATGAGCAGAGTGCCCAAGGTCACATACCTGCTGAGGGAAAGCCTAGCTGCAAGCTCAACCAGCACCTGAAGAGCCTTCATCCCTAGCCAGCCTGCCTTTCACGAGGACCGAGCCTTAGTCCGGTTGACGGTGGGAAGAAAGATCCAACATAGAGAGGGGTCAAAGCCCGCTACGGCCCTCCAAGGAAACCAAAGCTAAAACCTGTCTTGTAAGGTAGCAGAGGGCCTCTTTGAAGAACTAACCTAGAAATGTCCAGGCAGCCTGGGGGCCTTGGTGGGTGGACTCCTTGGCTTTTCTCTTTCAAGTCTCTGCTTACTGATGGTTTGAACTTTTTCTCTTCTAGCTAGCAGAACAGAAGTCAATGTAAGCTTGACTTTAGTCCCTAAAACTGTTTATCTGCCTAAAAAAAAAAGTGTCTGCTTTGTTGGTTTTAGACAGATGTAGATTAGAAGTATAAGGCTCGCCCACACCCATGTATCAGGCACAAACCGTGTGTACACTCTGTAACAGGAAGCTGCTGGTTTTCCATTCCAGAGAACTGGAACTCACTCAGAAATTTGTCATTTGCATGGTCCAACCCTCACCACATCCCACTGCTATTTCTGAGAGCTTCCAATCACCTGGGCGGTGAGGAAGCAAGGCGTCGGTAAAGCCATGCTGGCAGGACTAGAGTGGTACATTCTCCAGGTCTAGCGACTTCCAAGTGACCCCAGCCTGGCTCTGCCTGGCCCGGTCCGCTCTGTAGCATGTTGCCTTTGGATCAACACAGTGCAGACAAGAAGCTTATTTTAGAACTGGAAAGAGGGCAGACATATCAATAAAAAGCCAGGGAAGGAACAATCCATTCAGTGGTTTTAAAATATCTCTTCCTCAACAGAAAAAGATTATTTTTGTTTCTTAAAAAACAACTGGTGAGTTCCTCCCTCCCTCAGTTGAAAGGAGAAGCATAGCAGACTTCGTAAAATTTAAAATAAAAAAAAAGTTTAGAAAGATGGCCCAGTGGTTAAGAGAACTCACTGCTCTTTCCAGACCAGAGTTAGGTTCTCAGCACCCACATCAGGTGGTTTCCTGATTGCCTAGAACTCAAGCTGTGGGGGATGTGACGCCCTCTTCTGGCCCTCTCGGGGATGGCATTCACATGTGCAAACACAAACACACATTTGCATAACTAAACTTTTAGAGTAAGTTGTTCAAAACGAAAAACAAAAGAGTGTGGATCTGTACTGATACGAAGCAAGTCTGTCTCCTGTCCTTGCAGACTCTGAAGGCGTTGAGCATGACCCTGCTTTCTTGTCCCTCTCTTTTAAGGACCAAGAAACTGAGCCTTATGGTCTCCACACTTGCTGTCCTTTTTGCTTCCACCCTCTCCCCATATCAACAATGCTCATTCATTCATCTCCACTATCTGCCCAGGCATCAGTGGTCAGACCGCGCTGTATAACATGGCGGCATCCATCAACCTTCCCCAGACCACTCCTCACCTTGCTTTGTTTCTCTCAAGAGCTAGAACAGGTTTCCCATCCCATGTTAAACACGTTCTTGGTGTGTGTCTTTCTCTCTTATGCAGCCTGACCCACAGATAGAAGCAGAACAGTGCTCACATCTCTACTCTGCCAGACGTTCTAAAAAGCAACGCCTTCTGCAGTTAACACCGTTACCCTCTCTGGAAGCTCAGACTCACCTACCCTGAAGCCCCTGCCCTTTGATAAGATTGGAGAATTGGAGATGGGAGGAAGGGACAAGACGAGGCCAGGAGAAAAGTCTCCAGAATCAGCCACCACACCTTTGATGTCGTTAATTCCTGTGCGTTGGTGTGCAGCCAATGTTTGCCCATAATAGCCAGAGGCTGGGAATCAGGAAGTAGCTGAAGAAAGGAGCAGGCATAGAGGATCTCAGCTTCTCTCTCTCTCTCTCTCTCTCTCTCTCTCTCTCTCTGCCAGGTGGACCTGCATCTGTGGAGATGGCAGGCTCCCTAATACGCAGCCCAACTCACACAGTCTCTTTTGTGGAGGATGGCCATGAAGGAGGCAGAAAACAGCCAGAATAGCATTGGGAAGAGACCACTGACTTTGAGACTCCACGGAAGCCTCCCCGTGGGCGGGTGTTGTAGAAATAGCATTATGCCTGCTGTCTTTGAGCTAAGGGGAGGTTGGGTCCTGATTTGAGTATTGGTAAAATGCAGACCGTACTAGCCAACCTCCAGAATCAGACTGTTTGGCGAACACCTCTATATGTGCGTGAATGCATGCGAACGAGTGCATGTGTGTGTACCAACGAATGTGTTTGTACATGCATATATTCAAGCATGCACATGTGTACATGTGTGCATATGTTTCGGACACATGTATTTGTATTTATGTATTCAGCGTGTGTCTGAGTGTCCAGATGGCTTTCAAAGGCAACAGTTTTAAAAAAAAAAAAAAAAACAATCCATTTTACCCACAGACAGTTCCACAGTGCAAGAAGTTGAAAGTCTTTGTTCTTTGGATCAAGACCCTCCCATTCTTCTAAACCCTGTGTTCATAGCTCCATGGCCTGGGCACAGGCCCTGTGGTCCTTCCCCAGCAGCTCGTGGGGTTGTTCAGACATCTCCCTTGCAGAGAAAATCGATCCTCTGCATCTGTGTTTCTTAGGACTTTGCAGGGGATCCCGGAGCTCTTGGGGGTGTGTAATTGAATTCGAGACGGACTCTGAAGAGGAGTCAGGGGAAGTACAAGGATTCACAATCAACCACAGTCTGAATTTCAGATCTGCCTGCTAGCGTTCACGTGGCTCTAGGTGAGCGTCTGAGCCTGGTCCCCGTCTTCACAGCTTTGTAGACAGGAGAACAGTGAGCCCCAGCCCCCAAACCTGCTTTATAGGCAAGGTAGCAGCGACACATAACCTCACTGCCACCGCATCCTCCTGATTCTGTAGACCAAAAGCAGTCATATATATATATATATATATATATATATATATATATATATATATATATATATATATATATATATATGAGACTCAGAGGGTGTCCAGTGATGAGCACTGTATGGCACCAAGCCCTCATGTGTCTCCTGCTAGACCTGGAAATATGGATATAATTGGCGAGAGAGGTCCGTGACAGATGCAGTCAAGAAATGCAATGTCAAGGCTTAATTACATTAGTGCGATTTGGCAATAAGGAGACCAATTAATTTGTTCTCAGATAGTTAGTAACATGAAGGGGAGTGAGCACAAAGAAAGGTCCTGTGGGGGCAAGAGAGAGCCAGGAGAAAACACAGCTCTCCCTTTAAGCCAGTGGGCTTCAAAATTGCATAAAGAACTGGTAAATAAGCACAGAGGCCTTGGCCACAGCCACAGAGACTGAATTTTCAAAACTAGGATGTGGTCCCACAGTCTGTGGGCTTTCTTTTGTGGAATTACAGATGAACCCGGGGCCTCATACCAACTAATAATGCTATATCCCCAGCCCCCATATCTGAGTCTCGGCAGCTATAACCAGTGACCCGAAGCCCCCCTGCTGACACAAGCCCAGAGTGGAAGACCTCGTCCAAAGACAGAGGGAAGGAGGAGCCATGCAGGCTCTGGGTGGAGACAGGGAAGGGCTGAGGTGGGATACTCAGAAGACCTTGAACAGACAATGCTATAGTTCAGGGCTCTGGTGAATAGGATATATATATATATATATATATATATATATATATATATATATATATATATATATTTGCCAGGTAGGATAATATCTCACTGGGACGTCAGCCACTCTACAGTATTTCCTGAGAATATTTTCCAGATGAAGGGATGAACAGTTTACATGGTTTCTGTTGAAGACTCAGCTTATCAGCTCTTGATTTCCCTCCTTCTCAGCCTGGCACTGGGAGTCATCTGGGAAGGGGACCTGATCCCCTTGGGACCACAGGGCCAGCTAGGATAAAGAAAGCCTCCGATGAGACATAGAGAACTATGTGAGTGCCAGTCGCTATTGAGGGCCTCAGGTGATGTCTCAGATCTGCTGGGAACCCCCTGTATCTCCCTAATGAAGGCAAATCAAGACCTACTATCTATGGAAAGTAGATATTTCTGGTGTCTTCTGTAGTTCATGAAGAGCTAGAGGAAGGAAGAATAAAAAGGAGAGAACAGTTCATTGGACCTACTGTGTGCTGGGTTCTAGACTCCACACTGGGTTTTTTGGTTGGTTAGTTGGTTGATCAGTTGGTTGGTTGGTTTGATGAAACAGGGTTTCCTTTTGTAGCCTTGGCTGCCCTGGAACTAGCTCTATAGGCCAGACTAGCCTTGAACTTATAGAGATCCACTTGTCTATGCCTCCCTCCCCACTCCCTGGCTTAAACTCCACACTCTAGGTGGGTACCATCTGTCTGTGTTACAACTAAAGAAAGAGAAGCCTAAAGAGGTGAGATGACCTGCTTTACCCCCACACAGCTGAGATCTGGCAAAGGCTTGTCTCCCACTCTCCTCTACCCATCTCCTGAGACTCACAGTCCACGGTGACCGTAATAGGAACCCCATCCACAGCTGCCCTGAGTGGGGTGGGGGCACAGTGTGGGCAGCGTGCCTGGAATCCCAGGACTCATGGGGTATATCTGTGCCCTCTGTCAACAATCCACCCTTCAGTAATGTTGCACTAGCTGCCAGCTGCTGTCACCACAGCCAGACCCCACACCCACACAGGAGAGGGCTTTGGCCAAGGGCATGCTAGAGCAGGAGGAGGAAGTGCCCTCCAGAGGGGCTTGTTTCAAGGCTCCTGAATGGCTCCATTGAGGTGCCCAGGCAGGATGACAATGGGCCTGTTGGAAGCCCTGGCCCACAGAGGTGAGAGGGCCTGGGCTGAGCGGGCAGTGCTGGCTCGGAGGCCAGACGTTGACTTCCAGGGCGGGAAGCCAGTGCCTCTGACGTGCTCCAAAATGCCAGCTCTGCTTAACAGAGAACAGCTGAGGCAACTCAAATTCTTCCCGGTGCCAGGGAGTCATTGTGAACCCAGGACACCGACTGTGGTGACACTCCTTCTCTCTACTGCATTCTGATTCACTTCCCGGGCTACGTCCTGCACAATGGCCACCAAGAACAGTGAATAGCTCCTCCCTGTGCCCGCTCCCTGTGGTCCTGGGGGATAGTCTTTCCAACCCTATGGGAAAATAGCATACACCCCTTCCTCAAAAAAGCAGAAACGGAACTTGGAACACTCACGGGTAGAGTAGTCAAGTGAAGTGCAAGGCGCCTGGGTAAATTTGAATTAAAATGAAATAACTTTAAACATTGTACTTACATAGGTAGCAGGTATTGATACATGGCAAGCCTAGATAGAGATCCTGGTTCGATAGGTGTGGCACGGGGGCATTCTTACACTGAAACCTGTTTATCAGGTATTCAGATCCCCCTGAACACCCTTGTTCTTACCTGAAAAATCCAACAGCTGCACCAAGGGAGTCATGACAGATGCTGCCACAGAGAAAGACAGAAATAGGAAGAAGCCCCTCGGAGCCACTCTCTGACCTGTTTCCCAGGAATGAAGTGGCCAGAGGCTGGCTTAGTGGGCAGTTACTGAAAGGCAGCTGCAGCCCCTTGTCACCTCCCCACAGGGATATCATCCCAGGTCCACTGTGAGACGGGTTCTAGCCATGATGATTTCTGAATACACCGCCATGGCCAAGTCCTGGAGAGTTTCATGGTTCTGTCCCCAAGGCCTTTACACGTGTGCAAGAGCACAGGCAAGCTGCCACAGGTGCACGACAAAGGCATACACCTGCAAAGGAGGGGATATGAAGGATGCTTTGAGGGGCTCTCCTCTCCCCTGAGCACCAGATTAAGGTTTCAGAGTCAGGGGATCCTGACTCGTAATCCTAGGCCCTGTCCCTGAGCAGACTACCTATGTGTCCCCCAACAAGTCTGTCTCTTAGTCTCCGTTTTCTTCTCGTATAAAGTGGAAACAACATTCCTTATCTACAGGGACCAGCATGACGTTCCAAGAACAGTCAAAGATGTGAGCACAAGTTACCAGGTGTATGATTCTAGGTAGAGTGTGTTAGTGGGGGCTGATGGGGGAGAGGGAAGTCTAAGGCCGTGAATGCTTGAACCCCATCTCTGCCCTATGCCCTTCACACTAGCCCTTAGCTGGCCACTCATAACCTTCACCTCTCTCTGGTCAATATAGTAAAAGTAGGGGCATTTTCAAGTGCCTCTCATTAAGAATGTAGGCTGGAGATTCACCAGCCCTGCTTGAAGGCCCCTTTTACTGTGTGGCTTCAGATGAGGACTTGAATTATCTTGCTGCCTCAGTTTCCTCCTTGGTGACATCCAGCCTCGGGAGTGTGATTGGGAACTGAGAAGACACTGCACACATAAAGAGCTTAGCATGGACTCCGGCATGTGTTAAGTGTTCAGGAAGCAGACACTGATTAAGAAGGTCTTGTGTTCAACGACACCTTTGTGAGGTAATAACGATCAGGTAGAAAGTAAGTCCAGAGACACCTCTCTGGACCCGCACAAAGAGGCATAGCTAAAAGGGAGAATCCTTGCCTTCTCAAGGGTCCTTGGATCACCTAGCTTGTGGGAAAGACTGCTTGTCTCTTTTACCTGGGCACCTCCCTAGGGGCTACCCGGGCCCGGTCGTATTGGGGTCCAGAGACTTGAGCATTGTAGATATCCTGGCATGCCTGCCTATTGCTTCTCCAGGTCGGGGAAAAGGTGTTCACTTACAATCTGATTTCCCCAGTGCCAGTCATTCTGCCTTTGTTGGTTAAAAATCTCAGGTTTGTTTTTTTTTTATTTAGAGAATACTTTATTAGTTTTTGTAATCAAACCCACGTAGATAAGACCTTACATATTTAATACAGTGCGTTACCCCTGTACAAATGGAAAAAACTTAAGTTCAACATTTCTAGACCAATATGGCTGTTAATTTCTGTACAGTGCCAACTCAACACAGTAAACGGGGATACTTTTTTCCAAAGTTGACAGCACAGCTAAAGTTTCCAAAAATTCAAATTATATATCTGTATATATATATTTATATTTATATAAAAAGACCAATAATAGCAGTGTGTTATGCATCAACAGCAGCAACAGCTTTTCCAGGTTCTGCAGTCATCTGAACAAAACTGTAGAGACATCCAGCACACTCCATTAAAAAAAAAAAGTAAAAAAACAAAACTCCAGAAAACAGCACAGTTCTGTTACTCTTGTGGTACCTGGCACCATTTTTTTTTTTTAAATTAGCTTCTCAATCATCATCTGGAAAGAAAACATTCTGAGCAACATCAAATCTCAGGTTTTAATTACCCTCTTCAACCTTTTGTTTACTAAGTTCTGCACAGTTTTGCTAGTTTTATTGTCCTGAACACAAAAGCAGCTTTGCAAAGGAGCAAGGTCTGTGGGGAGAGGATAGGGAAGGCCACTCCTTAGAGAAAGCCAGCGTCAGCCCCCTGCAGCCCTCTGAAGCAAATGGATGCTTGCCCTCCACTAGGGAGTATCCTGATTCCCAATAGCAGCCTTGATGGTTGAAGGTGGGCAGGAGCTAGCCTTGCGTGTCCTGGCTGGAGGGCTTGCTGTGTGTTCTCGTGTTTCAGTTGAGTGGGATGAGGCAGAGGCTGGGTGGTTTGAGCTGGATGTTGTGGCTTCAAGCTGTGGCACTTGTGAGTGTAAGGCTATTGGCCCAGAGCCCCTGCCATGCTGTCTCCCATGTGCCGAGGTCTGCATGCTTTAAGGGACACCAACTAGAAGCAGGCTTGGGCATGCCTTTGAGGTTGCAGCAGAGCACAGGGAGTACATTGGACGAAAAGATACTAAGTGCCTATTGGTAAGATGGGAAAAGATCTGCCCCTTTCTCTCTTCTTTTCTTAAAGGACAGACTGAAAGAAAGAAATAAAAAAGAGGACATGATAGTCCCAGGTATGGTTAAGGAGAAGGTTTACTGTAGATATGAAGGAAATCATAGCCAGAGGCTTCTGGAAGGGTTAAGAGTGAACATAATTGTGAGCTGGGCCAGGTGAGGAGAGAGGGAAGGGAGAGCAAGAGGGGAGCCACTGACCAAGGCGGGTGGACTAGGCCAAGAGATTGGCCAAGGCAATGGGGCAGCCAACATGGTTGAGTTATACAGAGGCCAAAGGAGCTGAGGGAAGGGGGTAGGTAACCTAGCCCTCGGGCTAGAGAGTTCAGGGTAGGGGGTGGGGTATGCCAGCCAGGAGGACCCTGTAACAGGTAGGGACTAGGAGAGGCTGGGAAAACCTGGTGGCTGGAGTCCACTTGGATACTTTATTAGGCGTATCTGCTGTATGACCCAGATTTGAGACCTAACACCCACCAGCAAGGAAAGAAGGGTTCCAGAGACAAGAAGAGTTTGCCTAAACCAGGAGTGGTGCTAGTCGTCATGCAGTGCGGAGGTGAGGCAGGCTGAAGAAGGATGACCTTGCAAGCCAGGCAGCATACCTGGTCTCAGACCCACAAAACAGAGACCTGGGGTGGAATCCTGAGCAGAGGAGAGGAGCCCAGGTAGGAAGGGTGGTGACTAAGGTCTTGGAGATGCTGGTGCTCCTGGAGACAGGAGGACGGTGGGGTGACATGGACCATGGAGGTGGAATAAGATGGTGCCGGGATGATGCAGGAGCAGGGAAGATGGGATAGCAGCTGATCCTCACTGCGTGTGCCGGGTGTAAGTCCAAGGATTTTTCCATGTCTGCCCCTGTTTAGTGTTTGCAACAGTCTTACAGGGAAAATGGTTTTATACGCTGGACATTTTATAGGTAGGGAAGCAGAAGCATGTGGGGCAAGAGTGGCCCAGAATAGGGATGGGCCTTGAGGTGTGTGGACTTGAGCCGTTGATGGGGCTGGAATGCTTAGAGGCAGGGTACTTGATGGGCTGTGTGTGGCTGTGAGTTGCTGTTCCCCAGGGCCTCACTGAAGAGTTCTGGGAGAAATGAGGGTGGGGACTGGACTTGGTGGCTGACGTGAGAAGAGACTGAAGGCACTCGGAGAACTGTGATAGCTCCCAATGGCTACGCTTGTGGCTCAAGCTCCTTGCTCACTGTTGGGAGCGACACCCTGCAGTGACCTTGGGAACCCAGGAATAGCAAGCTTCAGGTTCCCCACCTGCCACTGGTAAAGTACGAGTGAGCTGCTCGAAAGGAAACAGAGAGCAAAACAACTTCAGGTACATGTCTCAGCACGAAGGGGGTCATTGGCCTCAGACTCGGAAGATGGCTGAAGTGTGGGGGACATCGAATGGGCCAGCTTTAAAAAGGACTTTACCTGCTAGTCCCTTTCATTAGGGTCTCCTGCCCCCAAACACTCCTGTACCCTGTTCCCTTCTCTTACTCATGCTCAGTCTAATGTGCAGCTTCCTGGCGTCTATGCCAACCATGGATTAAGGCGCCCTTCCCTTGAGGACTCACATAGCATTTTAACTGTCACACGTTTGGCTAATGAAGGTACAGTGTGAGCAGCCCAAAGGGCATGGGCAGGAGCAGGAAAGGCTCACCCTCCCCCTTACACCAGTCATGCCTAGAATTCACTGTCCTGGCCAGATGTACCACAGAAGGCTATGTTGGGGGAGGGAGAGCAGCCCTCAGGCCTGGCACCCTGCCTCGGCAGTCTGTTGTCATTGAGCACAATTCTCCATCTAGCCAAGCCAGAGTCGGGTCCTGGTCTCAGAGTCACAGGAACCTCAGACGGCCTTTTATTTCCTGACCTGCAGCCTTCTTACTTATAAAGTGGGATAACAGCACCTTCCCTGTGATGCTGGGAGGAGGAAATTCGAGGTTTGAAGCATGCTGTACCTAGGACCTGGCCCATAGTAAGTACTCACTGAATGGACCCTGCACGTGGTGTCCTGCTCTGCCCTACTCCTAGACATCAAGGCTTCTCTGTGGCTTTGGGGCTACTCTTGGGGCCCGGGAGCATAGCAGGGCTGATTGCAGCCTGACTGTGTGCTTATTCTGGGGTCCTGCTCAAGGTTCTTAGGAGAGACATGGATGGCGGTAGTGTCAGGGGTGCTGTAGGGGCATTGTCACCGTCCAGTGTGCTTTTGTAGAACTCCATCCCCAAGACAATGACATGAGGCAGTAAAGAGCTAAGCCTGCACTGTGCCAGGCTCTAGAGCCATGGTTTCTCAACCTTCCTAACGCTGTGACCTTTGAACACAGTTCCCCCTGTTGTGGGGGCCCACACCCCCTCCACTGCAACCATACAATTATTTTTGTCACTACTTCACAACTGTAATTTCGCTCCTGTTATGAATCACAATGTAAATATTTCATGTGCAGGGTGTCTGATATGTGACCCCAGAGGGGGCACCACCCACAGGTTGAGAACCACTGATCTGGAGTGACTAGTCTTAATCCTTGCCGTGTCCCCACAAAGGTGTCCGCCCTTGACTTCATCTCAGGTGGGAAGAAGTGGGACCTGATGAGACCGAGTCACTTTCTTAACATGACGTAGCTCCCTGGAGTCAGGATTTGAACTCACAACCCCCGAACCTTTCTGAAGAAAGGGGTCGACGCCACTCCTCACTCCTCGTGCACTTCGGTAGCTTGCCGGCAGTTCAGGACTGTTGCTGCTTCTCTGAGCACCAGGGACTAGAGCCATCTGTCGAGAGGTTTTTCTCCGGGAGCTGGTGTGATGGTTTCAGGGGAGAATGTGAAGAAATAGCACCACTTTTTTTTTTCCTGTCCTGTGGTAAAAATAACCTACAGGGATAGAGGAACGAATGGCGGTTGGAGGCTGACATTGGGGAGAGGAAGGAAATGGAGTGCCCACCTGGGTGCCACATGCTACCATCTGCTTGATACCAAGCAGTGCCAGCCTGACCCCCAGCACCTGGGTGGGAAGCCACCAGCTCCCACCTTCTGAAATACAACTGCTTCCTTGTAAATTTTAAGGCCTGTGGAAGCTCGGGGAGCAGAGAGGGTCCTCAGACAGTGACAGTCCCAAGCTGCTCTCCAAGGCAGAACGCTGCCCTGACTGCGGCCCGTCCTCCCCCACACCCACCAGCTCCAGACACACACTGGGCAGGGCTGCTCATCATGAAACAGTTTTAAAAATAAAAGCCACTTGCAGTCATCAGAGAAGCTGTGATCATGTTAATGCACGCAGCATCCTCTGGTGCTGGGACCAAAATAACTTCCTGACAAGAGAAGCAGACTTGTGATGTTTCTAGGCCACCTCCTGTTTGTTAGGATGTGGGACTCGGTCTGAGCACAGGATAAGGGAACCTCAGTGGCAGCCCCTGGGCCTTGGCTCTGCTCACGCTGAAGGTTGAGACTCGAGCAGACTTCTCACTCACATGTGCCACAGACTGCAGCCTGTGATCTGGACACACACACACACACACACACACACACACACACACACACCCTGGTCTGGAGAGTGGCTCATCTCAGGGAGTATCTATCATGCCTCAGTCCTGAGACTCCTGAGGAAGCCGGCAACTGTACTGGGCATGTGCTAAGCAGACACATTAACTGACTTAGAATTAACTCTCTAAGCTTAGGACCGCTCTTTGTGGGATGCCTGGTGTGGACTGACTTGGTAATCTTGTAATAAGCGGATGGGGGAAATGGCAGCCAAGATTAGATCCACTTTGTGACAGGAGTAACTGAGACATCCTGGGTTCGATGGACTTGAGCCCCCCCCCCCGGAGCTAATTTGTACAAAGCTCGAATTTGGGCCAGGAGTCTACACTCACAGTCATTTTTGTCAGCCTGCGTTTCCCAGCCATCTGGAGTCAACACAGAAGTAATTAAGAAACACTTGTGGGCCTTTAGAAACCATCTAAGTTCCCAGGCGAGAGTGCTCAGCCTGTACCGTGTGGGGGCTGAGCTTGCCGAGTGTCTACCACCTCATAAAAGGCAGATCTGGACTCAGACTCGTATCTAAACCCTGACATAGGATATCACCACCCTGCCTAGCTGATCCATTATGGATGCCGACCACAGCTACCTCAGATGCCGTGAGAAACAGATTTCATTTGTTAAGAGTCTTCTTTCGGGAGAATCCCTGCCCCAGGGTGGATAGGGCACCTGGTAGCTGCTTTTGAGTGAGTCCCTTATCTACATAAAGATTCCTGCTGAACACCAGGATGCTCAAATCATGTTGGTGGCCAGGCACACCCTCCCATGAAGAAACTACAGAGCCAGGCAGGGAAGGCCACCCTCTTGGCCTTTTGGACCCCTTGGCCACGGAACCAGGAGGGTAGCACAGGACACGTCCTAGAGCTTTTTGGAGCATTGGCTGACACCTGGAGTAAGCAGACATACAGTGTCCAGAAAGAATAGATTCTGCAGCTCTGGGTTAGAGTTACAAGTGCAGGTGGATCCCAGGTTCAAGGAAGAGAAAGAAAGAAAGCTTCAAGGAAGGTATGTGAAAGCCTGGCTTTAAGGACAGAAGAGAAAAATGGAGGAAAGGGAAGGTGAGAGAGATAGCAAGAAGAAGGGAGGAGAGGGAAGGATGGAGAGAGAGAGAGAGAGAGAGAGAGAGAGAGAGAGAGAATGAATGGGTATTAAATATTAAATACCTCTGGGTACTAGGTCCAGTGCTGGAGCAGGTAACACAGGAAGAAAAGGTCACACTGCTATAGGTATAGAGGTGAATTCTGGAGCACCATATGCCCCAGGTTCTTCTTCCTGGGGCAGTGAATTGGACCAAGGTCACTTGATTATTGAACTGGGGGAAAAGCATATGTTCAAAAGCACTGGCCCATGTGCTCCATGACCACACGCAGGTTGCTTATGTACCACACAACTCTCTCACATTTGCGTATCATGGGCTCTTCCTGAGCACGTCCCCTCTGTTGTATGAAGGTGGGAAAGAGATTCTGGTGTCTTCCTGCCAACTGGCCTCTTTCTTTTTTTTTTTTTTTCCGGAGCTGGGGACCGAACCCAGGGCCGTGCGCTTCCTAGGTAAGCGCTCTACCACTGAGCTAAATCCCCAGCCCCCCAACTGGCCTCTTTCAAACATCGGCCTCCATGCTGCTTGTCACCAGCCAGTACTTTACTAGGAGGATATATTCATGGCTTACCCAAGGTGCTGAGAAAGTCAGGTGTTAGCATCTTCCTTATAGGGAGAATGCTATGGCAAGAAGAGAGAGGGAAGGTCTGACCATTTGAAAACCCAAGCCGTGAACCACAGTGTGAAGGGGTAAGAGCTAGTGATGGAAGTTAGAGGCCTTGGAGTAAGAAGAACTAGGTTTGAGAACCATCTTGCTCCTTAGGTGACCCTCGTGCAGAGAGTCATTTCCTTATCTGAACCTGCAGAGGGTTCAGTAAAACCATGCAGGGAAAGCTCTTAGCAAGAAGCCTGATTGGCATATTGGCACCGTGAATGAGGCCTATTAGCTAATACTCATCTGATTTCTGAAGCCAATGGATCCAAAGTATCTGATCAGAAGAGAGAAAATAAGTCGGCACTGACAGCTCAAGCCATGGTGGATGGGGGAGCCAGCAGCAATCTGACATTCAAGGAAGAGGTACCCATTGAGGACACTGCCCCAGCAACCAAAGAACAATTTAGATGATTATGTGAGCAACTGTGTTTGGTGAACTCGTGGTTTCGAGTGGGTAGGAATGTCTAATACAGAACTTCATAGGCCAGAAGGCTTAAATAAAAACTTGGGTGCTTTGAACGCAAAACTCTGTGTATCTAGAAGCTTGTCTTTTGGAGGAGACCTCTTCCTGGGAGGAACCACTACCACAGACTCAGAGAGATCAGAGCCATCTGAGGAGTTGCTCCTAGTCTCCGTCTCTCTCTGTGAAGTAGGCTTTCTGCACCCTGTGGCACTGCCTGGCCTCCGCATTCGTCTGAGGATCTACCCAGAGCGGATCAGATTTGTCTGGGCTGGGTTCTCAGGTTTTTTTAGATGTGGATCTTAAATGTGGGGAACAGATGTGGGAGATGAAAGATAACTCCATCTGCTCCATTTCTCGGGAAATATGGAGACCAGAAGCGGATGACAGCTTTTCCTAACTGGGAACTTGGGAGAGAGCTGCAAATGGAGGACAGTGGCATCCACAGATAACATAGAGAGAGTCCCCAAACCTGGGTCCTAATCCCAGACTCAGAGGGTGGAGTCCACAGAGAGACTGGTTTGCTGGGCAGCCTCCAGGGGACCTGTGAGGAGAGAGCTCAGCCCCTAGACTGGAAGTCCCAGGGATACACCAGCCCATGGTGGCTCTTCTGAAGGGTTTTTAAGGCAGCAGAGATGACAGGAAAACACTTCTACTGCTCGGATGATCGAGATCTCTGCTAGGCTCCCCCAGTCTTGTTGACTGTCTGCCAAAGCCCAGGGCCATCCTGGGACCTTGGTAGCTTAGGTTCTGTCCCCTGGGGCCCTCCTAGGAGGTAGCTGTTGGAATAAGGGTGGTGGCTAAGAACTCTCTTCATTTACTCACACCTAAATGGTGAGAGAACATTGCAAGAGAGAGTTAGGTGCTCAAGGTCATTTAGCTAGAAAATAACACTTAGGGGACTCATGTACCACCACCCTACCACCACCACTATTACGGCTTTGGAAGCCATGATGATTCCCCTTGCGCTGCCCTGTTCTGAGAGTCAATGACAGGCTTTAGGGTACTGACTGAAGCAAAAGGCTAAATAAAACTTGAACTGGCTCCTGGAATGAATCCTTTCCTGATGACCTTTGACACCCTTACTTCCTAGTTCAGTCCTCCCCTACTTATTCCTCACCCATGCCCTTTGCCCTTTGTACACTGGCCCAGTTGAAAGTCTTCTGAAGACTGGAGTTTGGAACTTCAAATACAGAAGTTGGGTCTTTTTCCATCAGTAACCTTGGCAACCTCCTCTCAGCCCCAGTAGCCTTATCTATAGGATAGGATGTTATAGCATATAAGCTTATTGCAAGAACCAAAGGAGGCACTGAACACGGACCTAGCTACTGCACAGTAATGGGCCACTTTGGGGACAGAGGTCATCTCACCATGGTTATTTCTCAGCTTTGGGACAACCAGGATATGGCTGAGGCTGCCCACAAGGATTTCTAGTAGCCCCATGGTCTCATGTGACCTGGCAATCACATGAGTGCCAGGCAATCTCATGGCTCCTGACTCTGCCTGGTGCATTCCAGAGATGTACCAATACAGATCGTCCCTTCTTCATAGCCTGGCAGGCCATTAGCCCTGCCCATCTCTAGGTAACAGGGACAGATATTTTTGTTACTGCTGCCCCAGACATAAAAGCATTCTAGAAGCCGACCCTGCCTGTATCCTGAACAATCCACACCTGGACTAGAAGCTGCAGTTTGAATGGGACCTGGGGGACCTCCTCGAACTCAGGAGATTGACATAGGACAATTGGAAACTGGAGGCTATCATGGGCTACACAGCAAATTCCAGGACAGCCTGAGCTATAGCAAGGCCCTGTCTCTAAAAAGAGAGAAGAGATGGAGCAGCAAGCATCTCTGAAATGCAGAGCCGGATAAGGCAGGCAGGCAGGCTTGCCCTCCAGTTACCTTTGGCAGCTCTCCTGGAATGCTGTGGCCGCTATCGCCACCTGGTGGGCTCTTCCAGAAGCACATGCGTGGAGCCTTCTGGCATTAAAGCCATTAAAGGTTGGATTTCAGAATGCTGGGAATTGAAAATCCAATTAGACTGTCTCACAGTTAAAGAGCAAAACTGAGATCAGAGGACTGGAGGAGTATCTCAGAGGTAGGGTGCTTGCTTAACATGTGTGAGGCCTTCGAGTGCATCCTCAGTACTAGATCCTGAAAAGGAAGGGGTCAGGGGACAAGGCCAGAGGGGAAACCAAGGTTTAGCAGGAAAAGTGCCTTGAGCAGAGTCATGTGATCTTGCTTCAACATCCCCACCCAATTTTCAATATTAGATAAGTAACTGGGCCTCTGTATAGAGCAGCTCTCCCTGTGAGGCACCTGGGAAGGGAGGGCTTTGCAAGCTGCAGAAGATAACTCTGTGGTTGGGAGACGATGCCCATCGTAGCTGCTGAAGTAAATGAGGTCAGTGCTTCTGACAGTGAGAGTCAGGGTCCTTTTTGGACCCAAGCCCATCAGGGAGCAGGCACGAAAGTGGGTGTGGCTCCTCCCTCTGCTGCCCAGTCTTCTGGAAAGCCAGGCACTAGAGGCTGTTTCTCTCTCTCTCTCTCTCTCTCTCTCTCTCTCTCTCTCTCTCTCTCTCTCTCTCTCTCCCCCCCCCCTCTCTCGTCCCTCTAGCTTGCTCATTAAGGGCCTCCTCAGGTAGAGACTATGCTGTGTCTGCAACCTTCATTTCTAGGGATTGTGTCAGGGTTCCTTTGAAGGACCAAATTCTGGGTCGGAACAAGAGGTGAGACATGCCCCCCACCCCTGTTCAGTTGCCTCTGAAGGCCCAGGACTGCCAGGGTATTGGGAGCTGGATATGCAGTGTCAGCCTTGATGGTAGACAAAGGACCAGCATGTAGCAGTGGGCACTCATCCCAGTGGCTTCTTGCCACTCTCTTGCAGCAGCTGTCCAGGCAGGTGCAGCCCCAGGAGCCTAGAGAGTCAACCTGCCCCCAAAAGCCACAGCAGACTTCAGGCAAGCCAGGTCACCTCATCTTCAGGGCCTGATACTGAACTTAGATCATGGGTGCTGGGAAGCCTCGCCAGGAACCTCTCCTGCCCAGCCACTGGCTTCAGGCGATGTTGGTTGGTTCTCACTGTGTGTTTGCTGGACTGCATGTGGCAAGCCTGTCTGGAGGGATTCACTGAGATCAGCCCACTGCTTGCAAGGATAGCCATGGAAGGAGAATTGGTAAATGACATTGGTAAAAGCCAGTGAGTTGTACAAAGGGTCAGACACTCAGTGTGTGCATTTGGTTTTAATCCCAATCTTCAGCCTCCAGGGCCTGCCCTTGTGCAGTCTTTTAATTGGTGACCTGGAAGGGGAAGGCTTGATAGAGGTGAATCCCAGGCCTCCACTGAGTAGAGGAGATGAGAAGTCCTCTCCTAGGGCTTGCTGGTTCCTTCCATATCCCTGGACTACACATAAATACTTGCAGGGTAAGTCTTTCTGATGCACTCACATTGGATCTGTTTGGACACAGTGAGTTGGAGCAGAAAGCCAAGGGAGAGAGCTCAGATCTTCTAATAAAGCCACACACACACACACACACACACACACACACACACACACACACACACACACACACACCCATGGAATCAGTACTTTTAATTCAAGAGCTAACATTCTCAGTTTGTTCTATTTTCACTCACTACTTAAATTTTGTTTGTATGGGAATGTGCCGAGTGCAGGTATGCGTACCACGTGTGCACAGGCACCTGCTGCTGAGGTCAGACGAGGGTATCGGATCCTCTAGAACTGGGTTACAGTTATGAACCGCCTGGTTTGAGTGCTGGGAACAACACCCAGGTCCTCTGTAAGAGACAAGGCTCTTAACCACAGAGCCATCTCTCCAGCCCTCAGACAACTTCCTTTAAAAGAGTTACGACACAGGTATAAAATGAACAGAGCCATTCATTTTCTCCCTTCCCACTGTCAGAGCAATTGCCTCTCTCAACAGGCAATTTATTAACAGAAGTGTGTGCAACACACGCATGTCAACTCCCTGTGGCTAGAATGAAGGGATTCCCATTCCACCTGTGAGGTCAATGGGATTCCCTCCTCTTAGCTCTCCACCCCCCACACATCTGTGTGTGTGTGTGTGTGTGTGGTGTGTGTGTGTGTGTGTGTGTGTGTGTGGTGTGTCCATCTCTGTGTGTGTGTGTGGTGTGAGGTGTGTGTGTGTGCGTGTGTCCATCTCTGTGTGTGTGTGTGTGTGGTGTGTATGTGTGTGTGTGTATGTCCTGCTCATCCTGCCCAGTGAGTAACTTCTTAGAAGGCAATGCACACACGGTGCCACCGTCTGACAGTGCACAATTGTCAACATGCTTGGGTGACATATGAAAGCCAGTGGGAGCCATGGCTACTGCATCTGACCTAAGCAACTGGCTTCAGTTTGTGTGTCTGTGTGTTTAAACCAGAGTGAAACCGATGGCCACACAACGCTTGGAACCTTACTTTGATGGAGGTAGAGCATGATTAGAAATTCGGAATCCCATGGCCGAGTATTAATTACTTCTTCACTGCACTTTTTATTTATGAGTGTGTTCACTGACATTAACCTCCCCAATTCTGTAAGGCCGTGGAAGGAGGTGTGTCTAGCTGGATTTCTTTCATGTTTCCGTGTTCTCTGCGTTCTGCAGTCTGGCTCTTCTAACTCTGCTGATTTCTTTGCGGGAATCGGGCTCTTTTCTACATCTTCTTGCCTGTTCCCCATGTTCAGCAATGCCCACTTTTGAGAATGCTTCCAAATCTCTGTCCTGGCTCCTAGAAGCCGCAGGGTTAAGTCCCTTAGAGCTAAGCTTTCCTGTTCTCCCTTCCATGCTGTGTGCATTTGTGTGATTGAGGATGGGAGGGACAGCGTGCAGGCATTGCACACAGTGGAGGCCGGAGCTTCGTTCTTTGATACAAGGCCTCTCGCTGAACCTGGTGTTCACTCACGTGGCTAGGCTGACTGGCCAGCAATCCCCAGAGATCCTCTTGCGGTCACCTCCCTAAAGCTGGGATTGCAGGTTGAAGCTGCCACTATGCCTGGCTGGGAAACCAAACTTAGGTTCTCATACACTCTCAGCAAGGTCTTTATGGGCTGTGTCATCTCCCCAACCTTGTCCCTTATTTCTTTTAAAAACAAATATGATGACTGAGTTTTTCTGTGTTTTATTGTACTTAATGCATCCCCTGTGCCTTTTCATCTCTTGTTATTTTACCTCCCGGTAGTCATTTGGGGGGAGCGGGGGATGAGGCATAATTACATCCAGCTGATAGACGAGAAGCCAGAAGGTGAGGATGAGTCAGTTGGGTGAGGTCACACAGAGCACAGAACCCAAATGTGACACCCCCTAGGACTAGTGATGGCCCTCACACAGGACAGAAGACAGTCAGAAAGGGCTGACTGAAGCCTGGTCCCCAGACAGCGAGAGGGGTGGGACTAGGAACAAGAGCTAAGTTTGGCAGCTTAGCAGCTAACATCCCAGCAGCCCATGTGGAGGCATGTGGGCGGGGTCAGGTGGGCAGTGCAAGGTTGGATTTTGCCCTTGTCTTAGCCTCAACTGTTCTTCCCTGAGTATCTCTAGACAGAGGCATAAACTGTTGTTGGTTTCTTTCTTTCTCTCTCTCTTTCTTTCTCTCTCTCTCTCTCTTTCTTTCTTTCTTTCTTTAACTATAAACTTGAGGGAGTTGGGCCAGATTTCTCATTTACTGCTACCATAAGCAGTTAATTCTCTTCTGGGAAAGATCCAGCGCTACTCCTTATCCTGTTACTGGCCCCACTTGGAACAGAAACCTCACTGCCAGGTGAAGACCTGCTAACTCCAAGACTTGTCTGGGCTGTCAGGGACTGTATGCACTTCTTCCTGGTCTCTGCTCAAGGGGTGATGGTGTGCAGCCCAGTCAACCTGAGCATTAGAGCAGTGTAGCATTTGCAGGGTGCACTGGCTTGGGGCCACTTCTGCATGTTCAGTGGGAAGGCTGTAATGGGGCAGCAACTCTGTTCTGCAGGTAGGACTGAGCAGCAGAACAGCAAAGCTTAGGATGGCATTCCCTTCTGGAAAGATTGTCCCAAGTCCCGTTTGGTTCCCGAAACTTCTTTTACAGACCCTATGGATGTTCTCAGGCCCTGGGGTTTTCATGTCCAGGAGATGGAGGGGTGCACCAATTTATCTGGACTTCAGAGGAAAGTAATCTGCAATACCCCCCCAACACACACACCATACACACTACTGCCTCCAGTTCTTAAGATCCAAAGAGGGGACAGGAAATGGATTGGGACACTAGGATTGTCACAGATTGGACTGGGGTGGAGTCTTTCCTTTGTAATTTATACTCTGTAACCTTGCTGGGTGTGTTTATCTGTGTATCTAATGATAGGTGTTGTGACTTCTTCAGGGAAAGATAGAGACATGATTTCCTCTACCTCAATAGTGTCTGCATGAGACTGTGTTGAATACAGTGTTACGGTAGTTGATACATACCTGGGTATTTACATAGATACAATGTTTAGTTGATGGTTTGTGGGAAGCTCTGTGTGTACTGGAGTATTCAAATTCATGACAAAACCAAGCACCATTTCCACCAGAAGTGTCTCAGGACTTAGCACACCATGAAGGAGTTGTAGGCTGTGGGAGAGAGTAAGAACGATTTATAGACCATGATGCTGAAGCACAAGAATGAGGGTGACCTTGATCAAGGACAGAAATGGCCAAAAACTAGACCCACCTACACTTCTGTAATTGATGGTCTGGTGCAGATCTGCAGGGTCTCCATGAGTGAGCATCCTCCCTGCAGACAGAAGGCTTCCAGCAGTTTCCACCCACAGATTATTTAAGCAGTGCTGTAAGATGCTCTTGAATTTCAAACAGGCTCCTTTTTTAGAAGCGGCATCACACTGTACATTTGGCAGGCATGGATTCATTTCTCGGTTTCTACATGCTCAGGGCCTATTGATGATATTCTTCCATAGGCACAGTTAACACAGCCTTGACAAGCCTTGACTTCCCAGGCCAGAAATGTACCAGGCACAGAACTGGGAAGACCAAGGTATGAGAAGCAGGTTGGGGGCGGGGAGGGGGGTCTGAAGTCCCTAGTTAAGATGGCTGCTGTGACTTGGTTCCCAGTTTGAGCTGAATGCTATGATTTTTACACTGGGGATTGAATGTGATTCTTTCCACCCTAGGCTAGATGATGAGGAGTTTGGAGGCAGGCAGTAACGAAGCCACCTGTGAGTCCTGAGCTCAGGGCAGAATGCGGTTGGCTCACTCATTTCCCCTCTGCCTGCACAGCAAGGCGTGAGAACTAAGCTCAGTATGAGGGCAAGGTCTGGCTTTAAAATGTTAGAGTGGGGGCTGGAGAGATGGCTCAGTGGTTAAGAGCACTGCCTGCTCTTCCAGAGGTCCTGAGTTCAATTCCCAGCAACCACATGGTGGCTCCCAACCATCTGTAATGGGATCTTGTATATCTGAAGACAGCTACAGTGTACTCATATGCATAAAATAAATAAATCTTTAAAAAAAATAATATGTTGGAGTGAAGATTACCAACTGAAGACGGTAGTTGGCCTGAGTTACACGTGCCTGTTTGGGACTTAGCAGATCTGTAAGTTCTCAGTCAAAAAGCTACTCCCTGGAAAGGAGCATCCAGTTCCAAGTCTTGAAGGCTGCTAAGGACCAATTTCTAGGATCATGCAGACTCCATGTTTATGCACCAAGAGAAGAACTTGAGGCCAGTGCAAAGCCCATTCAGTCTTCCAGCCCTGTTTGTCATTTGCTTCCTTCTGTCTGGAACTTGAAGGAGCTGGGTCATAGACTTGGCTTCTGCTGAAGGCCTCATGATCCCATGGACAGCTAATCCTTTGGTCCTGACTCTTAAACATGAGAATCTCCCATGATTCAAGGGGGGCCTAATGAAATGGGAAGCATAGAGATTTTTCAGCTTTGTGGGTTCACATTTCAATCCCACGGGTTCAGGCCTGACTTGATTTCTCTTTTGTCCTTTTCTTAGTTGAATGAGGATTATCCTGGGCCTAGGGGATCTATTTCAAAACTTACTTTAATTGAGGTAGGGGTGGGACATAGCCTTTTATTATTCTGAACCCTTTGCCTCATGGTAAGCTTAGTCAGCGCTTCTCTGGCTATCCCTTGTTTTGGCCTTCTCTCTTGGGAAGATTTTTTTTAAAAAAGTGTGTGTGTGTGTGTGTGTGTGTGTGTGTGTGTGCAGGCACACACGTGTGCAAGTGCCTGCAGAGCTAAGAGGGTGTTGGGTCAGCGGAAGCTTGAGTTACATAGGTGGTTGTGAGCTGGCATGGGTGCTGGGAACCAAACTCTGGTCCACTGTAAGAGCAGCGAGCAGTCTTAATGGCTGAGCTATCTCTGCTGCCGCCTTGCTCCCCTCTTGGTCATTTTTACCTTCCCTTCCCTCTCTTTGCTTATGGAATATCCGTCTCGTCCAAGGTTTTATTGATATCTCCTTTCTCGATTCCGTTCTCTGTGTGCAAAGCTTGGCAGGGTAGCCTTCCTTGTGAAATGTTTATTAGAGACATCCTCTAATCCCAGGCCTTCTCCAGTGGACAGATCCTACCCTTCTCACCCTTGCCTATGCCGTGTGTCCTTGCAGGCCTCCACCTTTCCCGGAAACTTGCCGTCCCAAACCCTGACACACTGGCTACCTCTGATAGTTTGGCTTTTAATACAGATGATTTCTAGGCAACTCCGCCCACTTGCACACTGCCTTGGCATCCCTCAGCCACTCTTGGTGCTGCTTCCAGAAAGTTTCCCCATAGCAGGAAGTTTCAGAATGTCCCATCAAGAAGGTATACGCAGGCTGGAGGCATGACTCACTGGTTAAGAGCACTGGCTGCTCTTCCAGGGGTCCTGAGTTCAATTCCCAGCAACCACATGGTGGCTCATGACCATTTGTAATGGGATCTGATGCCCTCTTCTGGTGTGTCTGTAGAGAGCAACAGTATACTGATATACATTAAAAAATAATCAAATCTTAAATTAAAAACAACAACAACAAAAAACTCTTAAAAAGAGAGAGAGAGAGAGAGAGAGAGAGAGAGAGAGAGAGAGAGAGAGAGAGAGAAGGGTCTACCCTTCACCTCAAAGAGAAGGAAAGCAACTTGC